>NC_060129.1:93328317-93654122 GCF_021461395.2 Schistocerca americana | reverse complement strand
CAAAGTTAATATTTAGTACAGTAATGAGGATACAGCTTGTTTTGGGTATGTCTTAAAATGTAATTCGAATATTCCTTAAATGGTTCCCTGGTCAGTTACGTCTGTAGTGACTATTGCAAATCTGTGCCGCACTGGAACAGGAACCCAGATTAGCTGCTTATTGCAGGCAGTCTCCTTGAGCAGTAGGCTGCCTGAGCACACCTCATCGACACTCGCACTAGAGTTTATCCAGTTTTGGGAAGAGTAGCAAGAGGGAAATTGAATCAGTGGATGTGTTATCTTACTTCAGAGGATGTACATCAGAATCTCTGGTGGTAGTGTTAGCAAATCATGGGCAAAAAACATCATCCACAATGGTAATTCCATCTACGCCAGCAAACGCGCTCAGCTGGTCTAATGGTTGAGGTATCTGCTCTCGAGAAGGGAGAAATGCAGTGGGTGTGGCTGAGTGGAGATGCGTACAGCACTGTATGGCTCGTCACTCGTAAACTAACTCCTGTATTCGATGGAGATCACCAGGTGTGATGAGTAGTGGATTTGATTCACCGAGGAGAAGTTTTGCATAATTCCATGGTATAGTTAACTATTATTTTTAGAAAAGGGCAACCGACGTGGGCAAAGATAGTTGGTCCTACTGAAAATATACTGCCATCTCAAAGTGAACTGACATGTTTGTAAGATGACTCAATAGCTGGTGGATTTCAAAATAAAGTATGGAGCAATTTATGCTTCAGTAACACACACACACACACACACACACACACACACACACACACACACACACACACACGCACACGCACCTGGGACCAACAGCAGTGAGACTCTTAGATATGCCTTTTGAAATTAACCAGAGCAGAATGCAATAAGCTATTGTATAATACAGAAATTTCTCCCATATACAAAGGGAAATGTGGGAGCCAAACAAGTAATTTAATGTGGATAATGTGGCAGGAGTCTTTTGAATGGACTTGACTTATTCCCTTTTAATAGTTTCCACAATGAAACATTGTCTCAAAATGTGGTAGAAAGCCCAAAGACATTCTGGTCGTATGTAAAGTACACCAGTGGCAAAACAGTCAACGCCGTCACTGTGTGATAGCAATGGAAATGTTCCCGATGGTGGTGCCACTGCAGCGGAGTTACTAAATACAGTTTTCCTTAATTCCTTCACGAAAAAAGGCAAAGTAACTATTCAAGAATTCGAAACCAGAACAGCTGTTAGCATGAGTGACATGAGTGACATAAAAGTACGTATTTTAGGTGTTGTGAAGCAACTCAAATCACTTAAGAAAGGCAAGTCTTCTGGTCCAGATGGAATACGAATCAGGTTACTTTCAGAGTATGCAGACACAATAGTGCCTTTCTTAGCAATCATATACAACCGTTGACTTGACGAAAGGTCTGTTCCTAAAGAATGGAAAGTAGCACAGGTCACACCAATACTCAAGAAAGGAAATAGGAGTAACCTATTGAATTACAGATGCATATTACTGACCTCAATTTGCTGTAGGATTTTGGAGCATATACTGTACTCTAACATTATGAGTCATCTTGAAGAAAATGACTTTTTGATACATAACCAACACAGATTCAGGAACTATTGTTCTTGTGAAACACAGCTAGCTCTTTATTCCCATGAAATAATGAGTGCTGTCGACAAGGGGTCTCAGACCGATTCCATATTCCTAAATTTCCAGAAGGCTTGTGAGGAATGGTATCAAAAGAGACTGTTACAGGGTGTATACGTCCCGGGACATCTGGGAAAGACTCGGTAATTTTTTCATCCGGACGAAAACTGGGAAAAACCTGGGAATTTTTTAGAAATCTGGTAGTTTTTCATTGCTTTTGTTTTCAGTTAATTTTTTGTCATTTTGACTGTTAAGAACCGATACTCTAACAAAGGGTATTACTGTATCCCGCTACTGCAGAATAATACTGCATCTACAAAATATGAACGAAAGAATGAAACTTAAATTGCAAAGGAAATGCGTCATATATATATATATATATATATAATAAAACAGTGCTCATACAAGCGTCTGCCAACAGCAAAATGTGTGAAAGGCTGTAGGAAGACAATGCAATGCTTCGTAACAACAAATTACCTCCGATGAGCGTGACATCACAACTGTTTACATCAGATTCATTTAAGCAGTTACGAGCGGAATCACGTGCGTGCGCAGTTGAGTCGCGTCTGAGTAGTACCTTCTCCCGCTTCTGGAAACAGGAATGTCGCTGTTGGTTGTGTATGCAGCAAACCGGAGTATCTGAACCGGGCGGCAATTTCGGTGGCGAGGGGGGGGGGGGGGGAATTCGTATTCTTGAGGGAAAATAACCTTGTTTCACAAAGTGGCTAGGGTGGCGCCACCATCTAACCGTCCAGTATTGCCCTGGTACGAAATATCATAGATCTGGGGCTGATACGCAGAGCTGTTTGACTTACAGTGGTTTGTGGAGGGGGGGAGGGGGGGAGCTCCACGTGATGTGTGTTTACATTTAGTGATTTTGCTGTTTCCTCTTCGTTTACTGTTCTCAAGCGAATGGAAAAAAAAAGAATTCTGTCGTTGGGAACTACCAAGTGAATTAAAATACATTCACATAATTACGGAAGGCTAAAATATGTTACTAGTTCCAGATTTTAATATAATATCCACCTTTCTGACTGTCAAGCATTAATCGCCTTGCTTAACAACGAAGTTATTTTTGTCACTTTGCTAAAGAAATTCGGCTTTTATTTATCTTTTCCACTGAGTCAGCCAGTTTGTTTGAAACGATGTGTTTAATTCCACACTATAGGCTAGATTCAACTGTTCGCTCCATTTCAAGTGCAAGTTTTCATTTTTTAGCATGTATAGCATTATGCCATAATAAAGAACCAAACATGTGACAATACAGTGCTGGTACTTCAAGAAAATTTACACCCCGAAAAGCACACTGTAAAGCTTAATATCAGATCGAAGCCTACTTCGTTGGGAATCTGGACATATGCATGTGCACTTCAACACAAATTATTCATTTCAGTATGGTTCAAGAAATTCCAGGTCTCTTGTAGTATCCTCTGATCCTTTGTTCCTTTTATGACATAATGTAAGATGTTTTAATGTTTTGCGCATAAGAACATACGGGCTTCCTACGTCGTCATAGCTGCGCAAGTGCGGGGACGCCTCTTACCTGAAGCTCTCTGGCAGCTGCTGGAACAAATCTATTTCTGACAGATCGAGGGGAAATATTACGAATTGTGGTTTGAAAAGCATTATCTTCAAAGTAAATTTCCTTTTACGCAAGATGAACTGTTGTTGTTGTGGTCTTCAGTCCTGAAACTGGTTTGATACAGCTCTCCATGCTACTCTATCCTGTGCAAGCTTCATCATCTCCCAGTACCTACTGCAGCCTACATCCTTCTGAATCTGCTTACTGTATTCATCTCTCGGTCTCCCTCTACGATGAACTATGTGCGAAAATTTACGATGAATTTCTTAAATCGCAGAGCGTTTGGCTCTATTTTAAAGACCAACTCTTTGATGACAAGCCATTTAGAAAAATTTCGAACCCAGAACATCAGAGATTTATGTTGGTGTTAAACATTTTACTGTCACATTGTGTGATGTATCTTAAACTGCAAATGCGCAAGAAAGATCGACATTATATGTGAAAGCTTAGCTTCTCTTGTAGCTTATTAATCTTCGTGACAAATATTATATTTGAAAGCTTTGCTTTTTCCTGTACCAACACTATGTAATTAGTTTAAATTATTAACTTTTCCAGTTTGTGTTTTTGCCCTAATTGAGTGATGTTGCTATTCGCTGACTATATCACGTGTCCTATGTTCTGAATACCCGCTGTCATCGGCTGGCGAGATCACGTGACATGAGCTGTGACTGCTTACAAAAGCGCATAACAATGTCCATTTCAATGCTTCGGAACGTAACATGCAGTGTTTTGTGAAATACGAATTTGTACTTTTGTAATACTAAAATATGCAACGTATATGTTGCTGCACATCAAAGAACTTCCCAAAACGTGTTTTTTTCCCCCCTGCGTTCCCTTTTCTGAAGTACCGAGAAATTCTAATCCGCTGTATAAAACCATAACCTTTCAAATGATTGATAAATTTTACAGTTCCGAGGGAAAGTATACTCTCACTTAACACGGAAAAAGTGTATTTTCACCTGGGAGAAAGTCTTTTTCACCCGGAGGAGTGTGTATTTTTAATCGGAAGATCTGGGAAAAATCCGGGAATTTTTTTCCTTCTGTGCGTAGACACCCTGCATTAATCAAATTGGATGCGTGTGAAGTATCGCCTCAGTTGTGTGACTGGATTCGTGATTTCCTCTCACAGAGGTCACAGCTCAGATAGACGGCAAAACATCGAGTAGAACTGAAGTGATATCAGGCGTTCTGCCAGGTAGTGTCAAAGGCCCTCTACTGTTCCTGATTTAAATAAATGATCTATGAGATAATCTGAGCAGGCCTCTTAGATTGTTTGCAGATGACACTGTAATTTACAGTCTACTAAAATCATCGGATGATCAATTCCAATTACAAAATGATCTAGAGAGACTTCTGTGTGGTGCGACAAGTGGCAATTGGCACTAAGCAAAGAAAAGTGCAAGGTCATCCACATGGGTACTAAAAGAAATCCGATACATTTTGGGCATAAGTCTAAGGGCTGTCAATTCGACTAAATACCTAGGAATTACAATTACGAGCAACTTAAATTGGATTGACCACACAGATAATATTGTGGCGAAAGCGAAACAAAGACTGCACTTTGTTTGCAGAGCACTTACAAAAGGCCACAACGGCATTTTATTAAATTTCGATACATCGGAAACTACATTTTAAAAATATGAACAGTCATAAACAAGTTCTATAATCCCGCAATCGAAGTCTGTTAATTCCCGTCGTGCGGCCATCAAGACGTCGGAAACCCTTTCCCAGGAGTCACCTCAGTACAGGTGACAGTGCCGCCAACACGCTGCCCTTTTATACCTTGCATACGCGATACTGCTGCCATCTGTATCTGTATCGCTATCCCATGAGCTTCTGTCAGCTCAACCTGTCTCTGCCTGGAAGCACCAGGGTGGTTCTACAGCGCAAAAGACCTGCTGTCAGTTAGAAATTAGAAACTGCTCGAAATTGTATGTAGACGGAATAGATTTTAAATAAGCTAAACATTTATTCAAAACAACTGATGCCTTGTCGTCCACAAACTAAATACTTTCCTTAGTGAAGTGTGGTTTCACATTTTAATGAACAATATGGTGAAATTGCACACCATCGACTGCTAGACACATTTGGAATGGCTATTTGAGAGAGAGAGATGAACTGGACAAGCTACATTGGATGATACGTCGTTGTGTGGTCTGGCGCGCATCATCTGACATACCTGGGGTTCGTGTCAGACTCTATCTTTCAGTGCTCCCCGTGGAAAGAAATCCATTTGAGTCAGATCAGGGTACCTGGCTGGCCTTTGTACTGCAGCATTCCGTGCCATACAACGGCTGGGAAACTTTCCATTCATTGGTCACTTTGGAGCAGGGGAGGGTCTGGGCAGCGGCCGTGTTCGATCCACATACACTGTCGCTTGTCCACGGAACTACCTCTACGAGAACAGGCTGAATGTTAGTAAGAATATGTGCATACGTATTTCCATTTAATCACCCCGTGGATGAAGCGAGGTCCCACAATGTAATTTCGTATCGTGCCAAATCATACATTGGTAATTCAAGACCGTTAGTATTCTACCTGATGAAGCGATTTTCAGAATGGTTTGCCATGCACTGCAGCGCAGAAAGACAAAATTTTAAGCCACGTTGTAAATCACGTCCTCAGCAGTTCCCACTGGAGTGTCAGATGGTAAGGGTGGCATTAATGTAAATGCGGGGTGCGAGTGACACTCGTCTGCTGACCCCTCATTCCTCGGCTGTACGTCTGGTGCCACTGTGCCAACTGATAGGCGTCGCAGCCAGAGCGGCTTCCTCCAGTGCCCTGTCGGCTGCAGCCTTCGCCCTCGTCCTCTGCGTGACGTCGAAGCTGCCTCTTCGCACTACTGACCTAATAATGCGTGCAAGGGTCTGGCGGGATGAAAGACGACGGAAAGGACAGACGTTCCTGTTTCGACAAAATTTCTTTGACATTCGCCATATAAAAGTAGCAGTGTAAATTCGCCTCATTAGTGCACACGTCTGCATGCGACGTAAATTGTACCAGAAATGACCTGCATATAGACGACACAGTTGCTTGATAAAAACTTCCTGGCAGATTAAAACTGTGTACCCGACCGAGACTCGAACTCGGGACCTTTGCCTTTCGCGGGCAAGTGCTCTACCATCTGAGCTACCGAAGCACGACTCACGCCCGGTACTCACAGCTTTACTTCTGCCAGTATCTCGTCTCCTACCTTCCAAACTTTACAGAAGCTCTCCTGCGAACCTTGCAGAACTAGCACTCCTGAAAGAAAGGATATAGCGGAGGCATGGCTTAGCCACAGCCTGGGGGATGTTTCCAGAATGAGATTTTCACTCTGCAGCGGAGTGTGCGCTGATATGAAACTTCCTGGCAGATTAAAACTGTGTGCCCGACCGAGACTCGAACTCGGGACCTTTGCCTTTCGCGGGCAAGTGCTCTACCATCTGAGCTATCTTTTAGCCATAGAAAAATCCCTATGGTTGACCAAATTACCGATTTTGAGAAGCTGCCTGCAATGACGGATTTATTCCCCAAATTTTGTAGTGCACTTTCTTGGCGGTTCTGGCAAACTGCGTGGTTTATTTTCAGTCACCTTTCTGATGTGTCCAATAGCGGCAAGGCTGACTTTTGTGTAAACTACAATCCTTTTCTTTGAGACGGGCAACATTACCCCCAGTTCTTTCTGTGCCGACTCTTTAATACAATCCGTGATTGCAATAGAGGTGACGGAGCCATTTTTACACCAAAGATCGGAATTCTTTGCATTGTGCAGATTTTCCTGTGATGTGGTGCGCTTGTTGATCACCTCTGAATAACATATTCGTACATGTCCACAGAGTATTTCACACGATGGATTACTGTCGACTGTTGAAGGAGATAGAAACGTATGGAATAGGTTCCCATGTATGTGAGTGGACCTCAGCTTTTATGTGACAGAACCCAGTATGTTGTCCTCAGTGGCGAGCGTTCGCCAGAGGCAGGAGTTCTCCAGAAAAGGGTGGTGGGACCGCTGTTACTGTCCGTATACATAAATGGTCTGGTGGATAGGTATCTGCAGCTGTTTGCTGATTGTCCCTAGTGTACAGTAAGATGTCGTCGTTGAGTGAGTGTAGGAGGACACAAGGCGAGTTGGACAAAATTTCTAGTTGGTGTGGCGAATGGCAGCCATCTGTAAATGTAGAGAAACGTAAGTTGATGCAGGTGAGTAGGAAAAACAGACACGTGATGTTGAGATACAGCAGTAGCGGTGTTCCGCTAGACACAGAGGCGTCGCTTAAATGTCTGAGCGAGAGTTCGCAAAGTGATACGAAATGGAACGAGCGTGAGAGGACTGTGGTTGGGAAGGCAAGGGGGTCGACTTTAGTTTGTTGGGAGAATTTTAGGAAAGTGTGGTTGGCCTGTAGATGAGGCTGCATGTAGGCCGCTGGTGCGACCTATTCTCGAGTACTGCTGGAGTGTTTGGTATCGGCAACAGGTAGAATTAAAGGAAGACAGCTAAAGGACTGGTAGATGAGCTGCTGGATTTGCTACCGGTAGTTTCGAGTGACGCGGAGGTATTGCGCAGAATCTTCAGGAACTCAAATCGGAATCAATGGAGGGGAGGCGAAATTCTTTTCGAGGAATTCTGTTGAGAAAGTTTAGGGAACTGTTTTTTGACGCTGACTGCAGAACAATTCTAGTTCTGGCAATGTACGAGGGTTATTCCAAAAGTAAGGTCCGATTGATTGCCAAATTGAAACCACAGTGAACATCAGAAATGTTTTACTTGTAACAATTAGCTACACCTTTCAGCTACTTCTCTACATAGTCGCCGTTCTGACTTAGACTTTTGTCATAGCGTTGTACCAACTTTTCAATAGCCTCATCATAGAAGGCAGCCGCCAGTGCTTTCCGCCAATTCTCCACGCTGGCCTACACCTCGTTGTCTGTGTCAAAATGTTGTCTTCAAAGACAGCGGTTCATGTGACCAGAGATGAAACTCAGGGGGAGACAATTGCGGACTGTATTGTGGGTAATCTAACATTTCCATTTGAAAACGATGCAGGAGCATCTTCATTGCCCCTGCAGAATGCGGCTGAGAATTGTCGTGAAGACGAAACAGCACGACAGTTATGTAATGTTGGCTGCATAGCTTCAGGCGAAATTTCTCACCAGGCCCTCGTACTTGGCGGCAGACACTATTTTCTAGACATCTTTACGCACTCACTGCGAGCTCAGAAATGAGAAGAGCGACGTGATGCTAACTGGGGTTATACTAGAGACACTACCCAACACATCTGTGCAAAGCTTTATCGGATTTTCACTGTCGTTTCCATTTCGCTACCGATCGGACCTTACTTTTGGAATAACCCTCGTACACTTGAGACAAGGCGTGTGAAGATAGGGTGAGAGGCATTGTCGCTCGTACAGAGGCACACAGGCAGTCGTTTCTGCCTCGCTGAATTAGCGAGCAGAACGGAAAGAGGAAATGACTGCAGTCGGTTAGGATAACTTTTTATGTGTACCAGTTACTACTTTTGTTTCATATGGTTGCTGCTCCACCTACATTGATTATTTTGTACTGAATGCAGCAGTTTTATTACCTCTGTAGTTTCTAGTTAGTATTTCACTTGTCTTTGAAGCTTCTTATTGGCTCTCTCGCTTGGGATTAGCCTTTGACTTGCATCAGCTGTGGGGAGAGGTTCTCGCGACATTGGTTCAAGTTCAGCAATGCCGGATCTATACAAGTATTTTGATATCTGTAAGTGAACATCCAATAATCAATTAACACTGTGTGTTTCTATTTCTTACAAACAGCTGATTTCTTTCTGGCATGATCTGATTTATGCATAGCATTAGATACAGGAAATATAGTACATTTTTGAGACTGGTCTAAAGTTACGGTTTAAGTGTTTCTACTACTACTGAAACAGAAATTTTACTCGAGAGAAACATAGTTGGTGTACGTTTACAGTTCCGAAGACCTTTTTAACTGTAAATGTAAATTGTTACGCTGCCTGTAGTGGTGTGTAACTTAGTTTGTGTCCAGAATTTTAAAAAATTGCAAAAAGTTACACAAAGTTAACATGACAGAGTATAGTAGTTGTGCAGGATACCGCCTACCACAGACGATATGGTGGCTTGGAAAGTGTGTAAGTAGATGGAAATAAAAGTTCGAGTGGATGTATCTCTTGTTGCATGCATGATTATATGAGCACATGTGACGATTATTATGCAGCGGGTAGTTAGTGTGTGTTTGTGTGTGTGTGTGTGTGTGTGTGTGTGTGTGTGTGTGTGTGTGTGTCAGGGAGAGTCTACCTGGTGCCCTTGTTGTATTTCAAATATGTCGACCAACTTATTGTGTAGGAAGCAGTGACGTTTATATTTTTTCTCGGTATGTCAGAAAATGTCCATGTTACTGGTCTGAATCACTTAGCTGTCTGGTGAGGAAGTATTATTTCAGTACTTACAGATGTGTATGGTTTCTAGTGTTTTCTTCCTAAGTGACAGAAGGAATTTGTACCCAGAGAAGGTAGTTTTAGGGGTGTGTTTGAATGTAGATGAAGGATTGGGTAGCAACTGCATGCTGAGGTGAAAGGAGGCGGATCTGTGGAGTGAATTATGAGGAAAACCAAATGAATTTGGTAGGAGATGGAGTGCACCTATTTTTAATGGGAAATGGCTGAAGTTTTTGATTACGGGCTAGTTCTGTGGATCTGTCTGTAATATGCTGGTTAACCCGTATCGCAGAAGCGAGATTTCTAGATTTGTGATTTGTCGCTCGGAAGAAGTGTATTCAGAATTGTTGGCAGTTTTGCGGCTGTGACAGTTTCTTTCATTTGGTGTGTGTGTGTCTCGATAGTAGAGAGTAAGAGTGTTGATGTTTTGTGCAGGAGCCTTTCTGATGCAGAGCGAGGCAGGAGGCTGATAGAGGCGGCTAAGGAGGGGGCGGTGGAGGAGGTGCGGCTGTTGCTGGCGGCTGGGGCGGACGTGGGGGCGAGGGGCGGGGACAGGGAGACCGCCCTGCACTGGGCTGCACGGAGAGGCGACGCGGCTGTGGTGCGGCTGCTGCTCTCTGCGGCGTCCGACCCCAACGCCAGGGATGAGTGGGGGGAGACGCCGCTGCACGATGCGGCACGGAATGGCCATGCAGAAGCGGCGGCTGCGTTGCTGCAGGCCGGAGCCGACAGGGGGGCGAGGGCTGATAAGGGGAGCACCCCCCTGGACATCGCCAGGCTGTGGAACCGGCAGCAGCTCGTCGAGATGCTAACAGAGCGTTAATACGTGCCACTAGAGGAAATGACATGTACTTCATTGTACATAATATTAAAATAAAAAATTGAAAAAAAAAGACCGCTTTCTCTATTCATTTGTACCTTTTGCACTCCACACAATTACTCCAGTAACACCACAACTACTGCAACAACAGGAGATATCTGTAAACCAACGTGACAAACCTTCCTTTTCAGAATTCACTCTGTAAAACATTTCACAAGCAATTTCTGCAAAAGCTCAGCAACAATTGACAAACACTCAATGATTAATAAACTCCACTTCTCTCTCCCTCTCGGTCTTGTGTTTCTCGTGCCACATACAGTATTCAAACAGCTTACAAGAATACAGCCGACGTCTCTCACAACCGGCTGTATTTCGAAATGTAAACACCCAATCTCTTCCAAGAGACAAATGCGAGAATAGCGGTTGTTGTGCGTTAATGTTAGTTCTTTGCACCAGTCTCCTACATTACATAATTACTGCAAACTAATTGCTAGCAGTGTCTATGGTGCTACATTACATCAGTGCAAACTGCACCATACTCAAATTACTGCCATATAAGCTGCTCACTTAGAATGTATCTTCACTTCAGATTTCACACTGAATTCACTTCTGTGTGTGCACTGCACAAGTACTTTTCATGTTTAATTGTGATGTCACATTTGTAGCAATGCTCACACCACATCATGCTCACACCATCTGCAGCCTTCTTGCCAGCTCACCTCAAACAAAGAGAATTGAACAACCACCTAAAATCATTCGACTCCCAAACACCTCACTTGCTGCTCTTACAGAACAAACTACCATCTCTCAGGCAATTACACTCAATCACGTGAGACATGCAGCCAGTAGTGGAAATATACATCACTTTCAAAAAGTACACTTTTGCGTCTCTGTAGGCGTTTTGGAAGCAGACCACATTTGCAACATTCATTCCCCTGTCTGCTGTGATACAATTAGACTTGGCGTCCCCGTGCGTGACCAAAGTGGCAGACTGCATTCTGAACAAGAGCTTCTGCGGCCCTCATGTGGCGGCGTTACACACGGAAGCTCCTTAACATTCTCTGTGAGGAAGCAGCGACGCCAGGAGACAGTATTGACTTGGTGAGTGACCTCCACGGCATTGATGAATACTTCACGCTCTGCCAGTTGATCCTCAACATAAGTAATGTAATATACTGTGCGTACACAGGAAAAGAAATCCACTACTGTACAATTACACTGCTGATCACAAATTGCTGGAAACAGTAAGTTACCTACCGTAAAATATCTAGGAGTAACTATCCAGAGCCACCCTGCATGGAATGACCAAAAAATACCAATTGGTAACAAACTGCGGCAGATCTTTCCTCAGCGATTCCACAATCATATGTTTTGGGCTCCTAAATCCAAATTTCGTGCTTCCTGCTCTGTAGTACGTCGGCTTCACAACGAAAGCCCCAAAATTTTCCGACTTTTCTCAGATTTTCATTTATTTCACAAAGACTACGTGTTTCTCAAAGTTGAAAACCCAACACAAAATTAAATTGGACAAACTCTTCTACAACATGCAGCAATCAGCAGTGATTTTCTGACGGCGAGTGGTGACCGCGCTAGAGCGTCCTAAAAAAACGGTGACTCCCCAAAATTCGGATCGCGCCTAACGCCATTCACCTGTTGCACTCTGCTATTACGGCACTTTGGAACGGTATGGCACGCGTCAGTAGACGGAAAACAGCCCAGTACTCCACCTGTGTTCTTCGCATCGTCAAACACAATAGAACTCACGGCAGACATCCCCTGTCGAAACGGACGTCATATATTTTGAAATGTGTTCGCATTTATTTAAACTAGTGCTTCTAAGTGTGTGGTTGGTATCTGAGAAATGGCTAAAATTATTTTGATAACGAAATACGTAAATCTCAGTCCAGTGCGACAGAAAAGTGTAAAAATTAAATTTTGTACGGAAGTATGCGAAGCACTCGCTACACGATGCGAAATCCAGGCTAGCCGGTACATAAAAGAATTCGCCTGCGAGAGAGGAGATCGTTTTCAATGTAATTTATACATACCATTTGTCTGCAAAACAGATAACTCAATTTAAAATATTGGTCCTGAATATTGTAAATCTTTATCTTCAGACTTTTAAACAATAACTGCACCAGATCTGCTACCGTATTTATAGTGCAAAGGAAGATAAAATGTAACGCATCCCGTTTTGTGTCAAAACTGCTCCAAAATTCACAAGATAACGCCTTTCTGATATAATTTCCCGATTTGGAAAGTCTGAAATGATAATTTCACAGATACATTCTGGTGTGTGGCGGAGGGTAGTTTGAGTACCACAGCTGTTCCGGCCTTTTCCCGTTGCAGTCGCTATGCGAGAAATATCTTTGGACTACTCGTCTATTAAGAGCTCTGAATGGAAAGTAAGAAACCCGGAGAACATCTGGCGTGCATTTCCTCGCCATGTTACAGTTTTAGGTGGAACCTTTAACCTGCCACCTCTGCAGTGGGCGACATAGGTGGCTGAGACTGAAGGCAGGGCCAGGGAATCGGGAGAAAGTGATCCAAGTGCTTCACTCAAAAACTACCTCAGGCCATTAATCTGAGAAACGAGTCGTGAAGACAGCATCTTAGGCTTGCAAGTGACAGATAGACCCGAACTTTTCGAATCTGTTAGGGTAGTACGGGGAATCAGCTATGAGAAGAGCGTTACAGTGTCACTGAATACGACCGTAAAGAGAAATAGAAAATAAGTTGGGAATATTATAGTGCTCAGCAAGAGCGACGAGAAACAGGCTTCAGCTTTCCTTTCCTCTGCAGCATCAACAGCGTGTGTATCAGTGGAAGGAGGTGAAGAGCCTTGTGAAATACGCTTCAGACAGGTGTGTACTGACCAACTGCGTTTCAAGCCCGGTTTCACAACGATGAGTTTACGGCACTTGTTTTCATGTAAATGCGCGTCTGCGCACGCCAGATCACGAGATAACAAAGAAATTTCCGAGATCTGAATTTCATCGATAAAAATGACGCCAAAGAAACAGCTGTTTCCGGAAAGAGCAACATATCTGTAACATGTTGCATTACTCTCTACGTAACGAAAGCCTGTGTAAACATTCGGTCTTGTCTGTAAGGCAGAAACGCATACAACACTGTTATTCACGTGCAAACAGCAACAGGTGGCGTCAGACTGCCCGCGCAAACGGCCGGCGCAGTCGCCGATGGGAAACTCGCAGGTGGGGGCGCGACGCAGAATGCGGGCAGCGAATCCGGCAGAGGGCCGCGCATGCGCAGAAGCAGCAGGGCGGGAGCAGGCGGTAGGGGCGGTCCGACCACGGCGGCGGAGAAAAGACGGGCCACACGACATGGGGGCCGAAACTAAATCGGAACGATCACTTTCCGCATAAAATGTGTAACACTGTGTAGCGATTACAGCTTCAGTTGTACTCAACAGTTTCAAAGTCGGTGATGATCGCAGACACCAGCGTCCGGCTGCCTTTTACTGTCCCGGTATTAGAAAGATATTTTCTCTCGCCCTCCCAGCAGTTTCGCAGTTACGTCACAGCACGCTACATCTGTCTAATGGCAGTCCACTATGTACTAACACTAAACATTATTTCGATAACAACCTCTGTTAAAATTAGTGCTCTGGGTGATTTAATACATGTAATGTATTATTTTTTCAGCAAGTCTCAATGACAGGTATCAGGTATAGGAACATGCGCTGACTTTCAAGCTGTCATTACTATCGATCCAGAAATCAACAGTGCAACAGCAGTTCTTTTAAGGAATGGGTTTACACCTGAAAAAGTCCAACTTTATCCCAGCAGACGTGCAATTGCATGTTCTGTCACAGAGACATTCCACTTAAATATTTACGCGCCATCCGGGACTGACGTTACACATGCACTATCGGACTATTTTTTTAAATTAGGATGTCCCACACACATCTTTTGGTAAATATGTATATGTGAAGCACACGCCACACAATGCGAATTAGAGGCTAGTCAGTACATCGAACAATTCGCCTGCGAGAGAGCTGGCCGATTTCAATCTAATTTGTATATGTCATTTATCTCCAAAACAAATGATTCTGATTAAAATTTTGGCCCTGAATATTGTTAATATTTATGTTTAGACTTCATTTACGTATTTGGAACCTCTGAAATGATATATTTTCACAGATACATTGTGACAGTCACTGTACCTTACAGTGGACATGAACATTGATTGTAATTAAATTTGTTGGCCTACCTGTGCGAAGGGAATGCTCCTCTGTTCTGGAACCAGTTACTATTAAGATAGTGACGGAGCTGTCAAAAACGTACGGTACAGGTCCAGCGCGACAGCCGTCTGGAGGCAGAAAGGGTGCCAGCATCACAGAACCACCAGAGGGATTCGATACGCCCGCGCATGTGCAGAAGTACCGGTTCTGCTTCTCGCTCGGGTGGCCACCGGCCAAGTGCAGAGTTTCGTAATGCAGATTTTGCGCCTTTTTCAGTGAGTAACTCTTCACGAACACAGTAACTAAAGGATGTAGAAAAAGAGCCAGGAGGACGCATTGTGACAGGCGCTGCGAATGTGGTCACCTCTCTAAACCTCTGCACTCCCTCCGCATCAAACAAGAGAGCTGCTAGGGAAAGATTTTTGAGCCATCGAGTCCCGTATTTTCTGAGACAGGCAAAAGGCGACTTCGTCAGCGCAGGACATTTTAATTGCATTTTAAGGGCGACAGACTCAGAAGGCGCGACACCCGTCTGTGGCGCCCTGCAAAATCTGACTGCAGGTCTGGACACGGAGGACGCAGCTGAGCGGCGCGCCGCCACACGTACTCACTGCACGCACGCCTCGCCAGTGTCAGCGTCGAGGCCTGACAGACTCCACACCACAGCGGGGTGTGAGTAACTGTGCAGGATTACTGCGCAGTCCCTGTCAGCTTTTCCGTCCACCACCCTGCAATTGTTATTGCAAAATGTGTACACAGTCCCAAAATAATTCGCAGAGGATGCTGGAAATTAAATTCTAACCTGCTGCACATAATGTGGATTTCATTGCTCTCTACAAATTGTGGGTTAACTGGAAACGTTTCTTCCGTAAAGCAATCTCGTAAAACCCGGTGTTCGGAAATTAGTTATAAATTTCGCCTACAGGATTGAAGTAAAGCGTGAATTTCATTTTGAATTATTTGATACTTGTAAGAATAATTAGTAAGTCTCACAACATCACTGAAAAAAATAATTCGTTCACGTGACATATCAGACTGTAAATAATACAAAACGTGTTGGCAAGTCCTAGATACGACTCACTTACCTATAGAATTTTCATTTGGGGAATAGTAAACAGTTACATTATGTATAAAATGCTACACAGACAACCATGTCCTCGAGATAAACTCTTGTGTGTTAATTGGAGAAACACTGGCCATGGTGGCTGGAAAGGAACAAGTAGGGGCGAAGGAAGCCTTCGACTGCAGGCGACAGACTAATTGGGAGGAAATTTTCTTCCAAAATGACGCCAACTGAGAGCAAAGCGAGGCCGTGAAGATTGTGTAAAGCTTGTGGTGACAAAGTTAAAAAAGAAACTGGAGAGTGGAAAAGGGAAGAATCAACACACTGTTGTCCAGTGTGTGATGTTGCGCTGTGCATGCCAGAATGCTTTGAGCCATTTCACACGAAAGCCAATTACGTATACAAATTATTTATAAAAAATTGTAATTTAATTTAGTTGTGTGTTAAGATATTTTTTCGTAAATGCCTTTCAGTTGGTTTGTTTCCAGACTTCAAAGTGTTGACTTGTTGTTCCGGTGAGAGGCAACAAGGCCAGACTCACTCGATTACGGGGCCAGCGTGTGTGGGCGGTGGTGTTATGACGTCACCACCATGTGAGAGCAAGAGGCTCATGCCGTGGTCTTCAGTTAATGATAGACTATCGCAAAGAAACAGTAGAGACACTGACCAAGGTCTTGGTAATACGACATTAGATAACAACCTTTTTCTTTTCCGTTATTATCACGAAATTTTAACACTTTTAATGTAGTAAAAATTGTGGTATCGACAGCTAGGACGCCGCGGCGTAGGTGCAAGTTCCCAAGGTGGCGGCACGCCGGACAGCAGCCTCTAGCCGGCCGGCGCTGTGCTGCTCTGCTCTGCGAGCTCCGTTTGATCAAGGGCAGACGGCCGACAGTGCAGATGAGTAATCAAAGACAAGTTTGACAGCTTTGAATCACCAACAGACGGTCCAAACAACACACTGAATGGGAAAGATTTTCCAGCACACCGTCAATACACTTCCTACTGATTCAACTGTGCTCTCGCCACATTTAGTTTTGAAGAATAAAAATCCGCCGGTCAAAATAAAAGTACTTGTTTCTTTCCCCAAGTCACAGCGTCTACGTCATCGTGAACTCATTGACATTGCAATGGCTAATACAAAAGAGGCAGCTGAGAAGAGGAAATGCTACAAAAGAAGGCAAGTCACACTGGAAAATCTCAAGTTCGACAAACAGTTTTAGTTCGAGCACATCCATTATCTGGTAAAGCAAAGAACAGGTGTCAGAAATTTGTATTACTTTATAACGGACAATTTCGGACTCGACGAATCACACTTCCGAACGCAGGACATCTTGAAACACTCACAACGAAAGCTTCCAGAGGTCTTCATCACATCACCAATATAAAACCGTTCACTAAATAATTGGTTGACTTCCTACTCCTTAATGATGACACCACCATACCGACATATAACAATTACGTTCTGACAACACGTATTTCATTTTCTTATGACGTCAACCGTTTGTACACAGTAGTCAAACTATTTCTATGGGTTTTCTTTCATTCGCACGTAAATGACGAAAATAATATTTTTCCTGATACAGTACTATAAGTACAAGCCATTTCGTACGTCTATTTCCACTGCCTTATGACTTTTATGTAACAGATACAATGATCGTTACAGAGCATATACCACGTCATGTTCTAACATAACTGACCCAGATCTTTAGAATACATCATTTTACAAGCAAAGGTTACGTAAAAGAAGACAGCAATGAGTTTTTCGAAGAAGAAAAGGCATCACAGAAGATAAAAGCAACATGAGAAACAATAACATGGAATTTTGCTCGTCGTAATGCATTTTCTCTTACAGGATAACGTACAGAAGTATGCAGTAACGGATTCCAGATAGTACTGAGAAAACAGGTAGAGTACATTTATTTGCACAGGCATAACATGTGCTCTCAACAATCGGAGGAGATATTTAATTTCAGCGTCTTCCACTGAGATAATCTAACACGGAGGTACAATCAGGGTTTCTTCACTGACTGTAAGAGATTTACTACAGATGTCGTATGTGAAGTGAAGACAAGGATTAATTATAGTTGAAGTATGTGTAGCAATGAATTATGGAATTTTGTATTGAAGATATGATGAAATAATAGGAAGTCAGGATAGCGAACTTTTTATGACAGGCGTTTATGATTTATGATATGAAGTGTGGCATACTGATCTTAGGGATTGTCAGGGATTACATGATGATTTTACCCTTGGTGCGTGCTTTGTTGAGCGTGTTTTGGTGTGTATCTCTGATAATACTATTTCTAATGGCTTCTGATAAGGTGTTGCCAAACGATAACACAAGACTATGAAGTTACAGGAATATAAAACTTTCTTTCAAGAATATGAATTTTTTTGTTTGTGAACAACAACGTGAAGGATTGAAGACTGTTATTGCCATGTACTTGCTTTGATGAATTCGTCACTTTGCTTGTGCTAATGAGTCTTTTCTCATTCACAGGATAATACCGTTTCTCATAACTTTTCGGCTGTAGTTGACCGATTTCATTGGAAAGACAAAATTTCTTAACTATTTTCATTCTGTACATTCACTTTACTTGTTCATAGTTACTAAGTACTCGTCTTGATAATATTTAAATTTTGCATTTGGGGTAATTATAAGTAACTGGCACGTGCGTAGGTTAAGGTTTTGTGAACACATTTTTATTTTATTTTCTTTGGTCACTGACAGACAACATATAAATGTAATAATTCCTGTTTTTCTCTACAGCAATAAAATGTTATTCTCACTCGCTCCCTGTCCTTCCCTTTAGCCTGTATTCTTATGCGCATTTACTGGAGTATATAAAAACATACACTCTGCAGAAATCACTATTGTACTCTTGCATAACAACACGAGTGGTCGACTCATGCACATGTAAAAAGTAAGGAGACTGATAACAGTGTTTGCCTGTTGATATTGTCACAACGAGCTGTACATGTAGTGATTACTATATTTTAATGTTTTTTTCTGTCACAATGTAAAACAGATTTCGATTATGATGATTCTGTTTGAGATGTCAATACCGACATATCTGTAATTTCGATATTCGTAAGAAATGTTTGTTATTTCTTGTCATTTAATCTGAGAATTCACCATATGTAGTTTTGGATAAATCTATATGCTTTATTTTCTTTCACTGTATTGTAACAGAATATAAGTACTTTGTGAAAAGAGGACATTTATGGACTTGAGTAGAGTTATTCTATGCACTGTGAGAAAGTTCAAAATATTATAAATCTTTTACTTACCACGACATGCCATGTCGATTACTGTGATTTTAGATGACTTCATAGACATTTTATTAAAATGACATGTAAATACCTTTTGTGAGCGGTGTGGCTCTGAGTTGTCACTGGATTTATTATAGACACGTACTGCGCCCACATAGTGTGCTGTCAGGAGCCTCCCAAACAATCACGATACGACGCTTTAACATGATGGGATATTACGGCGTCATAAGTGCTGGAAGACACTCCAACATGTGTCACTTCGTTTACTGTGCACACTTGTGTCAACAGCTTCGTGTATGAAAACCACGAAAAGTTATTGCTTCGATACATATTTTCTACGACTAAAAGACAATGTAGTCACAATGAGATGCACGAGATTTTGTGCAAAATAACGACCAAAAAATGCTATGAATGTCATTTTTTCCCACGATTAATGACTTTGCTGCTGCTGCACACTAATGTAGTGGACAATTTTCTTTACTTGTGCACACTTATTTCAAACGGAATGTAATGTATACTAAGTAAACCTGAGCACCAATATAAACAACATTTGTAACTTTACTTGGAGTGAACCTGAGCACGAAATGTACAAAGCTTTTTGCAAATTAATATATGAGCGACTTAGCACCACTACTTTTCATTACTCCTTTACAGTGATTTTGTGCACGTGAGAGGTGGCATGAGCCCCCTCTCATATTTCTATCTTACGATTCTCCTCTCTAATTGCATGCGGTGGAAAGTTGCTATTCCTTCACATGCGGATTTCCCACGCAGCGTCTCTCGACACCCGGGTGATCCAGTGACAGGCGGGCTCAGTTGACTTTGAAAGGGTAAGCCGACAGGTGTGAGGGAGTTGAGTGAATGCTTTCCAGACGCCGACATTGTCAAAAGGCACGCCCGCAGGGCCTGAAGTAGCGGCTGGGCTAGAGGTTCCGTTACTTCGCAGAAACTTAGCGAAAAAACTTTCTGGCGGGCTACCAGTGAGGCGTGGGAATGATTTGTGTACCCATGCAGCTGTTGCGGGTAAATTCCCGCGCTTTCTGCAAAATAATAACTGTGATTGGCTTGCTCAGGGCATAGCTCCGTGACGTAGCAAGATCGGCGCAGAAATTGGCGCCAAGAATCTCCATTGGTGGAATGGTAGCGTTCCGGCAATGGAGTGGAATTTTCCGCCAGTTTTCGAGTTGCTGATTGGAACGTTTAACCATGGCCACTGTCGTGGGGTTGGGAATGTTCTGTGTTCGGTTTTGTACGGGTGCTCTTGTGGGTAGTCGGCTCTCGCCTTTCGGTCGAGGACGTCGAAGCAACCAGCCATCGGCTCCGGTACGCCAGATCGTTTTCTGACAGTTAAGAAGACAGTTTGGTAAGGTATGTCCACAGCACCGGCAGACAGGGATTTTCCTAGGTGATAATCAGAGCTCAGCAGAGCACACCTGTTCGTCTTTTTCTAACTTTGTTCTGTCTTGGGTAGCAGCAATTAATGTTGGGTTGGCTATGTGTTTTCTCTAAGATTTGAGTTGCAAGGAATTGGCTGCATATACCACTTCGTCATAATCCTCACAATCTAGTTTAGGGACAACTTCACATTCACAGCGTTTGTTTGAGTCTCCAATTTGAGCCAATTTGATGTATTATAAATGTTTCATGTGTTTTTGTTTATTATTTTGTGTTTAGTCTTAATAAATCGTATTGTTATTTTGGACAGAACTTTCATTCTGTTAATCGGTAGAGCAACCCCATCATTCCTCACTATGTTAATGAAACCTTCGTTTATTTAACTTATTTATCAAATTAAATTATTGCAGGTGCCAAACTCTCTTCTACTCCACTGGCAGGGTTGATTAGAGTCAGTTCACGTATTTTTTTTTAGCCTTGTGCAACAGCAAAAGTTGGAGTTAGAATAGGGGGGGCTTAGAGCATCATGTACATATGTAGATTCTAGAAGAATTGAGTGTTAAATACACTACTAGCCCCGGCACCTCGCATAAAATGGCGACCCTTAGCCTCGGATCTTTCCTGGAATCTTCTGATAAGCAAGTATTATTAGTAGTACGGACACTCATAATTTTTTTTGCTTAATTTTTTTTATTGATTAATACCCAAGTTTTTTTCCAGTAGTTCCGCATTTAGTTTTAAGTAGCGGCGCATGATTACTGTTTTTGTTTTCAGTGTATATATTCCTTTGTTCATTGTTTTTGTGTTCCTTTGATGGTGTGTCCATATCACATCACACTTTGTCGGGTTTGTGTGCGGTTTCTGTACCACAACAAATCGTGGGTATAATTACAGCGTTGGAGAGGCATTGTTGAAATTTTATGTCTATGTGGAAAAATATATGGAGTAGATTACTTTTATTGTGCATTTTAGATAAATTTGTTTTTCATGAATGATAACGAGAAGTAAGGCACGACTATTATCGAGCGAAGCTAAAACAAAAGAGGATAGCATAATGGATAAGGGGCAGTTTACTGACGGGAATAGGTTTGGAGATGAGATGGGCACATAGCAGGACAGGACGCCAGGGTCTTTGATGAGGAAGGTGATTTGGACGTGATCTCAGAGCAGCGTTGCGGCTGTGATTATGATAGTGAAGTAGAGGATGAAACAGAGACAGGCACACAGGTCGAGACGGTAGCAGAAGTTTATAATCAAACGAATGAGAGCAGAGAGGGGCTAGCTCGGTCACGTCAGAGCTCTAGCGCCCAGGTGTCCAGAGTTACATCTCCCACGTTTGAAGAGGATCAAAAAGATGACGTAAACCCAATACTGAGCTTCCTACGATCAATGAAAGAAGAAGCTGACGAACAACGCAAGACGGAGAAGGAAGGAGAAACAACGCAAGAAGGAGAAGGAAGAAGAGGAGAAACAACGCAAGAAGGAGAAGGAAGAAGATGAGAAACAACGTAAGAGGGAGAAGGAAGAAGCTGACGAACAACGTAAGGAGGAGGAGGAAGAAGAGGAGAAACAACGTAAGAAGGAGAAGGAAGAAGATGAGAAACAACGTAAGAGGGAGAAGGAAGAAGCTGACGAACAGCGTAAGAAGGACACTGAGGCAATAATTTCGCGTATAGGGGAAATTCGTGGGGAATTACTAACAATAAAGAAAGAATGTGGAGAAGCAAAACAAATGTCAATGGTAGCACAAAAAGTAGCAGGCCTAGCCAAAACGGCAGCAACAGGGGCAATGAAAATCGCAGAAGTAACTTCTCAACTCGCAGGGCGCTTGCGACGTGCGACACAAGTACACTCAAAATCCCTAGCGGTCTTAAAGACTCAAGGTAATATTGTGGTTACGAACATCACGAAACGAATGAAAGAAGTAGAGAGTCGGATAGCAAAACTAGAGCGAAACGGGCACACGAGCACTGCGCGTTCGGATACCAATGATGGAGTTCACGGAATTGTGTCTCCAAGGAAAACCCCGCCGTGCTCTAGCCCAGTGACAGAGTGCGGAACTAACAATGCACACGCAGAAACAGAGAGTAATAGTTCCAATTAATTGCAGCCCACTTAGAAGAGTGAATGCTGAATGCCACGTCCACTGTGATACAGAGTTAGCAAATCACAGTTATCAGCAAGATGGATCAGGACACTCAGCAGATGTGCAGGGATCGGAAACGAGTGACAACAGAAGTGCGAGGATCGGACAGGATTTTGATCACAATCACTTCCTGTCGATACTAAAATTCCAGAAGTTCAAAGATAATGGAGTGTCGATGCATCCGAAAAGCTGGATGATGCAGTATACAAATTCATTACCGTCGTCATGGCCAACTCAGGCAAAATTAGAATTCATGTGTGGACACATTGAAGGCCAAGCCGCGGAAAAGATGCGGAGCGTGGCAGCGACGTGTCGGACTTATCAGGAATTTGTTGGTGCATTCCTGCGGACCTACTGGTCAAAGGAAACGCAAGATAGGATTAAAGAGGAAATAATATTTTGTCCTGAACTGGAAGTGTCCGGGCATAGGAGCGCAACCAAATTTTTTGATGATTTACTCAAGAAGAATCAGTTTTTAGATAGTCCATATAGCATCGGAGAAATCATTAAATTTTGCTTTTCCAAATTGCCAGTTAGGTATCAACAGACACTTGTCGGGAAGTGTGGATCTGACATAGATGCATTCAAGAGTCTAATGCGCGAACTCGAAGTAGTCTTCGATAAACAAGACGCAAAGGACAGGAAGAAGGCGCAAAATAACAAATACCACGGGCCAGCAAGGGAAGACGACAACAGATCGCATAATCGCACTGGTCAGTTAGGAAACCAGGGTTACGGAAATCAAGGTTACGCTATTCAAGGTTATGGAAACCAGAGACACGGAAACCAGAACGTCAGGGAACAGGGTAATCTAGACAAGCAATCTGGGACAGGAGGAATGACGAACGGCAAAGCGACCGTAATTGGAGAGAGCGAAATCAAGGACAACAGGAGAACCAGGAGATTGAAATTAGACCTGCAAATCCTAATGCACGTCAGAGGAGGGAGAGTCTAACAAGGGATTGGCGCTAGTCCATAGGATTCCACCACATCTCTCACACAAAGAAGTTCGTGGAATAATAGTAGTTTAAGTGGTGTACATAGTAGAATAGGCAAATATATGAACCTTCCTTCGGGGAACAATAATCGTTGTATTAATAGATTAAGATTGTTAAATTATTAGCATGCTGCGTTTTCTCGCATAAGAATTTACTGCTGTTAACTTTTTTTGTCTATGTTCGCGATCTCCTCTGTCGTTGCGATAAGAGGCACTACCTTTCCATGAGCAATGTTTGTGTCCTTTCCTATCTGGTGTCCATGTTAAGGGGTAAAGATGAGTGACGAGATGTCGCACAAACGGGCGCATACAAGAACGTGCTCTTAGAAGTGTTCTGAGAAGTCGTGATACGCTCCATAGCGGCCACAAGCAGTTCGTGAGACGTTCATACCAATGCTTGCAGACACGCGTCAGTGCACTGCAAGATTGTGGTATATTGCGTGATTTCGAGGATGAATATGGGCAGTATAGTTTCTGCAGAGCTGCGCCAGCATCGTTGTCTTGCAAGTCGGGGTGAACCTGTGAGCGTTTGACTCCAATGGTGCCCTAGACGAGAGAAATGCGGGCATAAAGCCTACCATGCCAATGTGCTGGTTGGGGATTTAGCGTGCTGCTCATGACTGTCACAGATGAATAACCAAGGAATTATACTTGGATATTCGTGACATACTGTGTAGCTGGCGTGTGTTGGGCGACTGAATCCTCAACAGGAACCAGTCCTGGCGTGGTCATATTACATTGCTTCTGGAAAGGTGTGCTTTGATCGCGAAAACCGCATCACATAGAGAAGGAAGTTGCAACTATAAATTTATTGTCGTGTATAGCCATGGCTAACCCAGTCTCTGGAGTTTCAGTGAGGCGTAGTGAGAACTCGGAGGCCATGTCGTACGGCGCGCACATCACTGTCGTCAATAGCGGCGTGCAGCGAGACATCTCAGCGGAACAGGAATTATGTAAGAGTGTTGTATAAGGTAAAAAAAATAATAATGATAATAGAGAGAGTACCATATACTAGGATAAACTAAACTTTAGGATTTTACAATAACTAGATCCTTAATAGTGTGGCGGTTTTCTACCACTAGTGTTCAGCAGAGCGCGCCTGTTGAGATGCTATTTTTCAGGTCACCAAACCACAGACCCGAGATGGAGGGAAGACTGGCGAGCGAAAGTGGCATAGTTGCTTGTTCTTTATAGCACAGTAAAACTTAGACCTGCATAACAACATAATTTAATTAAAAGACATAGAATGTAGATCGTTGGCAAATGGTAGTTAATTCTTGAGCATGTCTACTGTCGATCTATATAATTAATAGTAATATTGGTGCACGCCCGCACATTTAGCTGTTCATCCAGTGTAGCGTCACACACCATGTACAGTAGTGAGACCGGTCTCTATTTTGTTATAATGATAGCCATAGATTAATAGCTATAAAAGTAGAATAAGAGTGTCTGAAATGACAGACCATCAATATGTCATTGTGTAAATTTATTATAACATAGAAGGTCATGGGAAAAAGTTAGGCATAAGATTTTTGTCAGAACTGTGCAGATGACAGGTATCGTGGCAACGCAGAGGCCAGCCAGCGCAAAAACAAGAGGTCTTCGGCTACCTGCCCGAAGGCGAGCGTCCGGTCCTGCAAGCTGACAGTCACCGGGCCGTATACCTGAGGGATTAGGCGGGATCCTCGCCGGGCCACAAGCGAAAGTGAGGCTGGCCGTTGACACTGACACGCGACCCACACGCGACAGCCTGCTAGCTCTCCGGACGCGGCAGCTGTTTGGAGGGATTCCCTGCGGCAGACTACGTTGTCGTGAGTACACGAAGAAGATCACATATCGTGTCAGAACCTGCGCCTCATGTGCCTCAGGACAGAAAGGGACGCTATATTATCACCTGTTTGGGTTTTTTTCAACTCACTAGCATTGGCCAATCTGCATACACAAAGCAGTATCGTGCCACACTAACAAATGTATGGTCTCATTTCTAACTTCTCCTCTCTATTAGAGAGCAGTTTTAGCAATCGTCGCTCCTAGTTCGATCCTATATGGATGACCTCACACACTTGTGGAGTCACTCCACGTGCCATCATCCCTTGTCGAACTGCAATATTGGGAAAGTAAAGTACTGTCCAGCGAGAGAAGAGACCTAGACTAGTGATGTATCCCAACACCTAGACCTCAGAGACAATTAATCGACGTGAGGACAGCCTATCACTGTGTCTTCCTACCGTACTGCCATGATCATGTGCGTAGGTCTTGGTGCAATCTCAACAGAGTACTGCAGATGCTCCAGCACACCCTATTGCCGTTGCAACAACGTAGCAACAACACCCGACGTTTAGCCCTATGTGATGTCATTACTGTGGAATTTGTGAAGTGCTTCGAATATTTCTAACAATTTGATCTAGTGCCTCATTCTCAGCACAGTCATGAACAGTGTGCAATGTGCACGCACAACTTAATGTCCCATGAACCTTGTTTTTTTTCTTAAATTTCTTTCGCTAGTGTTGTTTTTGTAATGTATGTGATACCTTGTATGTGTTTGTTTTACACGGTAATTCTTATTACAAATTACTGTATTGTTCTCCACACCATGTTTTTTTTGTATCTTGTATTTATTGTTGTGTGTATGCAAACAGTGTGCCTGAAGTCCCTATAAACTGAAGCAGATACCACCACTGTCATTGTGAATGGACCATCAGTTCAGGGAACATTTTGTAAAGGTTATTCTTGCTGCAGGGAGACAGAATGAATCGGAGGTTGTAATTAGATTCTGAAAGCTCACAAAGAGATTGTTAACTTAAATAGTATCATGTGTGAGTGAGTTCAGGTTAGTTTAATGATTAAAATTGTTGTAACATCTTGGGCATTTAATTGCGGAGCACTCCAACTCTGATTGTAAAGAATAAATTGCTCCATATTTGGCTCACATGTCCGGGCTATATTTAGAGGGTGAATGTCTGTGTGAATTGGTGTTTGGAAGGGGCTCCCTGGGTATGGATGTGTGATGTGAGTGTTAGTGTTCCATATTAAGAAGGTGAAGTTGGCTACATCATAAATAATCCTCCCTCTATGAGCTGCATTTTTCAGTTGCAGTGATTTTCTTTATAGAGTGCGGCATGTGCAGCCAGTTTGCGAGATTGTTCTTGGGCGATTGACTCACTACCTTGCTCCTAAGTGAGCCAACCGCTCACCAATTACAATCTAAAATGGCGTAGGGTCTATGAGAGGCGGCATGAGCCCCCTCTCATATTTCTATCTTACGATTCTCCTCTCTAATTGCTTGTGGTGGAAAGTTGCTATTCCTTCACACGCAGACTTCCCACGCACCGTCTCTCGACACCCGGGCGGGCCAGTGACAGGCAGGCTCAGTTGACTTTGAAAGGGTAAGCCGACAGGTGTGAGGGAGTCGAGTGAATGCTTTCCAGACGCCGACATTGTCAAGAGGCACGCCCGCAGGGCCTGAAGTAGCGGCTGGGCTAGAGGTTCCGTCACTTCGCAGAAACTTATCGAAAAAACTTTCTGGCAGGCTACCAGCGAGGCGTGGGAATGACTTGTGTACCCAGGCAGCTGTTGCGGGAAAATTCCCGCGCTTTCTGCAAAATAGTAACTGTGATTGGCTTGTTCAGGGCATAGCTCCGTGACGTAGCAAGATCGGTGCAGAAATTGGCGCCAAGAATCTCCATTGGCGGAATGGTAGCGTTCCAGCAATGGAGTGGAATTTTCCGCCGGTTTTCGAGTTGCTGATTGGAACGTTTAACCACGGCCACTGTCGTGGGGGCGGGAATGTTCTGTGTTCGGTTTTGTATGGATGCTCTTGTGGGTAGTCGGCTCTCGCCTTTCGGTCGAGGACGTCAAAGTAACCAGCCATCGGCTCCTGTACGCCAGATCGTTTTCTGGCAGTTAAGAAGACAGTTTGGTAAGGTATGTCCGCAGCACCGGCAGACAGGGATTTTCCTAGGTGATAATCAGAGCAGGTTCGAATCCTGCCTCGGGCATGGATGTGTGTGCTGTCCTTAGGTTAGTTTGGTTTAATTAGTTCTCAGTTCTAGGGGACTGATGACCTCAGATGTTAAGTCCCATAGTGCTCAGAGCCATTTTTTTAAATTCACGGTAACATTGCCCTCTTGAAACGCTTTCAACACGTATTCCAGAATCCTATTGTGCTCTTGCCAATCACAGTCAGCAGTCAGGATGTCGTCCACATAAACGGTCATTCTAGACAATAATTCTTATCCCAGTATGTTATCCAACACCCTTATGAACGCTGCTACCGATATATTCAATCCGAATGGGAGAAATTTGAAACGATAACATCTGCCTCTATATACTAAAGCTGTGTACTGTTTACATTTCTCAGCCAATTTTATTTGCCAGTACCTGGCAGTCATATCGAGGCTAGATAATTTACTGGCCCCTTCGAAGTTTTGCAATAATTCTTTAAGAGATTCTGGCCTATCACTCTGAGTCTCTATTATCTTATTCAATATCCTAGCATCCAGCATCCAAGGTTACTCTCACTCAACCATCTTTCTTTGTCACATATACTAGCGGATTGCAATATTGACTCGTCCATCTTTCGATAATTTGCAATTTTATCATCCTTTGTAACTCTTTTTCTACTGCCTCCCTTCTTGCCAAAGGTATCACATTGGGTCTCAGTTTGAATGGTTGGCACGGTTTGATTTTACACTCATAAGGTTCTCCTTTCATAACCCAGGTCTATTTGAAAATACTTTCTGATACTTTACCAGAAACTCTCCTAGTTCTTTTATTGCACCTTGGTCCATATCATCGATATTATTTAATTTAGCTTTGATATCTTCTACTGACCATTCTGCCTCAACTGGCTCTCGTCTCTCTTTCCTACAGTCACTCCCCTTCGAATCTGCTTCCCACTGGAAACACTCACGCATTATTTTCAGGTAGAATTTT
This sequence comes from Schistocerca americana, assembly GCF_021461395.2. Classification (NCBI taxonomy): domain Eukaryota; kingdom Metazoa; phylum Arthropoda; class Insecta; order Orthoptera; family Acrididae; genus Schistocerca; species Schistocerca americana. Next base: position 93,625,657 of record NC_060129.1, on the reverse strand, counting down.
CCCTGCGCCTTCTCTTTAGCTTCAACGGCCCTGCGAAACCTAAACTCGTTTCTAGTACCATTTACCGTCAGGATCACATTACCCCTTTCTAAATCTACAACAGCAGGATGGTCTACCAATAAATCCATCCCTAATATAAGCCCTATGCAAAGGTCAGGTAGCACTATAGCATTAACTTCTAATATAATTCCTTGAAATCTCACCTCCAATAACACTTGGTTTTTTATTACCTTGCTTTCTCCTCCTACTGCACCCACGACTCTAACTCCTTGTAACGGTAATATAGCTACCTCTTCCTGGTCTCTAATTTGGTCAGAAAGCCTCTCTGCTATGGCGCACAACTCACCACCTGTATCAATGACTGCTACTGCTTCGATACCATTAATATCCACATCTATTATCGGTTGAAACTCTTCCTTACTCACCATTTCATCTTCCTCTAAAAGAGTTTCTTTTCTCCCTCTTTTTCAAAGCATGTTTCTGAAGAGTGGCTGCTTTCCAATATTCTTCAGAAATTTTTTTTTAAATTGCACGAAATGGTCTACTAATTCGTAACCTGAAGCTTCCGTTAATAGAGCTGAAATGATGGACAAATACATTGGCAATCCAGTCATTTCAAAATAAAAAGAGGTGTACTTCGAGGTATTGGACAATAACGTAACACAGCCAGATACAAGGTTTTTGCATCGTGATAAACTTCTCTTCCTTAATTTAAGGACTGGTGATCAATTCGCCAAATATGCTCAGCACTTCCGTGTACACGGTGTGAATTCACTATAGTGAGTCCTTCAATCATTCGGTCTTGTGTGTACAATTGGAGACTGTATTTTCTTCCCAACATAAAGAAACGTGGCGAGACGTTATCAAACGAATGGCTGAGAATGAAACGGACCAAACTCATTCAGAAGCTTTAAAACTATTTTGTCTAAATGCCACCATTCCTGCTACACATGTTTCAGTTGAAAGGAGTTTTTTTCTTACACGCATAAAAAAGTATTTGAGAAACAGTATGGTCTAGTATCGCTTATCAGCTCTTGCTTGGATCGCAGTTGAAAAACCACCGCTGCGAATACTTGAAGGCCGATACACAGTATAGAAACACAGTATGACTATCTCAATGAAGGTCTAGGGCTTCTATGCAGTCATTTGTTGAGCGGTCTGGTATGGCTGTTGACAACAAAAGGAGAGCCAAAGTTGTAAATATCACGTTCAAGCAAGAGAATCGTACAAACATACCGTCGTTAGATCATCCAACATACTCCCATATGGACGACATAGTAGTAAACATCCCTGGCGTAGAGAAAGAACTGAAAGAGTTAAAAGCAAATAAGACACCAGGTGCGAGTGGAATCCCAATTCGGTTTCACAAAGAGCGCTCTACAGCACTGGATCCTTGCCTTGCTTTAAGTATCTGGGCGTAGCGTTGCAAAGCGATATGAGGCGGAACGATCATGAGAGAACTGTGGTAGGGAAGGCGAATGGTCGACTTCGGTTTATTGGCGGAATTTCAGGAAAGAGTGGCTCACCTGTGAAGCAGGCCGCTTGTAGAACACTGGTATGACCTATTCTTGAGTACTGCTCTAGTGTTTGGGATCCATACTAGGTCAGACTGAAGGAAGACAACGAAGCACTTCAGAGGTGGGCTGCTATATTTGTTAGTGCTAGGTTCTCACAACATGCAAGTGTTGCGGACATGCTTCGGGAACCAATATGGGAATCACTGGAGATAAGTCAATTTTATTTTCGAGAAACACTATTAAGAAAACCTAGAAATTCGGCATTTGCAGCTGACTGCAGAACGATCCAACATACATTGCACTCAAGTACGATGAAGATGAGATACGAGAAATTAGGGCTCATACGGAGGGGTACAGACAGTCAATTTCACTCGCCCTGTTTGCGTGTGGAGCAGGAAAGGAATGGCTATTAGTAGTACAGGGCACCCTCCGCGACGCGCCGTAAGGTGGATTGCTGAGTACTGTACTTTACGGACTACAAGACGCACTTTTTTCTTCGAAAAGCTGCTTTCAAAATTCGGATGTGTCTTATACTGGAAATAAAAATAAAAATGTCCAGTGTTTCATTTAAAATTTCCGCCAGTCTTAAAAATTGCCATACAAAACTATCTCTACCCGGGAACATTCGATTCAACTGGCAGCAACAGTGCACCGATGCGACGGACGCGAGTTGCGAGGGTTCACAAGCCTGCTAACACAAACCCTGAACACACTGTCTGGCCTATGATGTGTCAATGCAGTCTACGGTGCCAATGAACTTGACTTGAAAGTGATTTGTGTTATCGGTAAAAATACAATATTCTTGGTAATAGCTAGTTTCGAAATGGAAAAAAATAAAAGGTATTCATATGGTGCGAGCTATAAATAGCATATGCAGAAGAACACGGAAAAAGAACAGCTGAGCGGCACTTGGGCCCTCCAGCAACAGAAAAAGCCTTTCGCGATGGGCGGGCTAGTAAAAAAGTTGAAATAAATGAAGAAGACTAAATGTGCAAAAGAGGACTGAGTGCAAAATAGCCAAAACTAGAAGATGTATTGAAATGGATTCAAGAACACAGTCAAAATGGTGTGGGACTTAATGCAAAAATGATTCAAATACACGCTCGTAAGCTAGCGCTACAGTGCAACTTAACAGATGTTATGTTGGTTGCTGCTACAGATTTATGAAGCGTCATGGACTTAGCATGCGAACCAAACCAAACTACCTCAGAAATTGCCACAACAGTATGAGGAGAAAATATTATCTTTTCACCGTTTTATTATTCAGCAATCAAAGAAAAACAGTATGGAACTAAACTACATAGCGAATATGGACGAAACTCCTCTGGTATTCGATGTGCCGAGTAACAGAACTGTTCACATGAAAGGTGCTAACACCGTGATTATAAAAACAAGTGGACAAGAAAATATGTGCTACACTGGTGTCCTTTCATGTTGTGCTGACGGTACTAAACTTAATCCAATGGTCATTTTCGAGCGCAAAACATTGCCAAAATGTTGTTAAATGCAGCCAGTGGTGTTGATCAAGTACATGACAAGGGTTGGATGGACGAGAGTGGTATGAAGTTATGGATTAACAGAGTGTGGGAGACAAGGAAAAATGCCTTTTTTGAAGAAGAGTTCTCTTCTTGTGCTAGGTCAGTTTACTAGTCATTCAAAAGATTCTGTGGCAGGGTTCAGATGGTTCAAATGGCTCTAAGCACTATGGGACTTAACATCTGAGGTCATCAGTCCCCTAGACTGACAAATCCATTTGAACTGTATATGAGAGAGGAGTGGAACAAATGGATATTGGATAAAATCCAACATGAATTCACGCCCAAGGGAGCGTTAAAGCGACCTACAATCAAACAACTGTGCCAGTGGATAAAACAGGCATGGTCTAGAGTGAGAGAAGACATTATTGTTAAATCTCCCAAGAAGTGCGACATAAGAAACAGTCTCTGGCAGTAGACCGTCTTATATATGAAGAGGACAACGATGACGATGAAGAGGAAGAAGAAGAAGACGAAAAAGAAAGATCAGATGACGATATTCCGGTATTTTAAAAGTCGGTTCGGTTTTACAAACTAAGAATCTTTCTCAGCACTACTTTGCAATACAATAACAAAAAGATAGAAAAATTCTTCATTTAAGAAAGTGATTAAAAATTAAGGTACATCTTATAGTCCGTTATATACGGAATCTATGTAGAAGTAGGTGCATGTGAAAGATTCCGGAAGGACCATCGAGATAACTTGTTTCACAACTACCAACGTTCAGGTGCCCACTCTGTAGCAGTTCGTTTGCAAATAAAAGTGAACGTCATTGTTGTTATTATTAGCTCCAGCAATAGCAGCAGTAGTTGCTGTCACCTTAACAAGGGAAGCTCCCGTTCGTAACCCCCCCCCCCCCCGGCCCACAGATTCAGTGGTAAAAAGCCCCAGTGGATGGCCCGTCAAAAACTGCACACAGATCAAGTATGAAAACAGGAACAACTTATACTGGAATATTAAAAAAAGAAGAAGAAGCCAAAAAAAGCAAAATTGAAACAGTGAACGGTCAAAGAACAAGAACTACGACACAGAGCAGCCAAAACGAAAAATGGCGTCGTGGTTAAGTGGTTACGGTGTTCAAATCTCTCTCGTGCTTTCTTTTCTTTCAGTGCTTCGCTTTATTCAAATTTGTGCCTGTGTCGTTGTGTTACGTCCGTTTGCAACAGCGTGTTGTAAGATAGGGACCTATAATGACAGATGATTCTGCACAACCTTACTATTAGCAGCCGAAAGGACGCGGATTTCTAATGGGAACCGCAGAACTTTGATGACAAAGCGACATGTCAGCCGAATCCTCCACCGGAAAACATGTCCGCTGTGTCACACACGGCGTTAGTGACCGTATGTGCGTCATATGAGAGGCGTCTCTTACCGACGCGCCTAATTTGTACGATCGGTAACTGAATGAGATACGCCTGCTTGCCCTATGTAGGTGTTCCTAAGAATGTGAACGTGATCACTCCCAAGGACATGATGAAGGCAACAGTTTCATAATCACACAATTTCTCTGTGCTCAGTCGAAACTATTTTTTTAACTTTTTTGAATTTGCGTTTCTTTTTGGAAGCTTTGACTTTTGAATTCCTTTCTTGTAACATAGTTCACTCCCATTTATTTGTTGTTTTCCTTTCTGTGAGACTATAACCCTCCTACCACTCCAGCTAATTATCATTTCCCATATGACCCTGCAACTAAAGACCCTAATATTTGGAGAAAAGGCAATTAATCAGAAGTAAAATCAAAATGGAGTAAAGTAGGTGAAATGATAACCGAATCGCCACAGCTAAGTACTTTACCAATGACAAAGAAACAAAGTTCCCATATTTAAGATTTTCCATTACACATGAACCCATGCTACCTATCGATTCCTTCTTTTATTTAAGTTGTGCTCCACATTCCTCTCCTCCCAAACTTGCGTTTATCCCATATTTGCGATTTTCCCATATTTCCGTTCTTCCCATATTTGCGTTTTTCCCATATTTTCCTTTTTCCATATTTGCGTTTTTCCCGTACTTACGTTTTTCCCATATTTGCGTTTTTCCCATATTTGCGTTTTTCCCATATTTGCGTTTTTGCCTTATTTGCGTTTTCACCATATTTGCGTTTTCCCATATTTGCGTTTCTCCCATATTTGCGTTATTCCCATATTTGCTTTTTTCCCATATTTGTGTTTCTCCCATATTTGCGTTTCCCCCATATTTGCATTTCTCCCATCTTTGCGCTTCTCCCATATTTGCGTTTTTCCCATATTTGTGTTTCTCCCATATTTGCGTTTTTCCCATATTTGCATTTCTCCTATGTATGCATTTCTCCCAGATTTGCGTTTCTCCCAAATTTGCGTTTTTCGCATACTTGTTTCTTCCCATTATTGCGTTTTCGCCATATCTCATGAACCCAACCCACCAACCGTTTCCTTCTTCTAGTCAATGTGTGCCACTAAATCCTCTTCTCCCATTTTTGAATTTTTCCGTTACTCTTGAACCCATGCTACCAACCGATTCCTTCTTTTATTTAAGCTGTGATCCACATTTCTCTTCTCCCATATTTGCGTTTTTCCCATATTTGCGTTTTTCCCATATTTGCGTTTCTCCCATATTTGCATTTGTCTCATATTTGCATTTCTCCCATATTTGCGTTTTTCGCATATTTGCGTTTTTCCCATATTTGCGTTTTACCCATATTTGCATTTGTCCCATATTTGCGTTTGTCCCATATTTGCATTTGTCCCATGTTTGCGTTTGTCCCATTCTTACATTTGTCCCATAGTTACGTTGTCCCATATGCGTGTGTCCCACATTTGCTTTAACGCCATATGCATTTTTCCCATTTGCATTTTTCCCATACTTGCATTTTCCACGTACTTGCGTTTTCGCCATACTTGCGTTTGCCCCATAATTGCGTTTTCCACGTAATTGCGTTTTCCGCGTACTTGCATTTTACCCGTACATGCGTTTTGCCCGTACTTGCGTTTCAACCGTACTTGCGTTTTACCCGTACTTGTGTTTTACCCGTACTTGCGCTTTACCTGTACTTGCGTTTTTCCTGTATTTACGTTTTTCCCGTATTTGCGTTTTTCCCATATTTGGGTTTTTCACATTACTCATGAACCCATGCTACCAACCGATTCCTTCTTTTAGTCAAGTTGTGCCCCAACTTTCTCTTCTCCCATATTTGCGTTTTTCCCATATTGGCGTTTTTCCCATATTTGCATTTCTCCCATAATTGCGTTTCCATCATAATTGCGTTTTTCCCATATTTGCGTTTTTCCGATACTTGCGTTGTTCACAAATTTGCGTCGTTTCCCATATTTGCGTTATTCCCATATTTGTGTTATTCCCATATTTGCATTGTTCCCATATTTGCATTTTCCCATATTTGCGTTTTTCCCATATTTGCATTTCTCCCATATTTTCAATTCTCCCATATTTGCGTTTCTCCCATATTTGCGTTTTCGCATATTTGCATTTTTCCCATATTTCCGTTTTTCCCATACTTGCGTTTTACCAATTATTGTGTTTGTCCCATATTTGCATTTGTCCAATATTTCCATTTGTCCCATGCTTGCATTTGCCCCATAGTTGCGTTTGTTCCATAGTTATGTTGTCCCATATGCGTTTATCCCATATTTGCTTTTACCCCATATTCGTTTTTACCATTTGCGTTTTTCCCATACTTGCGTTTTCCCCATACTTGCGTTTTCGCCATACTTGTGTTTTCGCCATAATTTCTTTTTACCCGTACTTGTGTTTTACCCGTACTTGCGCTTTACCTGTACTTGGGTTTTTTCCGTATTTACGTTTTTCCCGTATTTGCAATTTTCCCATATTTGCGTCTATCCCGTATTTACGTTTTTCCCGTATTTGCGTTTTTCCCATATTTGCGTTTTTCCCATATTTGCGTTTTTCCCATATTTGGGTTTTTCCCATATTTGCGTTTTTCCCATATTTGCGTTTTTCCCATATTTACGTTTTTCCCATTACTAATGAACTCATCCTACCAACCGTCACCTTCTTCTAGTTAAGTTGTGCCCCCAAATTTCTCTTCTCCCATATTAGCGTTTGTCCAATTTTTGCGTTTGTCTCAGATTTGCGTTTCTCCCACATTTGCGTTTTTCCCATATTTCCGTTTTTCCAATATTTGCGTTTTTCCCATATTTGCGTTTTTCACATATTTACGTTTTTCCTGTACTTGCGTTTTTCCCATATGTGCGTTTCTCTCGTACTTGCGTTTTTCCATTACTTGCGTTTTACCCGTACTTTCCCTTTACTTGCGCTTGTCTTTTAGCTGTCCTTGCGTTTTAGTCGTTTTTGTGCATCTTTCGTACCTGCATTACACCCGTACTTGCGTCTTAGTCGTTGTTGCGTTTTAGTCGTACTTGCGTTTTACCCATACTTAAGATTATCCTGTACTTGTGTTTTTCCCGTACTTGCGTTTATCCCATACTTGTGTTTTTCCAATACTTACGTTTTTCACATATTTGCTTTCTTCCCATATTTGCGTTTTCCCCTACTTGCGTTTTTCCAATACTTACGTATTTCACATATTTGCTTTCTTTACAAATTTACGTTTTTCCCATATTTGCGTTTTTCCCATATCTCATGAACCCATGCTACCAACTGTTACCTTCTTCAAGTGAAGGTTTGCCATAAAATTCTCTTCTCCCATATTTGCGTATCTCCCATTAGTCATGAACCCATGCTACCAACCGATTCCATCTTTTAGTCATGTTGTATCCCAAAATTTATCTTCTCCAATATTTGTGAGTGTCCCATATTTGCGATTGTCCCATATTTGCGTTTGTCTCATACATGTGTTAGTCTGATAATTGCATTTGTCCTATATTTGCGTTTTACCCATATTTGCGTTTTTCCTATATTAGCGTATTTCCCGTACTTGCGTTTTTCCCATATTTGCGTATTTCTCATACGTGCGTTTTTGCCATACTTGCGTTTTACCCGTACTTGCATTTTGCTTCCACTTGCGTTTTACCCGTACTTAAGTTTTACCCGTACTTGCGTTTTCCCCGTACTTGGGTTTTTCCCATACTTGCGTTTTTCATGTACTTGCATTTTTCACATACTTGCGTTTTTCATGTACTTACGTTTTTCCCATATTTGCGTTTATAACATATTTGCGTTTTTCTCTTTCTTTTGCGCATTTCCCATATTTACGTTCTTCCCATTTTTCCTTTTTTCCCATCATTGCGTTTTTCTAATATTTCCGTTTTTCCCATATTTGCATTTTTCCCATATTTGCATTTTTCCCATACTTGCGTTCTCCCATATTTGCGTTTGTCGCATATTTGCGTTTGTCCCCTACTTGCATTTTTCCCATATTTGCATTATCCCATATTTGCGTTTTTCCCACATTTACTTTTTTAAATATTTGCGTTTTTGCCATATTTGCGTCTTCCCATATTTGCGTTTTTCCCATACATGCGTTTCTCCCATATGTGCGCATTTTCCCATATTTGCGTTTTTTACAAATTTGCGTTTTTCCCATATTTGCGTTTTTCCCATATTTGCGATTTTTCCATATTGGCGTTTTTCCGATATGTGCGTTTTTCCCATATTTGCGATTGTCGCGTATTTGCGTTTGTCTCATATTTGCGTTTGTCCCATATTTGCGTTTGTCCCATAGTTGCGTTTTTCCCATATTTGCGTTCTTCCCATACTTGTGTTTTTCACGTACTTACGTTTTTCACATATTTGCTTTCTTCCCATATTTGCGTTGTACCCGTACTTGCGTTTTTCCCATACTTACGTTTTTCACATATTTTCTTTCTTTACAAATTTACGTTTTTCCCATATTTGCGTTTTTCCCATATTTGCGTTTATCCGATATTAGCGTTTTTCCCATTACTCATGAACCCATGCTACCAACCGATTCCTTCTTTTAGTCAAGTTGTGCCCCACATTTCTATTCTCCCATATTTGCGTTTTCCCCATATTTGCGTTTTTCCTATATTTGCATATGTCCATTATTTGCGTTTGTCCCATATTTGCGTTTGTCCCATATTTGCGTTTGTCCCATATTTGCGTTTCTCGCATATTTGCGTTTCTCCCATTTTTGCATTCTTCCCATACTTGCGTTTTTCCCATGTTTGCGTTTTTTCCATATTTGCGTTTTTCCCATATTTGCGTTTTCCCATATTTCCTTCTTTCCCATACTTGCGTTACTCCAATATTTGCGTTTTTCCCATATTTGCATTTTTCCCATACTTGCGTATTTCCCATATTTGCGTTTTTCCGATATTTGCGTTTTCCCATATTTCCGTTTGCCCATATTTGCATTTGTCGCATATTTGCGTTTGTCACATATTTGCGCTTTCACCATATTTGCGTTTTCCCATATTTGCGTTTTTCCACATTTGCGTTTTTCCAATATTTTCGTTTTTCCCATATTTGCGATTTTCCTATATTTGCGTTTTTCCAATATTTGCGTTTTTCCCATATTTGCATTTTTTCCAAATCTTGCGATTTTCCCATATTTGCGCTTTTCCCATATTTGCGATTTTCCCATATTTGCGTTTTTCCCAAATTTGCGTTTTTCCCATGTTTGCATTTGCCCATATTTGCGTTTTTCCCATATTTGCGTTTTTCACATATTTGCGTTTTTCCGATATTTGCGTTTTTCCCATATTTGCGTTTTCCCATATTTGCGTTTGTCCCATATTTGTATTTGTCCCATATTTGCGATTGTCCCATATTTGCATTTGTCCCATATTTGTGTTTGTCCCATACCTGCATTTTTCTCATAGTTGCTATTTTCCCACATTTGCGTTTTTCCCATAATCGTTTTTCCCATTTGCATTTTTCCCCGTACTTGCGTTTTCCCTGTACTTGCGTTTTCCCCGTACTTGCGTTTTCCTCGTAGTTGCGTTTTCCCCATACTTGCGCATTACCCGTACTGGCGTTTTTCCCGTATGTGTGATTTTATTGTATTTGCGTTTTTTCCATATTTGCTTTTTTCCCATATTTGCGTTTCCACCAAAATTTGCGTCTCTCCCATATTTACGTTTCTCCCATATTTGCGTTTGTCCCATATTTGCGTTTGTCACATATTTGTGTTTGTAACATATTTGTATTTCTCCCATATTTGCAATTGCCCCATAGTTGCGTTTGTCCAATAGTTACGTTGTTCCATATGCGTTTGTCTCATATTTGCTTTCACCACGCATGTGCTTTTCCCATATGCGTTTTTTGCATACTTGCATTTTCCCCGTATTTGCATTCTCCCTGTACTTGCGTTTTTCCCGTTCTTGCGTTTTCCCCGTACTTACATTTTACCTGTACTTGCGTTTTACCGAACTTCTGGTTTACCCTTACTTGCGTTTTCCCCATACTTGCGTTTTCCCCAAACTTGCCTTTTACACGCACTTCCATTTTATCCATACTTGCGTTTTACCCATACTTGCGTTTTACCCATATGCGTTCCTCCCATATTCGCGTATTTCCATATTTGCCTTCTTCCGATATTTTTTTTTACTCAGAAACCCAGCATACCTTCTTCTACTCAAGTTGTGTCAAAAACTTCTCGTCTCCAATATTTGCGATTTTCGATATTTGCGTCCTTCCGATATTTTCAGTCTTTCGAATCTTGCAGGTTTTCGATATTTGCAATTTTCACATATATGCGTTTTCCCATATATGCGTTTTTGCTATATATGCCTTTTTCTGAGATATGCATTTTTCCCATATATGCGTTTTTCCCATATTTGCGTTTTTCCCATATTTGCCTTTATCCAATATTTGTGATTTCCCATATTTGCGTTTTTCCCATATTTGCGCTTTTCCCATATTTGCGTTTTTCCACACTTGCGTTCTTCCCATATTTGCGTTTTTCCCATATTTGCGTTTTTCCCATATTTGCGTTTTTCTCATATTTGCATTTTTCACATATTTGCATTTTTCCCATATTTGCATATTCCCATTATCGCATTTTTCACATATTTGCATTTTTCCCATATTTGTGTTTTTCCCATATTTGCTTTCGTTCTATATTTGCGTTTTTCCTATACTCGCATTTTTCCCATATTTGCGTTACCCTATATTTACATTTTCCCAATATTTGTGTTTTCCCCGTATTTGCGGTTTTCCCATATTTGCGATTGCCCCATTTTTGCGTTGGTCTCATATTTTCACTTGTCCCATATTTGCGTTTGTCCCATAGTTGCGTTTCTCCCATTGTTGCGTTTTTCTCATATGCGTTTTTCCCATATTTGCGTTTTTCCCATATTTGCATTTTAGCCATACTTGCGTTTTCCCCGTACTTGCGTTTTCCCCAAACTTCCGTTTTACACAGCCGTGTTTTTCCCATATTAGGGTTTTTCCCAATACTCATTAACAAATCCTACCAACCGTTACCTTCTTCTAGTGAAGGTTTGCCACTAAATTCTCTTCTCCCATATTTGCGTTTCTCCCATTACTCATGAACCCATGCTACCAACTGATTCCTTCTTTTAGTCAAGTTGTGTCCCAAAATTTACCTTCTCCCATATTAGTCATTGTCCCATATTTGCGATTGTCCCAAATTTGCGACTGTCCCACAAATGTGTTTGTCCGATATTTGCGTTTGTCCCATATTTGCGTTTGTCCCATGTTTGGGATTGTCCCATTATTGCGTTTTTCCCATGTTTGCGTTTTTCCATATTTGCGTTTTTCCCATATTTGCATTTGTCAATTATTTGCATTTGTGCCATATTGTCGTTTGTCCCATATTTGCATTTGTCCCATATTTGCATTTGTCCCATATTTGAGTTTGTCCCATATTTGCCTTTGTCCCATATTTGCGTTCTTCCCATATTTGCTTTTTTCCCATATCTGCGTCTATCCCATATTTGCGTTTTTCCCATATTTGTGTTTTTCAAGTTTTTCGTTTTTCCCATATTTGCGTATTTCTCATATTTGCGTTTTTCGCATAATTGCGTTTTTCCCATATTGGCGTTTTTCCCATATTTGCGTTTTTCCCATATTTCCGTTTTTACCCATATTTGCGTTTTTCCCGTGTTTGCGTTTTTCTCATATTTGCGTTTTTCCTATATTTCCCTTTTTGTTTGCTTTACTCAAAAACCCGGGCTACCAAATGGTCCTTCTTCCACTCAAGTTGTGCCAAAAAATACACATCTCCAAAATGTGCGATTTTCCTATATTTGCGACTTTCTCATATTTCCAGGTTTTTCGAATTTTATAATTTATTGATATTTGCAAATTTCACATATATGTGTTTTTCCAATATATGTGTTTTTGAAATATATGCATTTTTGCACTTTCGCGTTCTCCCATGTATGCGTTCATTCCATGTATATGCGATTTCCCCTATATGCGATTTACACCTATCAGCGTTCTTCCCATATTTGCGTTTTTCCCATTTTTGCGTTTTTCCCGTATTTGCGTTTGTTCTATATTGTCGTTTGTCCCATATTTGCATTTGTCCCATATTTGCGATTGTCCCATATTTGAGTTTGTCCCATATTTGCGTTTTTCCCATATTTGTGTATTTTCCATATTTGCGTTTTTCGCATATATGCGTTTTTCCCATATTTGTGTTTTTCCCATATTTGCGTTTTTCCCATATTTGCGTTTTTCCCATATTTGGGGTTTATCCAGATTTGTGTTTTTCCCATATTTGCGTTTTTCCCATATTGGCATTATCTCATATTTTCGTCTTTCCCATATTTGCGTGTTTCCCATATTTGCGTGTTTGCCATATTTCTGTATTTCCGATTTTTGCGATTTTCCCATATTTGGATAATGCCATATTTGCGTTTTTCCCATAATTGCGTTTTTCCCATATTTGTGTTTTATCCAGATTTGCGTTTTTCCCATATTTGCGTTTTTCCCATATTGGCGTTTTTCGCATATTTGCGTATTTTCCATATTTGCGTTTTTCGCATATATGCGTTTTTCCCATATTTGTGCTTTTTCCATATTTGCGTTTTTCCCATATTTGCGTTTTCCCCATAGTTGCGTTTTTCCCACGTTTGCGTTTTATCCATATTTGCATTTCTCCCATATTTGCATTTTTCCCATATTTGCGTTTTTCCCATATTTACGTTTTTCCCATATATGCATTTCTCCCATATTTGGTTTTTCCCATATTTGAGTTTTCCCAATATTTGCGTTTTTCCAGTATTTGCATCTTTTCCATATTTTCGTTTTTCCCATTTTTGTGTTCTTCCCATATTTGCGTTTTTCCCATATTTGCGTTTTTCCCATTTTTGTGTTTTTCCAATATCTGCGTTTTTCCCATATTTGCGTTTTTCACAATACTCATGAACCCATGCTACCAACCGATTGCTTACTTTATTCAAGTTGTGCCCCACATTTCTCTTCCCCCATATTTGCGTTTTTCTCATATTTGCGTATTTAACATATTTGTGTTTTTCACATTACTCATGAACCCATGCTACCAACCGATTCCTTACTTTAGTCATGTTGTGCCCAACATTTCTCTTCTCCCAGATTTGCTTTTGTCCCACATTTACGTTTGTCCCATATTGTCGTATGTCCCATATTTGCATTAGTCCCATATTTGTGTTTGTCCCATATTTGAATTTGTCCCATATTTGCATTTGTCCCATATTTGCGTTCTTCCCATATTTGCTTTTTTCCCTTATCTGCGTTTATACCATAGTTGTATTTTTCCCATATTTGCGTTTTGCATTTTTGAGTTTTTCCCGTTGTTGTTGTTGTTGTTGTGGTCTTCAGTCCTGAGACTGGTTTGATGCAGCTCTCCATGCTACTCTATCCTGTGCTAGCTTCTTCATCTCCCAGTACATACTGCAACCTACATCCTTCTGAATCTGCTTAGTGTATTGATCTCTTGGTCTCCCTCTACGATTTTTACCCTCCACGCTGCCCTCCAATGCTAAATTTGTGATCCCTCAGAACATGTCCTACCAACCGATCCCTTCTTCTAGTCAAGTTGTGCCACAAACTTCTCTTCTCCCCAATCCTATTCAATACCTCCTCATTAGTTACATGATCTACCCACCTTATCTTCAGCATTCTTCTGTAGCACCACATTTCGAAAGCTTCTATTCTCTTCTTGTCCAAACTAGTTATCGTCCGTGTCTCACTTCCATACATGACTACACTCCATACAAATACTTTCAGAAACGACTTCCTGACACCTAAATCTATATTCGATGTTAACAAATTTCTCTTCTTGAGAAACGCTTTCCTTGCCATTGCCAGTCTACATTTTATATCCTCTCTACTTCGACCATCATCGGTTATTTTACTCCCTAAATAGCAAAACTCCTTTACTACTTTAAGTGTCTCATTTCCTAATCTAATTCCCTCAGCATGACCCGACTTAATTTGACTACATTCCATTATCCTCGTTTTGCTTTTGTTGATGTTCATCTTATATCCTCTTTTCAAGACACTGTCCATTCCGTTCAACTGCTCTTCCAAGTCCTTTGCTGTCTCTGACAGAATTACAATGTCATCGGCGAACCTCAACGTTTTTACTTCTTCTCCATGAATTTTAATACCTACTCCAAATTTTTCTTTTGTTTCCTTTACTGCTTGCTCAATATACAGATTGAATAAGATTGGGGAGAGGCTACAACCCTGTCTCACTCCTTTCCCAACCACTGCTTCCCTTTCATGCCCCTCGACTCTTATAACTGCCATCTGGTTTCTGTACAAATTGTAAATAGCCTTTCGCTCCCTGTATTTTACCCCTGCCACCTTCAGAATTTGAAAGAGAGTATTCCAGTCAACATTGTCAAAAGCTTTCTCTAAGTCTACAAATGCTAGAAACGTAGGTTTGCCTTTTCTTAATCTTTCTTCCAAGGTAAGGTCAGTATTGCCTCACGTGTTCCAACATTTCTACGGAATCCAAACTGATCTTCCCCGAGGTCGGCTTCTACCAGTTGTTCCATTCGTCTGTAAAGAATTCGCGTTAGTATTTTGCAGCTGTGACTTATTAAACTGATAGTTCGGTAACTTTCACATCTGTCAACACCTGCTTTCTTTGGGATTGGAATTATTATATTCTTCTTAAAGTCTGCGGGTATTTCGCCTGTCTCATACATCGTGCTCACCAGATGGTAGAGTTTTGTCATGACTGGCTCTCCTGAGGCCATCAGTAGTTCTAATGGAATGTTGTCTACTCCCGGGGCCTTGTTTTGACTCAGGTCTTTCAGTGCTCTGTCAAACTCTTCACGCAGTATCTTATCTCCCATTTCATCTTCATCTACATCCTCTTCCATTTCCATAATATTGTCCTCAAGTACATCGCCCTTGTATAAACCCTCTATATACTCCTTCCACCTTTCTGCTTTCCCTTCTTTGCTTAGAACTGGGTTGCCATCTGAGCTCTTGATATTCATACAAGTGGTTCTCTTCTCTCCAAAGGTCTCTTTAATTTTCCTGTAGGCAGTATCTATCTTACCCCTAGTGAGACAAGCCTCTACATCCTTACATTTGTCCTCTAGCCATCCCTGCTTAGCCATTTTGCACTTCCTGTCGATTTCATTTTTGAGACGTTTGTATTCCTTTTTGCCTGCTTCATTTACTGCATTTTTATATTTTCTCCTTTCATCAATTAAATTCAATATTTCTTCTGTTACCCAAGGATTTCTATTAGCCCGCATCTTTTTACCTACTTGATCGTCTGCTGCCTTCACCACTTCATCCCTCAGAGCTACCCATTCTTCTTCTACTGTATTTCTTTCCCCCATTCCTGTCAATTGTTCCCTTATGCTCTCGCTGAAACTCTCTACAACCTCTTGTTCTTTCAGTTTATCCAGGTCCCATCTCCTTAAATTCCCACCTTTTTGCAGTTTCTTCAGTTTCAATCTGCAGTTCATAACCAATAGATTGTGGTCAGAATCTACATCTGCCCCAGGAAATGTCTTACAATTTAAAACCTGGTTCCTAAATCCCTGTCTTACCATTATAGAATCTATCTGAAACCTGTCAGTATCTCCAGGCTTCTTCCATGTATACAGCCTCCTTTCATGATTCTTGAACCAAGTGTTAGCTATGATTAATTTATGCTCTGTGCAAAATTCTACAAGGCAGCTTCCTCTTTCATTCCTTCCCCCCAATCCATATTCACCTACTATGTTTCCTTCTCTCCCTTTTCCTACTGACGAATTCCAGTCACCCATGACTATTAAATTTTCGTCTCCCTTCACTACCTGAATAATTTCTTTTATCTCGTCATACATTTCATCTATTTCTTCATCATCTGCAGAGCTAGTTGGCATATAAACTTGTACTACTGTAGTAGGCATGGGCTTTGTGTCTATCTTGGCCACAATAATGCGTTCACTATGCTGTTTGTAGTAGCTAACCCACACTCCTATCTTTTTATTCATTATTAAACCTACTCCTGCATTACCCCTATTTGATTTTGTATTTATAACCCTGTATTCACCTGACCAGAAGTCTTGTTCCTCCTGCCACTGAACTTCACTAATTCCCACTACATCTAACTTTAACCTATCCATTTCCCTTTTTAAATTTTCTAACCTACCTGCCGATTAAGTGATCTGACATTCCACGCTCCGATCCGTAGAATGCCAGTTTTCTTTCTCCTGATAACGACGTCCTCTTGAGTAGTCCCCGCCCGGAGATCCGAATGGGGGACTATTTTACCTCCGGAATATTTTACCCAAGAGGACGCCATCATCATTTAATCATACAGTAGAGCTGCATGTCTTCGGGAAAAATTACGGCTGTAGTTTCCCCTTGCTTTCAGCCGTTCGCAGTACCAGCACAGCAAGGCCGTTTTGGTTAATGTTACAAGGCCAGATCAGTCAATCATCCAGACTGTTGCCCCTGCACCTACTGAAAAGGCTGCTGCCCTTCTTCAGGAACCACATGTTTGTCTGACCTCTCAACAGATACCCATCCGTTGTGGTTGCACCTACGGTACGGCCATCTGTATCGCTGAGGCACGCAAGCCTCCCCACCAACGGCAAGGTCCATGGTTCATGGGGGGGGGGGAGTTTTTCCCATATTTGCATATTTCTCATATTTGCCTTTTTGCCATATTTGCGTCTTTCCCATATTTGCGTGTTTCCCATATTTGCGTGTTTCGCATATTTGCGTGTTTCCCATATTTGCGTGTTTCCCATATTTGTGTATTTCCGATTTTTGCGATTTTCCCATATTTGGATACTGCCATATATGCGTTTTTCCCATATTTGCGTTTTTCCCATGTTTGGGTTTTATCCATATTTGCGTTTTTCTCATATTTGCGTTTTTCCCATATTTGCATTTTTCCCATATTTGCATATTTTCCATACTTGCGTTTTTCCCATATATGCGTTTTTCCCATATTTGCACTTTCCCCATATTTTCGTTTTTCCCATATTTTCGTTTTTCCCATATTTGCGTTGATCCATATTTTCATTTCTCCCATTTTCGCGTTTTTCCCATATTTGAATTCATCCCATATTTGCGATTTTCCCATATTTGGTTTTTCCCAGATTTGTGTTTCTCCCATATTTGCGTTTTTCCCATATTTGCGTTTCTCCCACATTTACGTTTTTCCCATATTTGCGTTTTTCCCATATTTGCCTTTTTCCCACATTTGCGTTATTCCCATATTTGCGTTTCTGCCTTATTTGCGTTTTTCCAATATATGCGTTTTATCCATATATGCGTTTTTCCCCTATATGCATTTATGCCATATTTGCGTTTTTACCATATTTTCATTTTTCCCATATGCGTTTTTCCAATATATGGGTTCTTCCCATATTTTTGTTTTTCCCAAATTTGCGTCTTTCCCATATTTGCGTTTTTCCAATATTTGGGTTTTCCCATGTTTGCGGTTTACCCATGTTTGCATGTTTCCCATATTTGCGTTTTTCCCACATTTGCGTTTTTCCCATATTTGCGTTTGTCCCATATTTGCGTTTGTCCCATATTTGCGTTTGTCCCATACTTGTGTTTTTACCAGATTTAAGTTTTTCCCAAATTTGAGATTTTCTCACAGTTGCGTTTTTCCCATATATGCGTTTTTCCCATATATGCTTTTCTTCCATATATGCGTTTTTCACCTATATGCGTTTTTCACCTATATGCGTTTTTCACCTATATGCGTTTTTCCCATATTTGCGTTTTTCCCGTGTTTGCTTTTTCTTATATTTGCGTTTTTCCCAAATTTGCGTTTTTCCCACATTTGCATTATCCCATATTTGCGTTTTTCCCATATTTGTGTGTTTCCCGAATTTGCGTGTTTCCCATATTTGTATATTTCTTATATTTGCGATTTTCCCATATTTGGTTAAGGCCATATTTGCGTTTTTCCCATATTTGCGTTTATCCCATATTAAGTTTTGCCCATATTTGTGGTTTTGCTATATTTGCGTTTTCCTCATAATTGCGTTTTTCCCATATTTGCATTTTTCCAATACATGCGTTTATTCCATATATGCTTTTTTCGCCTTTATGCGTTTTTCCCATATTTGCGTTTTTCCTACACTCGTTTTCCCATATTTGCGTTTTTCCCATATTTCCGTTTTTCCATATTTGCGTGAGTGGCACCCACTTGCCTTGTTCATACTGTGGCATCAAGCAGTCAGGCCTGCAAGATGAGTGGTCTGCCAAGCGAGTGGTTTCATCCTTCTTTATCGAGTGGCATGAACTCTCGTACTCACAATTAAGTTACAAATTATCCTCCTGTATGAATAATATGCAACGGAAACACGCATCTGACTATCAGTAATTTACAGAACTCTGACTGAACACTACGCACTGGCAATACCACATTTTATTTCCTTTTTTATTTAATGGCTATTGTCTACAAATGGCCACCACACTGAATATGAATGGCGCACACATTATAAATTCGGGACATTATGGCAACATACAATTCAATGGAAAAGTCCACCAATCTTTTTCTTTTCACTATCTTTCATTATTTCACTATTATGCAAATGTCAATGTCCCACTCTAGTTTCTTGTGTTCATACAATAATTAGTCACCAAACGACAACTGTCCTCTTCAAGAATACCAAGCGTCCCACATGCAATTCACAAAGCACACTTAACAAGTCACTGCCAAAAGTTTATGGATCCCACCGTTCAGTGGTCAAGACAAAACAAAACGATCGTCCTGTCTGCTAAAGACAAAATCTTTTTCACCACTCACAACGTGGAAACACCAGTCCTTCACTTCCCACCTTATGGAGACATACGAGCAGTCGTCTTGTTTCACGGCTCCACAGTCCAGTACTAGTTAATAGTTGCTGGTAACAAATGCCCGCCGGACTCTGCCGCGCGTCGTCCATTCTGCCGTGGCGCTGCTGCGCGCGCCGTTGAGCAGAAGAAACCACCCGCTGTTGCCTCCGCGGGATACTTTCCCCAGTCGTAAGGGTGGCGGAACTTATGAATGGCTAGTGGTACGTGCGTGTCACCCCAGGCTGTTGACCTGCTGTAGCGGGCGCGTGGAGCGTACCCCGACCAGCAGTGGAGTGGGGAGTGCACCGGCTCTGCTGCCGACGTCTGCTTGTTTTATGTGGTACGGGCGCGTTCTGTGTAGCCCTCAGCGCTACGACACCCAATCAGTCAGACCTTTTCGTGCATCTCGCAACATTACAGACAAAAGGAATTCTTACAGTATTTAAATACTCATTGGTTACATGTATGATCTATTAGATACATTGGTAATAAAAGAATCTTTGTTCTAAAACACATAAAACTATACACCCTAGTTTTCTACACATACAACATCAACATTTATCTCTTTTCTTTATACAGCCCACACTCGTACTATTCATTGTACCTGTCGTCCCTCATACAAAACATGAAAGTGTAAAAAAAAAACAAAAGGAGTAATAAGCAATCTATACTGCTCATAATTACAATATCAAATAGTAGGCTACTCTAACATCCTACCACAGTGAAAATATTAGAAACTGTTGATCCTAACACTACAATACACAACGCACCTTTGTGCTTGTGACAGGCTGAAATTAATACCCCTTGAAAGTGTTCTAACAAAAAAATAAGAAATAATCTACACAGCTCACAATTACCTATCACATGTTATTAAGTAGTAAACTAATTTAACATCCTAACACAATAAACATTATAGAAACTGATGACTCTAAATCTACAACATATGTAAGTAGGTTGTTTATGTTTTCTTTATGTAAGTAGGCTGTTTAGGTTCTTATATTGGTAACGCCGCCACGTAGCGCTCTCTGTATGAAAATGAAATCACTGGCTGTGCTGTGTGCAGTCTGTGTCTAGTTTGCATTGTTGTCTGCCATTGTAGTGTTAGGCAGCTGGATGTGAACCGCGTGTAGCGTTGCGCAGTTGGAGGTGAGCCGCCAGCAGTGGTGGATGTGGGGAGAGAGATGGCGGAGATTTGTAATTTGTCATGAACTGCTATATTCTCTATTAATATCTTTCATTTGCTAACTATCCCTATCAGTAGTTAGTGCCTTCCATAGTTTGAATCTTTTATTTAGCTGGCAGTAGTGGCGCTCGCTGTATTGCAGTAGCTTGAGCAGCGAAGATTTTTGTGAGGTAAGTGATTTGTGAAAGGTATAGTTTAATGTTAGTCAGGGCCATTCTTTTGTAGGGATTTTTGAAAGTCTGATCGCGTTGCGCTAACAAAATATTGTGTGTCAGTTTAAGCACAGTCATATATAAATTGTTCAAAGGGGATGTTTCATATGTCGACCCTTAGCCTAGGATACCTCACTGGAATCTTCTGATTTTTTTCTTGTAGTTTGTGTAATTAGTGTAGCTATTGTTTATTGCTAGCGCGTAATTATAGAGAGAATTTCCTTTGTAGTTGTAGTTTTTCATTGTTGTACAGTAAAACAGTTGTGGCATGCATGTAGATTTGCACCAAGTATTTCGCAGCTGCAGTTAACTAGATATTATATTCAGTGCTATGTTAATGTGTTCTCTTATTTTTGATCTTCAAATTGTGTTTTTCTGTGTTATCATGTGAAATATTGTGACAATAATGGCGTGTGAAAAACGTAACACTAGGCTCCAAAGTAAACTGAGAAATAATAGTGACGACGGGAGTAGCTTAGCAGCACCACTGTGTAATGAAGTAACAGACATTCAAAGTAGTAATTTGGTAATTGTGCATAGGGGAATGGAGCGGGCTGCAAACAATGGTGTAGACAGTGAAACAGGCAGTGAACAGGGAAGTATTATCGATCGATCGGTCGGGAACAGCTCGCCTCAGGAATCCGAAATGACAGGACACAATTTCGCAAATACTGTAGATTCAGGTTTTGGGTCATCACCATTTTCTGCTTGTCAAAATGTGAATGTTGCCGGTGCAAATGCACTGCCAAAAAGCGTAGAGAAACAGATTCCAGACACTAATACATTATTATTGCAGTTAATGCAACAAATGGAACAAAATCAGAGGCAAATGGGAGAAAATCTTAAAAAGTTAGACACAATGGAACAACACCAGAGACAAACACAGCAACAGTTAGACGCAATTGAGCAAAATCTTCACACCACACTTGAACAAACACGCGAAGATTTAACTACTGAGTTACATAACATTGAATCGAAATGTCAAAAAGTCTGTAATGACGTAAAAACACAAATTTGTGAGCATTTTCAACCTATTTTTTCGCGGCATGAAAATGCATTACAGAATCATGAAGCAGCCATAAAAGAACTGCAAATTATTGTTCATGAAAATCATGAGACCTTGCAAGCTAAATTTGACTCAGTTGCATCTACCGATTCGGTTACGCAACTTGCAAAAACTCAGGAAAACTTTATGGACACAGTAGATACTCTGAAACTTGGTTCAGAAAAACACACTGAAGAAATAAGGACACTATCGGAGAAAGTAGCCGAACTTTCGGATCAGGTCACTAACTTATCTACAAAGGTAGATGATGATCTGAATGACACAAGACCCGTAGCCTTCACTGACACAGAAGAGTATGAACAAATAAGAAAATTCAAACAAAATCAGAATCAAATTAATACACAACACCAAAGAGAAATCCGGGAAGTACAAGATCAGCTGACACAGGTAATACAAGAATTACGTATTTCAGAGGACACTGGCGCTCCAACACGGGAAGAGGGACTTAGAAACACGGAAAAGCCGCAAAATAATAACACAAGGCATTTCGGAAGTTATGAAAGAAATTGGCAATGTGCACCGAATTTTGAGATGGAACGGCCGACACGACCTAACAATGACCGATATGCGACTCGCCGACATGATGATTTTGACTATAAGCTGTTCATTACTACAAGTAAATTCAAAACATTTAAGAATTCTGGCAGCGACATTCATCCACAAGCATGGCTCCATCAATTCTCTCATTGTTTCCCTCCCAACTGGTCATTGGAGCACAGGTTAGAATTTATGTGTGGCTACTTAGAGAATGAACCAGCTGTAAGAATGCGATCGGTCATTCACGATTGCCACAGTGAAGGAGAATTTTACCATGCCTTCCTCTCAGCATATTGGTCTCAAGCTACACAAGACCGTGTAAAACATAGCATCATGATGATGAAACACTTTGAACAATCTGAATTTTCCAGTCTTGTCAAATATTTTGAAGACATGTTGCATAAGAATCAATATCTTTCAAACCCATACAGCCCCTCAGAACTCATCCGCATTTGCTTACTCAAATTGCCTGAACATTTGGGACATATTATTTTAGCAGGACGTTGCAAAGACGACATTGAAGCTTTTCAGGGACTCTTACAAGAATTAGAAATTGACACTGACAATCGCGGAACGCGAAACCAGGAACACAACAATTACAGGTCACATCCGTCGCAATTCCGCGATGAAAGAAGTAATAACTGGACACGACAAGGCTATTCTCACAACGCAAATCGTGACCAAAACAGACACCACCCCCATGACAACCGTTGGCAGAGTAGTAATAACTACAGGGAAATATCACCTCTCCGTGGTAATGACTATCACAGAGACAATAAGAGAAACAGACAATATGGGAACCAAAATAAATACTATCAAGGGAGACAGAATAACTTTAGACGCAACGGACCAGCGTGCAGTTACGATTCAGGGAGAAATTCTCCACCACGTGACCGACAAGAAAGAAACTATGGAATCTACCGACATGACGACAGACGATATGATCGTAACGACAGACCTGAATTGCATCAGAACTGGCGAGATTTAAACAGAGCAGAGCACTCTCGTCACGATGAATTTGTAGAAGTTAGGTCTCCTAATCCCAATAACGGCGTGCGCCAACAAAGAGACAGACAATGACTCGCACAGCAGGTAGCTGTTTATAAGGCCTTAGACGATCTGGAGATCAGAGTTGCTAACAAAGGATTTCAGGTCATTTTGCAAGGTCCATCTGTGTTTTGTGGTTGTGTTATTAATTTTACACTTACCCAATTAGACACACATCAAGCTGGTAATGGTTGGATTACTGTTGCTGTTGTTCGTTATAATGGTGATAAAGTGAAGAATGTTACTGGTTTGGAAGGTTTTAATGCAAGAGATGTGATAGCCTACCGCACTTTTCATGTTGGAGAAGTGTTTAATAGGGATTTGGGTATTTCCTACTTCACATCTAACCAGGCATTTTGGTTTAGAACAAGGAATCACCGTAAAATAAGTGAACAGGAGAGTGTGTGTCTGTGGATTAAAGGTGCAGGAAGATGTGCTAAAATACAAGTTACTGGAGATGTAACACATTATTACAGAAATTAAAATAAAGAATTTATTATCCTATCCTCATTTCCTCTAAAAAAAAAAAATTATAAAAAAAACATTGATCTGCTAGATTCTGAACGCAAGACGTACGCTACATTGACCGGAGGCCATAGAGCGAGAACAGTATTTTTAGCTCGTTACGCAATGCATGACGTCAGCTACGCATGACCTTGAAGAGCACTGCCGCTGCGCCGAGCTGAATCCCGTCCGCGCGCGGTCTAGAGATCCTACCGCGCGCTGCCGGGATAAGCCTCTGCCAGTTGCAGCCCAGCGCTCGGCGAGTGCAGACGCCAGTGTGTATCAGTCTAAGCCGGCGTCAGTCGGCGTGCAGCAGCGCGTGCAGCAGCACCGTACTATTATTTGAGATGCCACGTTACAGGACAAGATATAGACGTTCGCGTCTAACTGTTTATAAGGCCTTAGACGATCTGGAGATCAGAGTTGCTAACAAAGGATTTCAGGTCATTTTGCAAGGTCCATCTGTGTTTTGTGGTTGTGTTATTAATTTTACACTTACCCAATTAGACACACATCAAGCTGGTAATGGTTGGATTACTGTTGCTGTTGTTCGTTATAATGGTGATAAAGTGAAGAATGTTACTGGTTTGGAAGGTTTTAATGCAAGAGATGTGATAGCCTACCGCACTTTTCATGTTGGAGAAGTGTTTAATAGGGATTTGGGTATTTCCTACTTCACATCTAACCAGGCATTTTGGTTTAGAACAAGGAATCACCGTAAAATAAGTGAACAGGAGAGTGTGTGTCTGTGGATTAAAGGTGCAGGAAGATGTGCTAAAATACAAGTTACTGGAGATGTAACACATTATTACAGAAATTAAAATAAAGAATTTATTATCCTATCCTCATTTCCTCTAAAAAAAAAAAATTATAAAAAAAACATTGATCTGCTAGATTCTGAACGCAAGACGTACGCTACATTGACCGGAGGCCATAGAGCGAGAACAGTATTTTTAGCTCGTTACGCAATGCATGACGTCAGCTACGCATGACCTTGAAGAGCACTGCCGCTGCGCCGAGCTGAATCCCGTCCGCGCGCGGTCTAGAGATCCTACCGCGCGCTGCCGGGATAAGCCTCTGCCAGTTGCAGCCCAGCGCTCGGCGAGTGCAGACGCCAGTGTGTATCAGTCTAAGCCGGCGTCAGTCGGCGTGCAGCAGCGCGTGCAGCAGCACCGTACTATTATTTGAGATGCCACGTTACAGGACAAGATATAGACGTTCGCGTCTAACTGTTTATAAGGCCTTAGACGATCTGGAGATCAGAGTTGCTAACAAAGGATTTCAGGTCATTTTGCAAGGTCCATCTGTGTTTTGTGGTTGTGTTATTAATTTTACACTTACCCAATTAGACACACATCAAGCTGGTAATGGTTGGATTACTGTTGCTGTTGTTCGTTATAATGGTGATAAAGTGAAGAATGTTACTGGTTTGGAAGGTTTTAATGCAAGAGATGTGATAGCCTACCGCACTTTTCATGTTGGAGAAGTGTTTAATAGGGATTTGGGTATTTCCTACTTCACATCTAACCAGGCATTTTGGTTTAGAACAAGGAATCACCGTAAAATAAGTGAACAGGAGAGTGTGTGTCTGTGGATTAAAGGTGCAGGAAGATGTGCTAAAATACAAGTTACTGGCTGGCTCAGAGAAAAATAACACAGACGCTAACCTTGAAAAAAGATTTAACATTCCTTACCGACATATAAAACATGACAATTGCTTTTCAGTTGAAACTTTGCGTACTAGAAAGAGTAAAGGTTTACACCACATTTCACATGTAAAACTGTTTATTGAAAGATAATCTGCTTTTTAACTTTGTCATTGCCACAAAACTTTTCACTTTACATTACTAGTATGCTTGTCAGACTTAGAATCTGTTAACATGCAACAATGTTTGAAGTTAAATATCCAGTCTAGAACCTAGGGAACATTTTTAAACAGAAATTACGAATGCATTGTTATAGTGAACAGACGACAAAATGTTGTATTTGTACATTCTTGCTTGTTAGTTGCACGATTACGTAACGACTATCAGGCTTACATACTTAGGACACATACTGGTACTGCTAATGAGATTTTAATGCAACATTTTGGTTTACTTGAAAATACATTCTGGGTTTAATGTACTTTCTGTGAGATACCAGACGACACAGTGGTTAGTTTAAGTGACAACTACACGGTTTTATCACGACGCTTCTAGTGAGTGACAATTTACAATGTTGCTTTTGCGGTGTATCTGTTTTATATCTGCACAGTTTTCTGAATTCTTCTGGAAAGAAAAACATGTTTTAGTAGTAACTTTTGTGGTATAGCAACAATGAGACAGCCTTTTTCGTGGCACAACATTACGTTACAGTACAGTACTTTCTTCATCACGGCAATAAGCGTAATAACTAAGACATTTATACGCAAAGCATTTCACTTTTGTGTATTATGAGGTAAGTACATTGACTTCTGCAGAACTTAGCTTTCGGAGGACGATAACTACGACACTTCCACACAGATTATGTTGCAACAAGACGCACATTTAGCGCTACAGTACACGTATTTGAGTGATTAATTTTGTACTTAAAACATTTATTTTTAAAGATTTTTGAATTACAAAGAAAGTTTTCCGTGATACATTTCATTGCATTGCTGTAATCTGTAACACTCGAGGGTATAATTACATTAATCCTCAGGGGGGTACACGCTTGCTTTGTGTACCATGTGTTTGGCAAGCACAAGGAGCCCTAGCTAATATGGTATTTGCTTATACAACTTTACACATCGGTACCATATTTCTCTAACACAGAATTACACAGCTATCTGATTATTTGACAGTGAAACAAACATTCTTTTTACTATGTCAGTGACACATGTTTACGCAATTACACAGTTGGATAACTTCACACTTATGAAATTGTATTTTGTCTGTACTTTGTGAAATGCTCATATTTTTTCGGAACCATTGTGATACTATGAGAGCTTTGAATGATGTATTTGGTGTGAGATCATGATTTTTAAAGTACGTTTGAGGCAGATGACACTTTTGACATGAGCAGAGAATTTTTTTAATTATTGGAGGAAGCTACAACGATTTTGAGATTTGACTGAGGTGTTATGATGTTATTTTTTTACGACAACGATGTGTATTATGCTGCTGTGGTATGTTTATGATTAATAAGCTGGTGCTATATGAGGAATTTGGTTATGCTATGTATTTATTATGATGAAATATTGAAGTGTCGTCGCAAGGTTGACGTGTCGACGAATATAAATATGTGTAATAAGGTAAGGAGTAATGAATAGTGATTAGGGACTCTGACTTATGGAAAAGGATGTTGGAAACCAAGAATCGTACTTTAGAATTATGAAATGTGTGTACATGTGTGAATCATGTGTGAATGTATCACAATGCCACTGAAAATTTTTTTGGACACTGTTATATTCATAGGATTTTGTTTCTACACATTTGCAAAGTAAATTCTCGACCTGTGAAATTTTGTATATATGACTGTCACTGTAGCGGAAACTGCTGTCGTAAATATTTCCGTACGAAAGTTAAGTGACCACCTGCACATAATGTGTCGTGGGCACCCAGGTGTGTCAGACGCCTGGAGAACAAGCCATTAGTGTGAGTGCCTCGTCAGAAGCACAGGTAGAAAAAAAAGAAAGGGAAGGCCATTGTCCGCGCTACTGACGTCTCCTTGTTGAAAGCATACTGTGGAGCTCGTAATTTATGATATTTACTGAAATGCCTAATGAAACGATGAGAAACATTTCACAGCTATTGCCTTGCTAGTTAAGAAAAATGCCATATGGCTTGCTTTATGTATTTATTTACACATTTTGTTTAATATCAAGTTTCTAGCTGCACTGCAGCATTGGTTAAAATAAAATTTTATAGATGTACTAATATAAATATTTTCTGTCTACAGATCGAGTATATAATAATTTTTTTCAAAAAAATGAGGGAGCACAAAGCGACATTTACCTTCACAGGAACTGCATTCATAATTTTCTTTTCAAGTACTTGGTAATTTCTTTTGTAGAATAAATTGTGATGCATCACTCTAATGTTAAGATGTGACATAGGTATTAGACATGGCCATTTTAGTGTAATATTTTTTCTGCTTGCGCTATGTCATGTTTAGGTATAAGTTGCTGCTGTTTGCCAGGCATAGTGTTACTGAATTTGACTTTTGCTAATTTATACTGTAGCTTGCTTTGCAATTTTCCATTTTTTTCATTGCTGTTTATAATAATTGTTTTATGTGCTGCTGCATTGCCTCGTCCCTTAGTTTAGCATCTGAGCTCAGTAGATTTAAGTTAGCTTAAGAGGGGGTAGACTATATGAGAAACTGACTATGGAGAATAGGTAAAGAATGCATTGCGAAGTTATATAAAAAGGATTTGGGCCCAAATGAGTATTGTACAATCAGAAATAATTATTTTGAAAGAAATATGAACAGAATACAGAAAGCATGCTTGGATAAGATTTTTTTGGTGGAAGCAAAGGTTGAAATAAGACGAAAGATCTATGGAATGAAGTTTTGGGATGGACTGCAGTACCAAATGTTACACTGAAAACGAACCCTGTCCTTTCCTTTTGTGTTATCCCAGTATGTGTTTGTGTACCCTTGTGTATTTGTTTTCTTCCTGTCTCTGTGTAGTTTCATAGAATTGTTTCTTATTTTAATATTAAGCTACATTCACTATGATGAGGAATACTGTTATCCTCAAATATAATTGGCATTAATAATATGTTATTTACTTTGTAAAGATGTTAGACATTATTTATTCTGTTAACACTCATGTGTGAAGTTGATGTTTCAATAACTATTCTGATCTTTTATGTATGTACTTATCTCATAATTCCTGTAACACGGACGTATATGTCTATTTCTATTCTTTTGTAAAGCCCCTATTACTACAAATGTTATCTATATTGTTATGTTTTTAATGATGTATTGTGTACCTTTGTTATTGTATTCTCATGTTATAAAATTGTAATTGTTACCAGTTCTTCAAATTAAGTAACATTTCACTGCACACGTTTCTGTTGGTCATAGTACATGGACAATATGTGAGAAGTAGGGACTGATAGTGTTTGCACGTGTGTTAATGATTCAGCAAGGGACTGGATACCAGCATTGCTGGATCTAAGGACAATTCCAAAAACTTTGTGAGTGCACAAGTGGTGGTTATGGACTTGCTATATTATCCGCAAGACTCTTCAATGGTGATTGTGCACCTGCTCAGTCACAACAGATGGCTGCTGGCTATCTCTACAAGGACTACAGTGGGTCTGCATCTTTGATGACTCACCAGTACCATTATCTCTACAAGGACTACAGTGGGTCTACATCTTTGATGATCCATCAATACCATTATTTCTACAAGGACTGCAGTGGGTCTGACCCTCTGGTGGCCCACCAATATCGTAATCTCTACCAGGACTACGGTGGGTCTGCTCTGTGATGACCTACCTACCAATATTCATCAAAACTTCGACTGACTCTGCAGTGGGTTTGCTCTGTTGTGACCCAATACTTGTCTGCATGTCGAGAGTCAGCACTGTCTTTCCGTTGGAAAGAGTAGGTTGTTTATGTTTTCTTTATGTAAGTAGGCTGTTTAGGTTCTTATATTGGTAACGCCGCCACGTAGCGCTCTCTGTATGAAAATGAAATCACTGGCTGTGCTGTGTGCAGTCTGTGTCTAGTTTGCATTGTTGTCTGCCATTGTAGTGTTAGGCAGCTGGATGTGAACCGCGTGTAGCGTTGCGCAGTTGGAGGTGAGCCGCCAGCAGTGGTGGATGTGGGGAGAGAGATGGCGGAGATTTGTAATTTGTCATGAACTGCTATATTTATACATGATGATATCAAGGTAAATACATTGTTTGTTCTCTATTAATATCTTTCATTTGCTAACTATCCCTATCAGTAGTTAGTGCCTTCCATAGTTTGAATCTTTTATTTAGCTGGCAGTAGTGGCGCTCGCTGTATTGCAGTAGCTTGAGCAGCGAAGATTTTTGTGAGGTAAGTGATTTGTGAAAGGTATAGTTTAATGTTAGTCAGGGCCATTCTTTTGTAGGGATTTTTGAAAGTCTGATCGCGTTGCGCTAACAAAATATTGTGTGTCAGTTTAAGCACAGTCATGTATAAATTGTTCAAAGGGGAAGTTTCACATACAATGCACCTTTGTGCATGTGACAGACTGAAATTAGTATCTCTTCATATATTTTACATTTTATTATATATAACAACATTTCTAGGACACGTATGTACCATCCACATGTCAGATCCTGACCTGCCATCGAGGTTCATCCAAATCAAACAATACACAATAATGTTTTAGTTATGGATCGGTAGCATCCCCTTTACAGGAGTGTGCGCATTGATCACACTACTCTACGACTCTCACTCACCAGACATCACATTTTCCTCCTCATTCAATCCATTAATACACTAACAGAATAGGTCTAGAAGTCAGCTAACCTTAACACCACCACACTCACGACAACATACCATACCTTTCCTCCCTTATACTCAACCACATAACACATGAAGCTGTTTCCGAGATAGCACTCCAGTCTCCGAATTCGTCCTTTCACTCTGGCACCTCTCTCCATCGGCTTACCTCTGCATTCACTTCACCAATTATTCATCCTGCTAAATATCACTTAGAATTGCGACATTTCATCTAAGAACAAAAAATACACGAATTATTCATCCTGCAAAATAACTGTACACATTCTTGGTACCGTTTTGATTAGTTATACTGGTACCAGGCTTCAACAACAACAACAACAAAAATGATTTTTTTCACAAAGCAACTGTTATGGTAAGAATTAGATTTACACTTATATTACATCTTACGTCAGTTTTCCACAACGTTCACCATCTGGATCTCATACTCCCTTCATGTCCCTTCACATTGTGCAGTTGTCCTCATCTCTTCATTCGTATTTCGGCTCTCCGTCCGTCCATTACTCCACCATTTCTTGGTCTTCCTTCGCCATTGGCATCAATCTGTATTGCAGCATACACAGGACCCTCTGTAACATACATCTAAGACATCTCCACATTATTAATTCTACTCACCTTTATTTACCACTGTTTCATCACGTCGAATCTCTTTTTATTAATCACACTGCTTCACGTCGCTTCTCTCCTTCAATATCACCTTTATCCACTACTATTTATCACGTCGCTTCTCTATCTACCATCTTTATCCACTCATTAATCACCACGTCGTTTCTGCTTGATTCTTATTCATATGACAAAAAATACGTACATACACCACTCTGTCGACTCCTGTTCATGACTCATTCGACCAGTCTATTCAGTCATACTTCCTGACATCCCGCCTGAAAATTCTTATGTTCGATTTGACCCTGCATAACGTTACACACCACAAATAAATACACTGACTATCTACCATAAATTGCCTACTTTAGATCTATCCTTAACTTTTCCATAATTTGATGTTAGAAATGTGATGAAGCCCACGAGATTGTTTTCCCTTCATCGTCTCAATCAGTACAGCATTTTCATTGACAATACGCCTCACTCTGAATGCTCCACTATACACAGTAAAGAATTTGCTAGTCACGAATCTGAGCTCACATGAAAATTAAATGTATGCAGAGAATATACAAGTTGGGAGAGATGGGACAGCCCAAGTGTTAGAAACTTTGGTGCTAGTGACCTCTTTCACTAACACCAGATTCCGAACAATCATACACAGCACTTCATTATAACTGTCACCAAGACAATGACATCAGATGTCATCTAATTTAAAAACTTCGATCACAATGTTGACTCTTTACATTACCTGCAATAGTCAAACCGCACTAATTAAACTGGACTCATTGGCATTATAGTGTTCCAAATAAAATTTTGCAAATTTTACTCTGAGATACCAGCCTAACAGATTCCATTACTGGTGTTTTATTCTATGATCAGAAGTGTGGTGTTTGCATTCCTACATATCAGTGGAGTATGTCTGCTACATAGACAATTTTCAGTGCCAGCTGCATGTGTTTTAAAGCAAGATATTAAGGGCTGATATGTTGGATTTGTTTCTCCTGTCCATCCATCTATTACGACAAGAAAGAAATGCCAGGATTCCATGCTCTCCTGTCATTCTGATAGTTTCTGCCGTTCCTATCCTCGACACTATCTGACCTATGAGTCGTGTTTCCGTTCACGATATTGCTCTCATTACCCAGTTCCTGTAACAAGTGCTGAAATGACACAGAATCGTCTAAGCCTCTGCTTGCTGTCGCTATATCTCTGTGCAATTTCACTGGCAACTTTGTTATACTGATCCTAATGAACTCCCCAGGTTCGTATGGCACCTCCAAATACCTATTTCGTCTCAGCATTTCCTGATAGCACGACACTGGATCTCTTATACCACCTTTGTAAGTAGGCTGTTTATATTTTCTTATTGGCAAAGTTATGTAGCGCTCTATATGAAAATCACTGGCTGTGCTGTGTGCAGTCTGTGGCTAGTTTGCATTGTTGTCTGCCATTGTAGAGGGGCAGCTGGATGTTAACAGCGCATAGCGTTGCGCAGTTGGAGGTGAGCCGCCAGCAGTGGTGGATGTGGAGAGAGAGATGGCGAAGTTTTGAAATTTGTCATGAACTGCTATATTTATATATGATGATATCAAGGTAAATACATTGTTTGTTCTCTATTAATATCTTTCATTTGCTAACTATCCCTATCAGTAGTTAGTGCCTTCCATAGTTTGAATCTTTTATTTAGCTGGCAGTAGTGGCGCTCGCTGTATTGCAGTAGCTTGAGCAGCGAAGATTTTTGTGAGGTAAGTGATTTGTGAAAGGTATAGTTTAATGTTAGTCAGGGCCATTCTTTTGTAGGAAATTTTGAAAGTCAGATTGCGTTGCGCTAACAAAATATTGTGTGTCAGGTTAAGTACAGTCGTGTATAATTGTTCAAAGGGGACGTTTCATATGTCGACCCTTAGCCTAGGATACCTCACTGGAATCTTCTGATTTTTTTTTGTAGTTTGTGTATTTAGTGTAGCTTTTGTTTATTGCTAGCGCGTAATTGTAGAGAGAATCTCCTTTGTAGTTGCAGTCTTTCATTGTTGTACTGTAAAACAGTTGTGGCATGCATGTAGATTTGCACCAAGTATTTCGCAGCTGCGCTGGTAATTAACTAGATATTATTTTCAGTGCTATGTTAATGTATTCCCCTATCTTTGCTCTTCAAATTGTGCTTTTCTGTGTTATCGTGTGAAATATTGTGACAATAATGGCGTGTGAAAAACGTAACACTCGGCTCCAAAGTAAACTGAGAAATGACGGTGAAGACGAAAGCAGTGTGTTGGCCCCACCATGTAATGAATTAACTAATATTCAAAGTAGTAATTTGGTAACTGTGCATAGGGAAATGGAGCGGGCGTCAAACAATGGCGTAGGCAGTGAAACAGGTAGTGAACAGGGAAGCATTATCGATCGATCGGTCGGCAACAGCTCGCCTCAGGAATCCGAAATGATAGGACACAATTTTGCAAACACTGTAGATTCAGGTTTTGCGTCCTCACCGTTTTCTCAAATGAGTCAAGACACGTTTTCCGCTTGTCAAAATGTGAATGTTGCCGGTGCAAATTCACTGCCGAAAAGCACTGAGGAACATGTTTCAGACACCAGTGCATTGTTATTACAGTTAATGCAACAAATGGGACAAAGGCTACAAAAGTTAGACACAACGCTTGAACAAAATCAGAGACAACACAGCAAAAGCTTCAAAAGTTAGACTAATTGGAACAAACTCTCGAACAAACACGTGAGGATTTAACTGCTGAGTTACATAACATTGAATCGAAATGTCAGAAAGTGTGTAATGACGTAAAAACACAAATTTGTGAGCATTTTCAACCTATTTTTTCGCGGCATGAAAATGCATTACAGAATCACGAAGCAGCCATAAAAGAACTGCAAACCATTGTTCATGAAAATCATGAGACCTTGTGGGCTAAAATTGACTCAGTTGCATCTACCGATTCGGTTACGCAACTTGCAAAAACTCAGGAAAACTTAAAGGACACAGTAGATTCGATTTCAACACAAATGGACACTCTGAAGCTTGGTTCAGAAAAACACACTGAGGAAATGTGTTCATTATCAGAGAAAGTAGTTGAGCTTTCGGATCAGCTAAATAATTTATCTACGAAGGTAGATGATAATCTGAATGACGCAAAATCGGTAGTCTTTAATGACACAGAACAGAGCGAACAAATTAGGAAACTGAAACAAAATCTGAATCAAATTGATACGCAACACCAAAAAGAAATCCGGGAAGTACAAGATCAGCTGACACAGGTAATACAAGAATTACGTATTTCAGATGACACTCGCGCTCCAACACGGGAAGAGGAACTTAGAAATACGCAAAAGCCACAAAATAATAACACAGGGCATTTCGGTAATTATGAAAGAAATTGGCAAGGTACACCGAATTTTGAGATGGAACCGCCGACACGACGTAAGAATGACCGAGATGCTACTCGCCGACACGATGATTTTGACTATAAGCTGTTCATTACTACACGTAAATTCAAAACGTTTAAGAATTCTGCCAACGACATTCATCCACAAGCGTGGCTCCATCAATTCTCTCATTGTTTCCCTCCCAACTGGTCATTGGAGCACAGGTTAGAATTTATGTGTGGCTACTTAGAGAATGAACCAGGTGTAAGAATGCGATCGGTCATTCACGATTGTCACAGTGAAGGAGATTTTTATCATGCCTTCCTCTTAGCGTATTGGTCTCAAGCTACACAAGACCGTGTAAAACATAGCATCATGATGATGAAACACTTTGAACAATCTGAATTTTCCAGTCTTGTCAAATATTTTGAAGACATGTTGCATAAGAATCAATATCTTTCAAACCCATACAGCCCCTCAGAACTCATCCGCATTTGCTTAATCAAACTGCCTGAACATTTACGACATATTATTTTAGCAGGACGTTGCAAAGACGACATTGAAGCTTTTCAGAGACTCTTACAAGAATTAGAAATTGACACTGACAATCGCGGAACGCGAAACCAGGAACACAACAATTACAGGTCACATCCGTCGCAATTCCGCGATGAAAGAAATAATAACTGGACACAACAAGGCTATTCTCACAACGCAAATCGTGACCAAAACAGACACCACCCGTATGACAACCGTTGGCAGAGCAGTAATAGTTACAGAGAAAGATCGCATTTCCGTAGAAATGAATATGACAGAGATAACCATAGAAACAGACAATATGGTAACCAGAACTATTTTTATCAAGGGAGACAGAATACTTTCAGACGCAACAGTTCAGCGCGCAGTTACGATTCAGGAAGAAATTCTCCACCACATGACCGACAAGAAAGAAACTATGGAATCTACCGACATGACGACAGACGATATGATCGTAACGACAGACCTGAATTGCATCAGAACTGGCGGGATTCAAACAGAGCAGGGCCCTCTCGTCACGGTGAATTTGTAGAAGTTAGGTCTCCAAATCCCAATAACGACGCGCGCCAACAAAGGAACAGACAATGACTCGCACAGCAGGCAGCCGCGTGCGCCCGCTGGCTCCGAGAAAAATAACATAAGACGCTAACCTTGAGAAATATTCCAGTATTCTTTACCAACGTATACCGCACGATAACTGGGTTGATGTTGAAACTCTGAGTACTATGAAGAGTAAAAAAATTGTACCACATTTCAAATGTAAAACCGTTTATTGAAAGATAATCTGCTTTTTAACTTTGTCTTTGCCATATAACTTTTCACTTCACATTACTAGTATGCTTGTCAGACTTAAGAAACTGTTAACATACAACAATGTTTGAAGTTAAATATCCAGTCAAGAACCAAGAGAACTTATTTAAACAGAAATTACGAATGCATTGTTATAATGAACAGACGACACAGTGTTGTTAGTTGTACATTCTTGCTTGTTAGTTGCACGATTACGTAACGACTATCAGGCTTACATACTTAGGACACATACTGGTACTGCTAATGAGATTTTAATGCAACATTTAGTTTTACTTGAAAATACATTCTGGGTTTAATGTACTTTCTGTGAGATACCAGACGACACAGTGGTTAGTTTACGTGACAGCTACACGATTTTTATCACGACGCTACTAATGAGTGAAAATTTACAATGTTGCTTTTGCAGTGTTTCTGTTTTATATCTGCACAGTTTTCTGTTTTATTCTGGAAAGTAAAACAGGTTTTAGTAGTAACTTTTGTAGTATAGCTACAATGAGACTGCCTTTTCCGTAGCACAACAATACGTTACAGTACAGTACTTTCTTCATCACAGAATAAGTGTAATAACTAAGACATTTATACGCAAAGCATTTCACTTTTGTGTATTATGAGGTAAGTACATTGACTTCTGCAGAACTTAGCTTTCGGAGGACGATAACTACGACACTTCCACACAGATTATGTTGCAACAAGATGCACAGTTTAGCGCTACAGTACACGTATTTGAGTGATCAATTTCATACTTAAAACATTTATTTTTAAAGATTTTTGAATTACAAAGAAAGTTTTCCGTGATATATTTCATTCCATTGGTGTAATCTGTAACACCTGAGGGTATAATTACATTAATCCTCAGGGGGGTACACGCCTGCTTTGTGTACCATGTGTTTGGCAAGCACAAGGAGCCCTAGCTAATATGGTATTTGCTTATACAACTTTACACATCGGTACCATATTTCTCTAACACACAAATTACACAGCTATCTGATCATGTAACTGAGAGATAAACTTTTTTATTACATCAGTGACATATGTTTATGCAATTACAGAGTTGGATTACTTCACACTTACGAAATTGTATTTTGTCTGTACTGTGTGAACTGTTCATATTTTTTTCGGACCCATTGTGATACTATGAGAGCTTTGAATGATGTATTTGGTATGAGATCATGATTTTTAAAGTACGTTTGAGGCAGATGACACTTTTGACATGAGCAGAGAATTTTTTTAGGTTTTGAAATTATTGGAGGAAGCTACGACAATTTTGAGATTTGACTGAGGTGTTGTGATGTTATTATTACGACGACGGTGTGTATTATGCTGCTGAGGTATGTTTATGATTAATAGGCTGAGGCTATATGAGTTATTTGATTATGCTTCATATTTATAATGACGAAATATTGACGAGTGTCGCTGGATACGTATATGTGTAATAAGGTAAGGAGTAATGAATAGTGGTTAGGGACTCTTGACTTTTGAAAAAGGATGTTGGAAACCGAGAATCGTACTTTAAGAGTTATGAAATGTGTGTGTAAATGCGTGAATGTATCACAATGCCGGCGAAAATTTTTTTGGACACTGTTATATTCATAGGATTTTGTTTCTACACACTTGCAACGCAAATTCTCGCCCCGTGAAATTTTGTATATGAGACTGTCTCTGTAGCGGAAACTGCTGTCGTACATATTTCCGTAAGAAAGTGACCACCTGCACATGCGTCGTCGGCACACAGGTGTGTCAGACACCTGGAGAACAAGCCATTAGAATAGGGCCTTTCCAGAGGCACAGGTAAAAAAAAAAAAAAAAAGGAAAAAAAAGGCAGGCCTTTATCCTCGCCATTGACATTCCTTTAGAGAAAATATTGCAAATGCGACACCCTCATTACTTCCATTCACCTTGCTATTGATATTCCTTTGTAGAGGGCATCGCTAATGCGACACGCTCGTTACTTGAAAACATATGATTTTTGTAATGCGTTGTGGGCACACAGCTGTGTCAAACACCTGGAGAACAAGCCATTAGGGTGTGCCTTTCATCGCTAATGCGACACCCTCGTTACTTGAAAACATATGATTACTCGTACTTTGTGCTAATTACTGCAATGCTTATGAATTGATGGGAAATATTCGTACATCTGCACACCTGATTATGACAAGTGTCTTTCTCCGAGAGTTGAGTGCTACTGACTTATGAAATGTCACATGACAGCTGAATGATATTTTTATGCTTTGCTTTTCATAGTTGCTTATTTCATTTGATATCTGGTTTCCAGCTGTGTTGCAGCATTGCTTTTATAAAATGAAATGCATTTGCTAATGTGAACACTTTCTGTCAACAGATCTATTAAATAATTATTTTATGATCCACATTCTTTAAAAAAAAAGGAGCACTTGGAAAGGAAAGAACAATAAGAAGGAACTAGTAACAGTAACACATAATTTTCTTTTCAAGTACATGGTAATATTTCTTTTTACAATCAGTTGTTGTGGTGCACCACTTTAATTACATAGACATTAAGATGTGAATATACATTTTCCTTTTCTGCATTGTTGTTTTTACTGTAATATTCTTTCTGCTTGAGCTTTGTCATGTTTAGATATAAGTTGCTGCTGTTTGCCAGGCATAGTGTTATTGAATTTGACTTTTGCTAATTTATGCTGCTAGCTTTGCCAATTTGAATATTTTGTCATTGCTGTTTGTGTTAATTGTTTTGTGCTGCTGCATTGCCTCGTCCCTTAGTTTAGTATCTGAGCTCAGTAGATTTAAGTTAGCTTAAGAGGAGACTATATAAGAAACTAACTATTATAAATTTATAAGAAATGCATTGAGAAGCTATCAGAAAATGGTCTGGCAAAATAAAAAGGATACTGTACAGTGGAGAAAAACTATTATTGACAGAGGATGTGAACAGAATACAGAAAGCAGTGAGAAAAACTATTTTTGACAGAGGATGTGAACAAAATACAGAAGGCAGGCTTAGATTGGACTTTTGGGAATAATGATGAATGAAGGGAGATCTCCAAGAAGCAAAGAAAGTTTTGTTTGCAAAATACTGCAATGAAACAAACCCTGTCCTTTCCTTTTGTGTTATCCCACTATGTGTTTGTGTACCCTTGTGTATTTGTTTTCTTCCTGTCTCTGTGTAGTTTCATAGAATTTTTTCTTCTTTTAATATTAAGCTACATTCACTATGATGAGGAATACTGTTATCCTCGAATATAATTGGCATTAATAATATGTTATTTACTTTGTAAAGATGTTATACATTATTAATTCCATTCTGTTTAATGCTCATGTGTGAAGTTGATGTTTCAAAAGTTATTGTGATCTTTTATGTACGTACTCATGTCATAATTCCACTGATGTATATGTTAGTTCGATTCTTTTGTAAAGCCTGAACTACAAATGTTATCTGTATTATTATGTTCTTTAATGATGTATTTTGTACCTTTGTTATTGTAGTTTTATGTTACCAAATTGTAATTGTTACCAGTTCTTCAAATTAAGTTACATTTCACTGCACACGTTTCTGTTGGTCATAGTATATGGACAATATGTGAGAAGTTGGGACTGTTAGTGTTTGCACGTGTGTTAATAATTCAGCAAGGGAATGGATAACAGCATTGCTAGTTCTAAAGACAATTCCAAAAACTTTGTGAGTGCACAAGTGGTGGTTATGGACTTGCTATATTATCCGCAAGACTCTTCAATGGTGATTGTGCACCTGCACAGTCACAACAGATGGCTGCTGGCTATCTCTACAAGGACTACAGTGGGTCTGCATCTTTGATGACTCACCAGTACCATTATCTCTACAAGGACTACAGTGGGTCAACATCTTTGATGATCCATCAATACTCTCTACCAGGACTGCAGTGGGTCTGCTCGGTGATGACCTACCTACCAATATTCGTCAGAACTTCGAATGACTCTGCTGCGGGTTTGCTCCATTGTGGCCCATTACCTGTCAGCATGTCAAGAGTCAGCACTGTCTTTCTGTTGGAAGGACAACACTACTTCTTCAAGACTGCATGGAAATCCACTACTTCTGTGTGCAATTTTTTTTACTAATGAGACAATGTGAAAAAAAACTGTAATTACTATTGTGATGAATGATCAGGACTGTCTTTATGGACTGTGAGAAAATTTTAGCTTTTGACCAACATTGTATCAATAAGTGTGTGCATTGGATATCTTTGTTAGTGTAATTATGAAAAATTTTATCAAATCATTATTGGCCACTGGCCAAAAACATTTGTAAAATTTTTTGTGGGGAGCATGGGGGCTATGTAAGTAGGCTGTTTATATTTTCTTATTGGCAAAGTTATGTAGCGCTCTATATGAAAATCACTGGCTGTGCTGTGTGCAGTCTGTGGCTAGTTTGCATTGTTGTCTGCCATTGTAGAGGGGCAGCTGGATGTTAACAGCGCATAGCGTTGCGCAGTTGGAGGTGAGCCGCCAGCAGTGGTGGATGTGGAGAGAGAGATGGCGAAGTTTTGAAATTTGTCATGAACTGCTATATTTATATATGATGATATCAAGGTAAATACATTGTTTGTTCTCTATTAATATCTTTCATTTGCTAACTATCCCTATCAGTAGTTAGTGCCTTCCATAGTTTGAATCTTTTATTTAGCTGGCAGTAGTGGCGCTCGCTGTATTGCAGTAGCTTGAGCAGCGAAGATTTTTGTGAGGTAAGTGATTTGTGAAAGGTATAGTTTAATGTTAGTCAGGGCCATTCTTTTGTAGGAAATTTTGAAAGTCAGATTGCGTTGCGCTAACAAAATATTGTGTGTCAGGTTAAGTACAGTCGTGTATAATTGTTCAAAGGGGACGTTTCACCTTCGTTACAATTTGGGTCCATCAATATGCTTTGCTTAACCTGGTCCTGCTTACTTGACGACCAGAAGTCATTTAAAAACTTGTCACAAAATATCTTGTAGCTACTACAGTCTTTAATAACTTCCTGCATTTTCGCTCTAGCCTCGTCCCTCAAATGGTTGCACACAAACTTCATTTTGAGGAGCGGTCCCCACAATGCAGGTAATGAATCTTGAAATTGAGACAGCCACAGACATGGATGTTGGTAGTTATCAGGATCCGGAAAACAAGTGAACATTTGTACCGACACGAAGTGCCTCCTACATTCTTCTTCCGCATTTATGTTTTCCGACCTTGGGCTATACCCAGTTGGATTTGCCACCTGTTTTATCCGAACAACCGTTCTTCTAACTCTCTGAGTTCGTCTTCCTCTTTCTGCCTGTTTTCTTTTTTTGAATTTTTTTCACTCTCCCTCTGCAATCTACCTGGTGGTGTGTCACCTCCGCTACTGCATGCTAATTGCAACTGTGCTAGTTCTTCCCTATGTTTCCTATTTATTTCTAATTGCGCCTCTTTAAACTGTAATAATGATTGTATCTCCTCCTGCTCGGCATAAACCTCTCGCTGCGTACTGTCAGAGCCTGTCTCGCCTCTTACACTGACCTTTTCTACATCTGCACTAATTGTATTCATTCTGACCACTACCTCTGCAACTTCATCCCTGTATTTATTTAGCGCCACTTCCTGCTGGGTGACTTGAGCTCCCACGCTGTCTAACGCCCCTTGTTTATCTGCAAGTAAGTCCTCCACTACCTCTTTGATTCGCTCATCTGGCAACACGTCCCTACGTTCTGTGATATCCCTCTCTATTGCAATTATTCGTACCTCCAAATTATTGGTTTTTTCTTTCACGGCGTCACATACTTGCTTCAACGCACCCAGATTCTTCTCCCCCTCATCTAACCGATTATTAACTGTGGACAGACACTCATCGATAACTGAGAGTAGCTTCCTCATTGCCTCTTTATTTCCCTTATCCATTGCCTCCAGTCTTTCCTTATTTGCTTCCAATCTTTCCTTAGTTGCTTCAAAACTTTCCTTATTCTCCATATCTCTCTCCTTATTCTTCCTATCTCTCTCCTTATTATCTCTATTCATCGCTTCTAATCTTTCCTTATTATCTCTATCCATCCTCTGTAAAAACTGCAGTAGCACACTGTCATTTGCTACTTTCGGTGCGCTCACCTCGTTCGCCTGAGAAATCGTCTCTTCGCTAAGGGTAGCTGCACTCTCACTGCATACCTGACATAGTCCCGGCTCGCCTGCGTCGTCGGGAAAAGCCCCCGATTGTGAACAAAGCCCACCGCATAAAGGATCACCTAGCCGCGGTCCGCTGAACAATACAGCCCCTTCCGAGTGTTTGCCGTCCCCGCTCATTAACTCATAGTCAACAGCTACTTCCTGCTGCACTGCTACGTTCACCCCAGAATCGCTATTCTCCATGGTGGCTACACTTTTCGACTGCGACCTAGTTACTACGGACATTACGCAAAAAAAATTATAAAACGATCTTCCAGCCTTGGACGATATAGCAATTAATTACATAAAAAAATAAAAGATCCTCACCAATCCAGAAAGAATTTGCAAACAAAAAAAATTTCACTTCATAGCGCTATCACAATATATTCCATCAAAATAAAAAAAATCTTAACAGCAAACCCTAACAGCAAAATATCCTGGCAAAAATATCCTGGCAGGGTCGAAATTATGAGAGGCACCCACTTGCCTTGCTCATACTGTGGCATCAAGCAGTCAGGCCTGCAAGATGAGTGGTCTGCCAAGCGAGTGGATTCATCCTTCTTTATCGAGTAACATAAACTCTCGTACTCACAATTACGTTACAAATTATCCTCCTGTATGAATAATACGCAACGGAAACACGCATCTGACTATCAGTAATTTACAGAACTCTGACTGAACACTACGCACTGGCAATACCACATTTTCTTTCCTTTTTTATTTAACGGCTTTTGTCTACACGTGGCCACCGCACTGAATATGAATGGCGCACACATTATAAATTCGGGACATTATGGCAACATACAATTCAATGGAAAAGTCCACCAATCTTTTTCTTTTCACTATCTTATTTATTCCGATAAATTCTCTAACCTAAACACACAAATTCTATAACCTACAACAATAACACATGAGAAATTCCGCCCAGTGGGCATGACTTTACATTGGTGAATCTCTATATTATGGTCTCGTAATTATTTTAACGCTACAGTGCACTTTCTGGATAGGATGGTGGATCTTTTATTATTTCTCACCCTTCGACTCTCACAATCATCATCACGAAACTTTCCTCCAGACCAAGCGGTACAGAAGGAACAAGCATAACCCACTAATCTTTTGAAACTACCTCGCTACACTCTCATGCAAACCACACATACTCAAATTACATGACATACACCACACTACAATATAAAATACAAGACAGTGAATAGTCACAACATTATCACTTTCAGCTTTCCCACTTCAATTAATATTTATCCCAGTTTCACACGACACTGCCCCACCTCGTAATTCTACTTTCCTACTATGAACTCTGGAGATATATGCACGTCTTCCTGTGCAGTGCAAGCCATGTGGCGTTGCTGGATAGATGGCCGACTCACCTTGCTTCTCTCTCAGAGTTTGAATCTAGCGTCACACGGAATCATATCACGAAATGTAATATTAAGAAGTTATTCATCACACACGCGAGTCCTCAACTGATACCATGGACGAGTACTTCTCTTTATCTTTTGTCTCATACACAGTTTGAGACTCACACAGTACTCACCACGTGGAAGTACTCGTCTCTAATTTCAAGTCCTGCACACGGCATTTCTTAAATATTTCAACTTATGGTACACACGCTATTTCTTAAATATTTCAACTTATTGTACACACTATGAAACGTCCCCTTTGAACAATTTATACAGGACTGTCCTTAAACTGACACAAAATATTTTGTTAGCGCAACGCAATCTGACTTTCAAAATTCCCTACAAAAGAATGGCCCTGACTAACATTAAACTATACCTTTCACAAATCACTTACCTCACAAAAATCTTCGCTGCTCAAGCTACTGCAATACAGCGAGCGCCACTACTGCCAGCTAAATAAAAGATTCAAACTACTGAAGGCACTAACTACTGATAGGAATAGTTAGCAAATGAAAGATTTTAATAGAGAACGAACAATGTATTTACCTTGATATCATCATATATAAATATAGCAGTTCATGACAAATTACAAAACTCCGCCATCTCTCTCCCCACATCCACCACTGCTGGCGGCTCACCTCCAACTGCGCAACGCTACGCGCTGTTCACATCCAGCTGTCGCTGCCCAACACTACAATGGCAGACAACAATGCAAACCAGCCACAGACCGCACACAGCACAGCCAGTGATTTTCATATTGAGCGCTACGTAACGTTGCCAATAAGAAAACATAAACAGCCTACTTACAACACGCTAGTGATTCAGCTTAATTTAAGCACACGGAAGTATTTCAACTTATTGCTACACGTGGTTTCATTGTGACCGTTGGTCACTTCCGAAGATTACTACAATCCCATTAATATTACCTGCCTGGCATTTAATTCTCCCCACAAAAGTTCCTGAAATAGAGAAATTATTATTTCAAACTACTCTTAAATATTCCACATGCATACCATGACTCCACTCTTTCGTCATTATGGAGCACAACTAAAACAGGTGTTAGCAGCACAGGATCCAGTGGCAGAGTGCTGAAACATGGCCATTCTCCAGGTCTTCTCCCATCTCTGTCGAGGTGGGGGAAGCACCTTGTTACCGTATTGGTCAGCCACATTTCAGGCGCTCAAAGCTCAGGAAAATTTCATCTCTTTGGTCCCACCAAAGGTG
Source organism: Schistocerca americana (assembly GCF_021461395.2). Classification (NCBI taxonomy): domain Eukaryota; kingdom Metazoa; phylum Arthropoda; class Insecta; order Orthoptera; family Acrididae; genus Schistocerca; species Schistocerca americana. The sequence goes on along the minus strand of NC_060129.1, from coordinate 93,581,364 downwards.
GCCAAAGGATCGACTCAAAGATGATCATATATTCACATTCACTATCTGTGGTTAGGAGACGACCATACATTCATTCATTCATTTCAAAAGATCTCACCAAACTGGACATAGGGATTTACTTTGTGGGAATGCACATGTGATCAATTAAATAAATAAATTGTCATTCTTTCCCACACTGGCATCCGGCTTCGCTGTATTAATTGAAATTGAGTTATTGTACAAAAAAAATGGGTTGTTCTGACAAAAATAATGAAGCATGTTGTACCTATTTTCAATGTCGGGTGGTACTGTACCCTTTTATGCGTATTTCCCATATTTGCATTTTTACCATTTATGCGTTTTTTCCATATAAGCGTTTTTCACCTACATGCGTTTTTCACCCAGATGCATTTTCACCTATATGCGTTTTTCACCTATATGCGTTTTTCCCATATATGCGTTTTTGCCATATATGCGTTCTTCACCTATATGTGTTTTTCCCATATTTGGTTTTTCCCCGTATTTGCATTGTTCCAATATTTGCATTTTTCCCATATTTGCGTTTGTCCCATATTTGCGTTTTTCCCATATTTGCTTTTTGCCATATTGGCGTTTTTCCATATTTGCGTTTTTCCCATATTTAGGTTTTTCTCATATTTTCCTTTTTCCCACATTTCCTTTTTTCCCATATTTTCATTTTTCCAATATTTCCGTTTTTCCCATGTTTGCGGTTTTGCCATGTTTGAATTTTTCTCATATTTGTGTTCTTTCATATTTTCGTTTTTGCGATATTTGCGATTGTCCCTCATTTGCGTTTGTCCCATACTTGCGTTTTTACCAGATTTGAGTTTTTCCTATATTTGAGTTTTGACCATATTGGCGTTTTTCCCATATTTGCGTTTTTGCCATATTTGCGTTTTTCCCATATTTGCGTTTTTCTAATATTTAGGTTTTTCCCATATTTGTGTTTTCCCCATATTTGCGTTTTCCTTTATTTGCGTTTGTCCCTTATTTGTGTTTGTCCCATACTTGCGTTTTTACCAGATTTGAGTTTTTGCCATATAAGCGTTTTCTTCCTACATGCGTTTTTCACCTATATGCGTTTTTCTCCTATATGCCTTCTTCCCATATATGCTTTTTTTCCATATATGCGTTATCCACCTATATGTGTTTTTCCCATATTTGCGTTTTTTCCATATTTGTGTATTTCTCATATTTGCGTTTTTCCTATATTTGCGTTTTCCCCTTACTTAGGTTTTGTCCATGTTTGTGTTTTCCCATATTTGCGTTTACCCCATAATTGCATTTTTCCCATATTTGCATTTTTCCCATATTTGCGTTTTTGCCATATTTGCGTTTTTCCAATACATGCGTTTTTTCCATATATGCTTTTTTCGCCTATACACGTTGTTCCCATATTTGCGTTTTTCCCATGTTTGGGTTTTTCCTACATGCGTTTTCCCATATTTGCATTTTACCCATATTTGCGTTTTTCCCATATTTCCATATTTACCATATATGCGTTTTTTCCATATAAGCGTTTTTCACCTAGATGCGTTTTTCACCTATATGCATTTTTCACCTATATGCATTTTTCACCTATATGCGTTTTTCCCATACATGCCTTTTTTCCATATATGCGTTTTTGCGATATATCCGTTTTTCACCTGTATGTGGTTTTCCCGTATTTGGTTTTTAACATATTTGCGTTTTTCATATATTTGCGTTTCTCATATATTTGCGTTTTTCCCATATTTGCATTTGTCCCATATTTGCGTTTTTCCCATATTTGGTTTTTGCCATATTGGCGTTTTTCCATATTTGCGTTTATCCAATATTTGCATTTCTCCCAAGTTGGCGTTATCCCATATATGCGTTTTTTCCCATATATGCCTTTTTTCCCATATTTGCGTTTTTTCTCATATTTGCATTTTTTTCCATATTTGCGTTTTTCCAATATTTGTGTTTGTCTGATATTTACATTTGTCCAAAATCTGCGTTTGTCCCATATGTGCGTTTGTCCCATATCTGCGTCTGTCCCATATCTGCATTTGTCCCATATCTGCGTTTGTCCCATATCTGTGTTTGTCCCATATCTGCATCTGTCCCATATATGCGTTTTTCCCATATCTGTGTTTTCCAACGTCTGATAGTTTTCCCACATCTGCGTTTTTCCCATATCAGCGTTTTCCGCATGTCTGCATTTTCCCCACATTTGAGTTTTCCTCATATTTGCGCTTTCCCCGTATTTTGATTTTCCCAATATTTGTGATTTCCCCATATTTGCGTTTTCCCCATATTTGCATTTTCCCCATATTTGTGTTTGACCCATATTTGCTCTTTTCCCATACTTGCGTATTTCCCATATTTTCGTTTTTTTAGCGTTACTCATGTACCGAGCCTACCAAACGAGTCCTTCTTCTACTCTACTTGTGCCAAAAAATTCTCTTCTCCCATATTTGCGATTTTCCGATATTTGCGACTTTCTGAAATTTCCAGTTTTCGGAATTTTGCAATTTCCTGATATTAGGAATTTTCACATATATGCGTTTTCCCATATATGCGTTTTTGCTATATATGCGTTTTTCCGATATATGCGTTTTTCCCATATATGCGTTTTCCCATATCTGCGTTTTTCCCATATTTGCGTTTTTCCCACATTTGCCTTTATCCAATATTTGTGATTTCCCATATTTGCGTTTTTCCCATATTTGCGTTTATCCCATATTTTCGTTTTTCTCATACTTGCGTTTTTCCCATATTTGCGTTTTTCCCATATTTGCGTTTTTCCCATATTTGCGTTTCTCCCGTATTTGCGTTTTTCCCATTACTCATGTACCCATGCTACCAAACGATTCCTTCTTTTAGTCAAGGTGTGCCCCATATTTATCTTCTCACATATTTGCTTTTATCCCATATTTGCGGTTGCTCCATATTTGAGTTGGTCCCATATTTTCATTTGTCCCATATTTGCGTTTTTCCCACATTTGCCTTTATCCAATATTTGTGATTTCCCATATTTGCGTTTTTCCCATATTTGCGTTTATCCCATATTTGCGTTTTTCTCTTACTTGCGTTCTTCCCATATTGGCGTTTTTCCCATATTTGCATTTTTCCCATATTTGCGTTTCTCCCATATTTGCGTTTTTCCCATATTTGCATTTTTCACATATTTGCATTTTTCCCATATTTGCATTTTCCCATTATCACATTTTTCAAATATTTGCATTTTTCACATATTTTCGTTTTTTCCATATTTGCGTTCGTTCTATATTTGCGTTATTTCCTATATTCGCGTTTTTCCTATATTTGCGTTTTTCCCATATATGCGTTTTACCCATATTTGCGTTTTTCCCATTACTCATGTACCCATGCTACCAAACGATTCCTTCTTTTAGTCAAGGTGTGCCCCATATTTATCTTCTCACATATTTGCTTTTCTCCCATATTTGCGATTGCTCCATATTTGAGTTGGTCCCATATTTTCATTTGTCCCATATTTGCGTTTGTCCCATAGTAGCGTTTCTCCCATTGTTGCGTTTGTCTCATATGCGTTTTTCCCATATTTTAATTTTAGCCATACTTGCGTTTTCCCTGTACTTGCATTATCTGCAAACTTGCGTATTACCCATAGTTGCATTTTACCCATACCTGCATTTAACCCATACTTGCGTTTTACACAGCTGCGTTTTTCCCATATTTGCGGTAGTTCTATATTTGCGTTTTTCCTATATTCGAGTCTTCCCATATTTGAGTCTTTCCCATTCTTAGGTTTTGTCCATGTTTGTGTTTTTCCCATATTTGCGTTTTCCCCATAATTGCGTTTTTCCCATATTTGCATATTTCCCATATTTGCGTTTTTCCAATATTTGCGTTTTTCCCATATTTGCGTTTTTCCCATATTTGCGGTTTTCCCATATTTGCGTTTTTTCCATATTTGAATTTCTCCCATATTTGCGTTTTTCCCATATTTGCGTTTTTCCCATATTTGCGTTTTTCAGATTTTTGGGTTTTTCTCATATTTGCATTTTTCCCATATTTGCGGTTTTCCCATATTTGCGTTTTTGCCATATTTGCATTTCTCCCCTATTTGCGTATTTCCCATATTTGCGTTTTACCCATATTTGATTTTACCTGTATTTGCGTTTTTCCCATATATATGAAAAACACTTATCTGGAAAAAACGCATATATGGCAAAAACGCAATTATGGGGAAAACGCAAATATGGGACAAACGCAGATATGGGACAAATGCAGATATGGGACAAATGCAGATATGTGACAAACGCAGATATGGGACAAACACAAATATCAGACAAACGCAAATATGGGAAAATGTAAAGATGGGAAAAACGCAATTATGGGGAAACGCAAATATGGGAGAAACACAGATATTGACAAAACCTAAGTATGGGAAAAACGCAAATATGGGAAAAACGCAAATATGAGAAATACACAAATAATGGAAACACGCAAATATGGGAAACACACAAATATGGGAAAAACGCAATTATGAAATAATGCAAATTTGGGAAAAACGCAAATATAACAAAAACGCAAATACGGGAAAAACGCAAGTATGGAAAAAACGCATATAGGTGAAAAACGCATATATGGAAAAAAAAGCATATATGGGAAAAGCGCAAATGTGGGAATAACTCAAATATGGGAAAAACTCAAATCTGGTAAAAAAGCAAGTATGGACAAACACAAATATGGGACAAACTCTAATAAGGGAAAAACACAAATATGGGAAAAACACAAATATGGTAAAAATGCAAAAATGGGAAAACCGCAAACATGGGAAAAACCCAAATATTGGAAAAACGAAAATATGGGAAAAACGCAAATATGGCAAAAAGGCAAATATGGGAAAAACGCAAATATGGTCAAAACTCAAATATAAGAATAACTCAAATGTGGTAAAAACGCAAGTATGGGACAAACGCAAATGAGGGACAAACGCAAATATCGCAAAAATGCAAATATGAAAAAAACGCAAATATAGGAAAAATTCAAACATGGGAAAACCGCAAATTTGGGAGAAACGGAAATATTGGAAAAACGCAAATATGGGAATAAAGCAAATGTGGGAAAACCAAAAATATGGGAAGAACCTAAATATGGGCAAAACGCAAATATGGAAAAACGCCAATATGGCAAAAACCAAGTATGGGAAAAACGCAAATACAGGAAAAACCGTGTAGGAAAAACGCATATATGCTAAAAACGCAAATATGGGATAAACGCAATGATGGGAAAATCGCATATAGGCGAAAAAAGCATATATGGAAAAAACGCATGTATTGGAAAAATACAAATATGGGAAAAACGCAATTATGGGGAAAACGCAAATATGGGAAAAACACAAATATGGACAAAACTTAATATGGGATAAACGCAAATATGGCTTTAACCAAATATGGGAAAAACGCAAATATGGGAGAATGCAAATGTGGGAAAAACTTAAATCTGGTAAAAACGCAAGTATGGGACAAACGCAAATATGGGACAAACGAAAATAAGGGAAAAACGCAAATATTGGAATAACGCAAATATGGGAAAAATGCAAACATGAAAAAACCGCAAACATGGGAAAAACCCATCTATTGGAAAAACCAAATATGAGAAAAACGCAAATATGGGAAAAACGAAAATATGGGACAAACCCATATATTGGAAAAACGCAAAAATGGAAAAACGCCAATATGGCAAAAACCAAATATGGGAAAAACGCAAATATGGGAAAAACACAAATATGGGAAAAACGCAAATACGGGAAAAACGTATATAGGTGAAGATCGCATATAGGTGGAAAACGCATAAATGGAAAAAAAGCAAATATGGGACAAATGCATATATGAGTAAAACGTATATATGGGAAAAACGCGTATATGGCATAAACGCATTTATGGGAAAAACGCATATATGCGATAATTGCAATTATCGGAAAATTGCGAAATTCGAAGAACTGGAAATATCGGAATATCGCAAATATCGGAAAATCACAATTATGGAGATGAGAATTTTTTGCACAACTTGAGTAGAGGAAAGACTCCTTTGGTAGGCTGGGTTTTTGAGTAATGCCAAAAAAAGACGAAAATATGGGAAAAACGCAAATATGAGGAAAACGAAAATATGGGAAAAACGCAAATATGGAAAAAACGTAAATATGCCTGATATTTGTATTTGTCCCATATCTGCATTTGTCCCGTATCTGCGTTTGTCCCATAATTGTATTTGTCCCATATCTGCATTGGTCCCATATCTGTGTTTGTCCCATAACTGCGTCTGTCCCATATATGCGTTTTTCCCATATCTGTATTTTTCCAACATCTGCGGTTTTCCCACATCTGCTTTTTTCCCATATCAGCGTTTTCCCCATGTCTGCATTTTCCCCATGTCTGCATTTTCCCCATACTTGTGTTTTCCCCATATTTTTGTTTTCCCCATATTTCTGTTTTCCCCACATTTGAGTTTTCCTCATGTTTGCGCTTTCCCCATATTTGGATTTTCCCAATATTTGTGTTTTCCCCATATTTGCGTTTTTCCCATATTTGTGACTTTCCCATATTTGTGTTTGTCCTATATTTGCGACTTTCCCGTATTTGCGTATTTCCCATATTTTCGTTTTTTTAAAGTTGCTCATGAACCAAACCTACCAAATGAGTCCTTCTTCTACTCAACTTGTGCCAAAAAATTCTCTTCTCCCATATTTGCGATTTTCCAATATTTGAGACTTTCTGAGATTTCCAGTTTTCGGAAGTTTGGAATTTCCTGATATTAGGAATTTTCACATATATATGCGTTTTTACATATATGCGTTTTTGCTATATATGCGTTTTTCCGAGATATGCGTTTTTCCCATATTTGCGTTTTTCCCATATTTGCCTTTATCCAATATTTGTGATTTCCCATATTTGCGTTTTTCTCATATTTGCGTTTTTCCCATTACTCATGAACCCATGCTAACAACCGATTCCTTCTTTTAGTCAAGTTGTGCCCCATATTTATCTTCTCTCATATTTGCTTTGTCCCATATTTGCGATTGCCCCATATTTGCATTGGTCCCATATTTTTATTTGTCCCATATTTGCGTTTGTCCCATAGTTGCGTTACTCCCATTGTTGCGTTTGTCTCATATGCGTTTTTCCTATATTTGCGTTTTTACCATATTTGCGTTTTTCCCATATATGCGTTTTTCCCATTCTTGCGTTCTTCCCATATTTGCTTTTTTCCCATATTTGCGTTTTTCCCATATTTGCGTTTTTACCATATTTGCGTTTTTACCATATTTACGTTTTTCCCATATTTGCATTTTTCCCATATTTACGTTTTCCCCATATTTTCTTTCGTTCCATATTTGCGTTTTTCCTATATTCGCGTTTTTCCTATATTTGGATTTTTCCCATATCTGCGTTTTACCCATATTTACGATTTTCCCATTACTCATGAAGCCATGCAACCAACCGATCCCTTATTTTAGTCAAGTTCTGCCCCATATTTATCTTCTCTCATATTTGATTTTGTCCCATATTTCCGATTGCCCCATATTTGCGTTGGTCCCATATTTTCATTTGTCCCATATTTGCGTTTGTCCCATAGTTGCGTTTCTCCCATTGTTGCGTTTGTCTCATATGCGTTTTTCCCATTTTTGCGTTTTTCCCATATTTGCATTTTAGCCATACTTGCGTTTTCCCTGTACTTGCGTTACCCCAAACTTGCGTATCACCCATACTTGCATTTTATCCATACTTGCGTTTTACCAATACTTGCGTTTTACACAGCTGCGTTTTTCCCATATTAGGGTTTTTCCCAATACTCATGAACCCATCCTACCAACCGTTACCTTCTTCTACTGAAGGTTTGCTACAAAATTCTCTTCTCCCATATTTGCGTATCTCCCATTACTCATGAACCCATGCTACCAACTGATTCCTTCTTTTACTCAAGTTGTGTCCCAAAATTTACCTTCTCCCATATTTGTCAATGTCCCTATTGGCGATTGTATCAAATTTTCGAGTGTCCCATTCATGTGTTTGTCCGATACTTGCGTTTGTCCCATATTTGCGTTTGTCCCATATTTGGGATTTTCCCATTATTGCGTTTTTCTCATTTTTGCAATTGTCCCATATTTACATTTGTCCCATATTTGCATATGTTCCATATTTGCATTTGTCCCATATTTGCATTTGTACAATAGTTGCGTATGTCCCATAGATGCATTGTCCCAAATGCGTTTGTGCCATATGCGTTTTTCCTATATCTGCGATTTTCCCATATGCTTTCTTCGCGTTTTCGCTTATCCCATACTTGCGTTTTCCCCGTACCTGCGTTTTCCCTGTACTTCGTTTTCCCCGTACTTGGGTTTTCCCCGTACTTGCGATTTATCCGTACCTGCGTTTTAGCCATACTTGCTCCTTACCCGTACTTGCGTTTTCCCCGTACTTTCGTTTTTCCCATACTTGTGTTTTTCACGTACTTACGTTTTTCCCATACTTGTGTTTTTCACGTACTTACGTTTTTCACATTTTTGCTTTCTTCCCATATATGCGTTTTACCTGTACTGGCGTTTTTCCCATACTTACGTTTTTCACAAATTTGCTTTCTTCACAACTTTACGTTTTTCCCATGTTTGCGTTTATCCCATATTTGCGTTTTTCCCATATTTGCGTTTTTCCCATATTTGCGTTTTTCCCATATCTGCGATTATCCACATAGTTGCATTTTTCCCATATTTGCGTTTTTCCATTTTTGCATTTTTCCCATATTTGCGTATTTCTCATATTTGCATTTTTCCCATATATGCGTTTTTCCCATATTTGCGTTTTTCCCATATTTCCCTTATTGTTTGCTTTACTCAAAAACCCGGCCTACCATACGAGTCCTTCTTCTACTCAAGTTGTGCCAAAAAATTCTCATCTCCCAAATGTGCGATTTTCCTATATTTGCGACTTTCCCACATTTCGAGGTTTTTCGAATTTTGCAGTTAATTGATATTTGCAAATTTCACATATATGCGTTTTCCCATGTATGCGTTTTTGAAATATATGCATTTTTCCACTGTTGCATTTCTCCCATATATGCGTTTTTCCCATATCTGTGTTTTTCCAACATCTGCAGTTTTCCCACATCTGCGCTTTTCCCATATCAGCGTTTTCCCCATGTCTGCATTTTCCCCATATTAGTGTTTTACCTATATTTGCGTTTTCCCCACATTTGAGTTTTTCTAATATTTTCGTTTTCCCCATATTTGGATTTTCTCAATATTTGTGATTTCCCCATATTTGCGTTTTCCCCATCTTTGCATTTTCCCCATATTTGTGTTTTCCCCATATTTGTGTTTTCCCCATATTTGTGTTTTCCCCATATTTACGTTTTTCCCATATTTGCGATTTTCCCATATTTGTGTTTGTCCCATATTTGCGTTTATCCAATATTTGTGATTTCCCATATTTGTGTTTTTCCCATATTTGCGTTTTTCCCATACTTGCGTTCTTCCCATACTTGCGTTCTTCCCATATTTGCGTTTTTCCATTATTTGAGTTTTTCCCATATTAGCGTTTTTCCCATATTTGCATTTTTCACATATTTGCATTTTTCACGTATTTGCATTTTTCCCATATTTGCATTTTCCCATATTTGCATTTTCCCATTATCGCATTTTTCACATATTTGCATTTTTCCCATATTTGCGTTTTTCCCATATTTGCGTTCGTTCTATATTTGCGTTTTTCCTATATATGCGTGTTTCCCATATCTGCGTTTTACCCATATTTGCGTTTTTCCCATTACTAATGAACCCATGCTACCAACCGATTCCTTCTTTTAGTCAAGTTGTGCCCCATATTTATCTTATCTCATATTTGCTTTTGTCCCATATTTGCGATTGCCCCAAATTTGCGTTGGTCCCACATTTTCATTTGTCCCATATTTGCGTTTGTCCCATAGTTGCGTTTCTCCCATTGTTGCTTTTGCCTCATATGCGTGTTTCCCATATTTGCGTTTTTCCCATATTTGCGTGTTTCCCATATTTGCGTTTTTCCCGTATTTGCGTTTTTCCCGTATTTGCGTTTTTCCCGTATTTCCGTTTTTCCCATATTTGCGTTTTTCCCATATTAGCGTTTTTCCCATATTTGCGTTTTTCCCATATTAGCGTCTTTCCCATACTTGCGTTTTTCGCATACTTGCGTTTTTCGCATATTTGCGTTTTCCCCATATTTGCGTTTTTCCCATATTTGCGTTTTTCCCATATTTGGGTTTTTCCCATATTTTCGTTTTCCCATATTCCGGTTTTCCCATATTTGGTTTTTCCTATATTTCCGATTTTTCCCGAATTGCGATATTCCCATTTTTTCTTTTTTCCCATATTTTCGTTTTTCTCATATTTTCGTTTTTCCCATATTTGCCTTTCTGCCACATTTCTGCTTTTCCCATATTTTGGATTTTCCCATATTTGCGGTCACATATTTGAGTTTTTCCCATATTTGCGTTTTCCCATATTTACGTTTTCCAAAATTTGCGTTTTCCAAAATTTGCGTTTTCCAAAATTTGCGTTTTCCAAAATTTGCGTTTTCTAAAATTTGCATTTTCCAAAATTTGCGTTATTCTCATATTTCCGTTTTTCCCAATATTGCGTTTTCCCATAATTGCATTTATCCATATTTGCGTTTTTCAAATATTTGCGCTTTTTCCATATTTGCATTTTTCCCATATTTGCTTTATCTCATATTTGCGTTTTTCCCTTATTTCCGTTTTCCCTTATTTCCGTTTTTCCAATATTGTGTTTTTCCCATATTTGCGTTTTTCCCATATGTGCATTTTTCCCATATTTGCGTTTTTCCAATATTTGCATTTTTCCCTAATTTTCGATATTCCCATATTTGCATGTTTCCCATATTTGCGTTTTTATCATATTTGGGTTTTTCATTTTTGCGTTTTTCCCATATTTTGTTTGTTTCCCATATTTGCGTTTTTCCCATAATTGCGTTTTTCCCATAATTGCGTTTTTCCCATGTTTGTGTTTTTCCGATATTTGCGTTTTTCCAATTTTTGTGTTTTTCAAATATTTGTGTTTTTCCCATATTTGCATTTTCCCATATTTGCGTTTTTTCCAATATTGCGATTTTCCCATACTTGCGTTTTTACTGATATTTTCGATTTTCCCATATTTGCGTTACTCCCGTGTTGCGTTTGTCCCATATTTTCGTTTTTCCCATATTTGCGTTTTTTCCAATAATTTGTTTTTTACATACTTCCGTTTTTACCGATATTTTCGATTTTATCATATTTGCGTTTCTCCCAAATTGGCGTTTTTCCAACATTTGCGTTTTCCCCATATTTGCGTGTTTCCCATATTTGCGTTTTTCCCGTATTTGCGTTTTTCCCGTATTTGCGTTTTTCCCGTATTTCCGTTTTTCCCATATTTGCGTTTTTCCCATATTTGCGTTTTTGGCATATTTGCGTTTTTCCCATACTTGCGTTTTTCCCATATTTGCGTTTTTCCCATATTTGGGTTTTTCCCATATTTGCGTTTTTCCCATATTAGCGTCTTTCCCATACTTGCGTTTTTCGCATACTTGCGTTTTTCGCATATTTGCGTTTTCCCCATATTTGCGTTTTTCCCATATTTGCGTTTTTCCCATATTTGGGTTTTTCCCATATTTTCGTTTTCCCATATTCCGGTTTTCCCATATTTGGTTTTTCCAATATTTCCGATTTTTCCCGAATTGCGATATTCCCATTTTTTCTTTTTTCCCATATTTTCGTTTTTCCTATATTTTCGTTTTTCCCATATTTTCCTTTCTGCCACATTTCTGCTTTTCACATATTTGGGATTTTCCCATATTTGCGGTCACATATTTGAGTTTTTCCCATATTTGCGTTTTCCCATATTTACGTTTTCCAAAATTTGCGTTTTCCAAAATTTGCGTTTTCCAAAATTTGCGTTTTCCAAAATTTGCGTTTTCTAAAATTTGCATTTTCCAAAATTTGCGTTATTCTCATATTTCCGTTTTTCCCAATATTGCGTTTTCCCATAATTGCATTTTTCCATATTTGCGTTTTTCAAATATTTGCGCTTTTTCCATATTTGCATTTTTCCCATATTTGCTTTATCTCATATTTGCGTTTTTCCCTTATTTCCGTTTTCCCTTATTTCCGTTTTTCCAATATTGTGTTTTTCCCATATTTGCGTTTTTCCCATATGTGCATTTTTCCTATATTTGCGTTTTTCCAATATTTGCATTTTTCCCTAATTTTCGATATTCCCATATTTGCATGTTTCCCATATTTGCGTTTTTATCATATTTGGGTTTTTCATATTTGCGTTTTTCCCATATTTTATTTGTTTCGCATATTTGCGTTTTTCCCATAATTGCGTTTTTCCCATAATTGCGTTTTTCCCATGTTTGTGTTTTTCCGATATTTGCGTTTTTCCAATTTTTGTGTTTTTCAAATATTTGTGTTTTTCCCATATTTGCATTTTCCCATATTTTCGTTTTTTCCAATATTGCGATTTTCCCATACTTGCGTTTTTACCGATATTTTCAATTTTCCCATATTTGCGTTATTCCCGTGTTGTGTTTGTCCCATATTTTCGTTTTTCCCATATTTGCGTTTTTTCCAATAATTTGTTTTTTACATACTTCCGTTTTTACCGATATTTTCGATTTTATCATATTTGCGTTTCTCCCAAATTGGCGTTTTTCCAACATTTGCGTTTTTCCCATATTTGCGTTTTTCCCATATTTTCGATTATCCCATATTTGCGTTTGTAACATATTTCCGTTTTTCCCACATTTGAGTGTTTCCCGTATTTGTGTTATTCCCATATTTGTGTTCTTCCCATCTTTGCGTGTTTAACATATTTGCGATTTTCTCATATTTGCACTTTTCCCATATTTGTGTGTTTCCCATATTTGTGTTTATCCTATATTTGCGTTTTTCCAATATTTGCATTTTTCCCTAATTTTGGATATTCCCATATTTGCGTGGTACCCATATTTGCGTTTAACATATTTGCGTTTTTCCCATATTTGTGTTTTTCCCACATGTTGTTTTTCTTATATTTGTGTGTTTCCCATATTTGCGTTTTCCCCATATTTACGTTTTTCCCATATTTGGGTTTTTAAATATTTGCGTTTTTCCCATATTTGCATTTTCCCATATTTGCGTTTTTTCCAATATTGTGATTTTCCCATACTTGCGTTTTTACCGATATTTTCAATTTTCCCATATTTGCGTTATTCCAATAATTTAGTTATACCCGTATTGCATTTGTCCCATATTTTCGTTTTTCCCATATTTGCGTTTTTTCCAATAATTCGTTTTTTACATACTTCCGTTTTTACCGATATTTTCGATTTTCCCATATTTGCGTTTCTCCCAAATTGGCGTTTTTCCAACATTTGCGTTTTCTCATATTTTCGTTATTCCCATATTTGCGTTTTTCCCATATTTTCGATTTTCCCATATTTGCGTTTGTAACATATTTCCGTTTTTCCCACATTTGAGTGTTTCTCATATTTGTGTTCTTCCCATATTTGTGTTCTTCCCATATTTGTGTGTTTAACATATTTGCGATTTTCTCATATTTGCACTTTTCCCATATTTGTGTTTATCGCATATTTGCGTTTTTCAAATATTTGCGTTTTTCCCATATTTGCGTTTTTTCAATATTTGCATTTTTCCCTAATTTTCGATATTCCCATATTTGCGTGGTACCCATATTTGCGATTTTATCATATTTGCGTTTTTCTCATTTTTTGATTTTCTTATATTTGTGTGTTTCCCATATTTGCGTTTTTCCGATATTTGCGTTTTTCTCATATTTGGGTTTTTCAAATACTTGCGTTTTTCCCATATTTGCGTTTTTCCCATATTTGCATTTTCCCATATTTGCGTTTTTTCCAATATTGCGTTTTTCCCATACTTGCGTTTTTACCGATATTTTCGATTTTCCCATATTTGCGTTATTCCAATAATTTCGTTATTGCCGTATTACGTTTGTCCCATATTTGCGTTTTTTGCCAATAGTTCGTTTTTTACATACTTTCGTTTTTACCGATATTTACGATTCTCCCATATTTGCGTTTCTCCCAAATTGGCGTTTTTCCAACATCTGCGTTTTTCTCATATTTTCGTTATTCCCATATATATGTTTTTTCCACATCTGCGTTTTTCCCCTATTTGCGTTTTTCCCATATTTGCTTTTTTCCCATATTTTGGATTTTCCCATATTTTTGCGTTCTTCCCACATTTGTGTTTTTCGCTTATTTGCGTGTTTCCCATATTTGCGATTTTCGCGTATTTGCATTTTTACCATATTTGCACAAATATGGGAAAAACGCAAATATGGGAAAAACGCAAATATGGGAAAAACGCAAATATGGGAAAAAAGTAATAATGGAAAAGTGTGCAAGTATGCTGTTTATATTTTCTTATTGGCAACGTTATGTAGCGCTCTGTATGAAAATCACTGGCTGTGCTGTGTGCAGTCTGTGGCAAGTTTGCATTGTTGTCTGCCTTTGTAGTGCTGGGCTGCGGCAGCTGGATGTGAACAGTGCGTAGCGTTGCGCAGTTGGAGGTGAGCCGCCAGCAGTGGTGGATGTGGGGAGAGAGATGGTGGAGTTTTGAAATTTGTTATACTGGATATTATGAACTGCTATATATATTGTGACTATCAATGTAAATACATTGCTTGTTCTCTATTAAAATCTTTCATTTGCTAACTATCCCTATCAGTAGTTAGTGACTTCCATAGTTTGAATCTTTTATTTGGCTGGCAGTAGTGGTGCTCGCTGTATTGCAGTAGCTTGAGTAGCGAAGATTTTTGAGAGGTAAGTGATTTGTGAAAGGTACACGTTAATGTTAGTCAGGGCCATTCCTTTGTAGGGATTTCTGAAAGTCAGATTGTGTTGCGTTAAAAAATATTGTGTGTCAGTTTACGCATAGTCTTGTATAAATGTTCAAAAGGGGACGTTTCATATGGCGACCCTGCCAGGATACCTCACTGGAATCTTCTGATTTTTGTCTTGTAGTTTGTGTAATTAGTGTAGATTTTGTTTATTGCTAGCGCGTAATTGTAGAGAGAATCTCCTTTGTAGTTGCAGCCTTTCATTGTTGTACAGTAAAACAGTTGTGGCATGCATGTAGATTTGCACCAAGTATTTCGCAGCTACGCTTGCAATTAACTAGATATTATTTTCAGTGCTATGGTAATGTGTTCCCCTATTTTTGCTCTTGAAATTGTGTTTTTCTGTGTTGTCGTATGAAATATTGTGACAATAATGGTGTGTGAAAAACGTAAGACTAGGCTCCAAAGTAAACTGAGAAATGACAGTGAAGACGAAAGCAGTGTGTTAACGCCACTATGTAATGAATTAACTAATATTCAAAGTAGTAATTTGGTAACTCTGAATAGGGAAATGGAGCAGGCATCAAATAATGGAGTAGACAGTGAAACATTTAGTGAACAGGGAAGCATTATCGATCGATCGGTCGGCAACAGCTTGCCTCAGGAATCGGGAATGACAGAACACAATATTGCAAATACTGTAGACTCAGGTTTTTGGTTCTCACCGTTTTCTCAAATGAGTCAAGACACATTTTCTGCTTGTCAAAATGTGAATGTTGCCAGTGCAAATTCACTGCTGAAAAGGACTGAGGAACATGTTTCAGACACCAGTGCATTGTTATTACAATTAGTGCAACAAGTGGGACAAAAGCTTCAAAAGTTAGACACAATGGAACAACACCAGAGACAAACACAGCAACAGTTACACACAATGGAACAAAATCAGAGACAAACACAGCAAAAGCTTCAAAAGTTAGACTCACTGGAACAAACTCTCGAACAAACACGTGAATATTTAACTGCTGAGTTACATAACATTGAATCGAAATGTCAAAAAGTCTGTAATGACGTAGAAACACAAATTTGTGAGCATTTCCAACCTATTTTTTCGCGTCATGAAAATGCATTACAGAATCATGAAGCAGCCATAAAAGAACTGCAAACTATTGTTCATGAAAATCACGACACCTTGCAAGCTAAAATTGACTCAGTTGCATCTACTGATTCGGTTACGCAACTTGCAAAAACTCAAGAAAACTTAAAGGACACAGTAGATACGATTTCAACACAAATGGACACTCTGAAACTTGGTTCAGAACAACACACTGAGGAAATAAGTACACTATCGGAGAAAGTAGCCGAACTTTCGGATCAGTTCACTAACTTATCTGCAAAGGTAGATGATGATCTGAATGACACAAGACCTGTAGCCATCACTGACACAGAAGAGTGCAAAGAAATTAGGAAATTCAAACAAAATCAGAATCAAATTAATACGCAACACCAAAGAGAAATCCGGGAAGTACAAGATCAGCTGACACAGGTAAGTACATAGACTTCTGCAGAACTTAGCTTTCGGAGGACAATAACTACGACACTTCCACAGAGATTATCTTACAGCAAGACGCACATTTAGCGCTACAGGACACGTATTTGAGTGATTAATTTTGTACTTAAAACATTTATTTTTAAAGATTTTTGAATTACAAAGAAAGTTTTCCGTGATACATTTCATTCCATTGCTGTAATCTGTAACACCTGAGGGTATAATTACAATAATCCTCAGGGGGGTACACGCTTACTTTGTGTATCATGTGTTTGGCAAGCACAAGGAGCCCTAGCTAATATGGTATTTGCTTATACAACTTTACACATCGGTACCACATTCCTCTAACACATAAATTACGTAGCTATCTGATTATTTAACAGCCAAACAAACATTTCTTTTTACTACATCAGTGACACATGTTTACGCAATTACACAGTTGGGTAACTTCACACTTACGAAATTGTATTTTGTCTGTACTTTGTGAACTGTTCATATTTTTTCGGACCCATTGCGATATTATGAGAGCTTTGCATGATATATTTGGTATGGGATCACGAGTTTTAAAGTACGTTTGTGGCAGATGACACTTTTGACATGAGCAGAGGATTTTTTAGGTTTTGAAATTATTGGAGGAAGCTACAATGATTTTGAGAGTTGACTGAGGTGTTATGATGTTATTATTACGATGACTATGTGTATTATGCTGTTGCCATATGTTTATGATCAATAAGCTGATGCTATATGAGGAATTTGATTATGCTATGTATTTATTATGATGAAATATTGAAGTGTCGTCGCAAGATTGACGTGTCGACGAATATATACATGTGTAAAAAGGTAAGGAGTAATGAATAGTGGTTAGGGACTCTGACTTGTGAAAAAGGATGTTGGAAACCAAGAATCGTACTTTAAGAGTTATGAAATGTATGTAAATGCGTGAATGTATTACAACGCCGACGAAAATTTTTGGACACTGTTATATAAATAGGATTTTGTTTCTACAGCTTTGTAACGCAAATTCTTGACCTGTGAAATATTTTTATATGCGACTGTCACTGTAGCAGAAACTGCTGTCATAAATATTTCTGTAAGAAAGTTAAGTGACCACCTGCACGTAATGCGTCGTGGGCACCCAGCTGTGTCAGACGCCTGGAGAAAAAGCCATTAGGGTGTGCCTTTCTAGAGGCACAGGTAAAAAAAAGGGAGGCCATTATCCTTGCTGTTGACATTTCTTTGTAGAAAGCATCGTAAATACGACACCCTCAAACTTGAAAACATGATAACACTGTGGGGCTCTTAATTTATGATATTTACTGCAATGCCTTATGAAATGACGAGAAATATTTTTATGTCTATCATTTTCTTTAATATCTAGTTTCTAGCTGCACTGCAGCATTGTTTAAAATAAAATTTTATGACTGTACTAATATAGATATTTTATGC
Source organism: Schistocerca americana (assembly GCF_021461395.2). Classification (NCBI taxonomy): domain Eukaryota; kingdom Metazoa; phylum Arthropoda; class Insecta; order Orthoptera; family Acrididae; genus Schistocerca; species Schistocerca americana. The sequence goes on along the minus strand of NC_060129.1, from coordinate 93,563,536 downwards.
CTACAGATCCAGTAAACAATAGCTTTAAAAAAAACGAAGGAGCACAAAAAGACATTTCACTTCACAGGACTTGCATATATAATTTTCTTTTCAAGTACTTGGTAATTTCTTTTGTAGAATAAGTTGTGGTGCACCACTTTAATTACATAGACATTAAGATGTGAATATACATTTCCCTTGTCTGCACTGTTGTCTTTAGTGTAATATTTTTTTTGCTTGAGCTATGTCATGTTTAGATGTAAGTTGCTGCTGCTGTTTGCCAGGCATAGTGTTACTGAATTTGACTTTGTATTACGCTGTTAAGCCAGTTTTACTACGGATTTATTTTCCTTGTTTGCTGCACTGTGCCTTATATTAGTTTTAATATTGCAATTGCTTTGCCTATTTAAATTTTTTTCTCATTGCTGTTTGTGTTAATTATTTTGTGCTGCTGCATTGCCTCGTTGGTTGGTTGGTTGGTTGGTTGAGGTTTAAGGGACCAAACAGCAAGGTCATCAGTCCCTTGTTTCAAATAGGCTCCATTCCGCTAATGGGACTTCACAGTAAAGTCAGAAAAATAAAATAGAAAAAGGTAAAAACGTAAAAGGGCAGTCATGTTGTCAGTGGTAAAAAACAAAATGTGAGAAGTCAGTAAGAGAACGAACCCAACACCATGCTGAAGCAGCATAGGCAAGACCACCTGTGACGTAAAGGTACAACTGCTAGAATGTAGAAAGTACGTATGGGAATAGAAAGACTAACCAAGCCTCAAAAAAAGGGTAAAAACAGAGTAAAAGGGGAAGAAAAGAGGATTTCGGTCAGGGAGGGGAATCAGGAATCTCGAACACTGCTTACAGTGGGAGACACACAAACACTCACCGCCCTGCTCCAACACCAGAAAGAGATTAAAAACCTTAAAACTGAGAATAAAACCACTTTCCCGGAGGAAACCGAGAACCAGAGAGACCATCCGGGAATCGTCAGCCAACATCAAAGGTTGTAAGTAGGCTGTTTATGTTTTCTCTATGTAAGTAGGCTGTTTATGTTTTCTTATTGGCAACGTTACGTAGCGCTCAATATGAAAATCACTGGCTGTGCTGTGTGCAGTCTGTGGCTAGTTTGCATTGTTGTCTGCCATTGTAGAGGGGCAGCTGGATGTTAACAGCGCATAGCGTTGCGCAGTTGGAGGTGATCCGCCAGCAGTGGTGGATGTGGGGAGAGAGATGGCGGAGTTTTGAAATTTGTCATGAACTGCTATATTTATATATGATGATATCAAGGTAAATACATTGTTTGTTCTCTATTAATATCTTTCATTTGCTAACTATCCCTATCAGTAGTTAGTGCCTTCAGTAGTTTGAATCTTTTATTTAGCTGGCAGTAGTGGCGCTCGCTGTATTGCAGTAGCTTGAGCAGCGAAGATTTTTGTGAGGTAAGTGATTTGTGAAAGGTATAGTTTAATGTTTGTCAGGGCCATTCTTTAGTAGGGAATTTTGAAAGTCAGATTGCGTTGCGCTAAAAATATTGTGTGTCAGTTTAAGCACAGTCGTGTATTATTGTTCAAAGGGGACGTTTCAAGGTAAAGTGTTCGGGAGCCTATACTTAGCACGCAGAGCCAAAAGAAGGGGGCATTCAACCAAAATGAGGGCTACCGACTGGAAGGCTCCACAACCACATAGTGGGGGTGGCTCATCACGCAAAAGAAAACCATGGGTCAGCCTGGTATGGCCAATGCGGAGACGACACAGTGTGGTCGAGTCCTTTCGGGAGAGGCAAAAGGAAGAACGCCACGGGCCTGGTGTCACCTTAATTGCACGAAGTTTATTAGACAGGGGAGTAGCCTCCCAAGAAGTGGCCCATGACTGTGCGAAGTGGGATTTGATGTGAAGCCGTAAATCCGCTGCAGGAGGGGTTACATAAAACGGGGGGTAAGTGACTGCTCCCCCAGCCAAACGATCAGCGTGCTCATTACCCGGGGTACCCACATGGCCAGGGACCCAAAGGAAGTCAGTGGAACAAGCGGCACGGTGAATATCAGTGAGATGGTCATGGATGGCAGAGACCAAGGGATGGCGCGAAAAACACCGGTCAATAGCAACAAGGCCACTCATCGAGTCCATACATAACAAAACGCGGTTGTGTTGGGACTGTTTAATAAAGGTAAGGGCCTGGGAAATTGCCATCAATTCCGCAGTAAACACCCTACATGTAGGTGGCAGCAGATGATTTTCCGTTCCGACAGAGGACGTGAAGGCATACCCCACATGATCAGCAGATTTAGAGCCATCAGTGTAGAAAACAACAGCATCCCGAAACTCCCATAAAATTTGGCGGAAAAAGGAACGGAACACCACGGGGGGATGGAATCTTTCGGACCTCGCCGGAGATCCATCCGAATTCGAGGCCGAGGAACTAACCAAGGAGGGGTAGAGGGGAGGGAGCGAGGAAGACAGGACAAAGAAGGAAGCTGAAAATCACGGCAAAGAGACGCAAGGCGCAGCCCAACCAGTAAACCCGCCCGTGGGCGGAAGTCGGGTGGGCGACGTCCATGGTCTGGGAACAGGATAGAATAGGAAGGATGAGTGGGAGAGGAACGGATACTGAGTGCATAAGACACCAGAAGCTGGGACCGCCGAACAGAAAGGGGGGGGATCCCAGCTTCAACCAGGAGACTATCAACAGGGCTAGTAGGGAAGGCACCGGTGGCCAAACAGATACCACGATGTTGGACTGGATCCAGCAAGTGCAGTGTGGAAGGAGCAGCCGAACCATAAACTTGACAACCATAGTCTAAGCGAGACAAAACTTTAGCACGATAAAGACGGAGGAGGAGGGAACGGTCCGCACCCCAAGAGGAGTGGGCAAGGAAGCGAAGGACATTGAGTTTACGGAAACATCCTACCTTCAGGAGTCTGATATGGGGCAGCCAAGTGAGCTTGTTGTCGAAAAGAAGACCAAAGAAACGAAACTGTGGAACCACAGGCAATCGTTGTGCAGCGAGATAGAGCTCTGGATCAGGGTAGATCGTAGTACGGCGACAGAAGTGGACCACTCGCGATTTTAAAGGAGAGAATTGAAACCCGTGTGAGAGGGTCCATGCAGAGGCAGGCCGTATAGCTACCTGGAGCTGCCGTTCTGCAGATGCCATCGAGGAGGAACTAACCCAAATGCAGAAATCATCCACATACAGGGCAGGGGCGACCAAGGGACCGACAGAGGCCACAAGTCCATCGATAGCAATGAGGAAAAGAAGGACACTCAAGACAGAACCCTGTGGGATGCCCGTCTCCTGGGTCCGTGGAGAACTAAAAGCAGTACCAACTCGGACTCTGAATGACCGATGGAGCAGGAACTGGCGGATAAAAATCGGGAGTGGGCCCCGAAGACCCCACTGATGAAGGGTAAGTAAGATGTGATGGCGCCAGGCCGTGTCATAGGCCTTGCGAAGGTAAAAAACAACTGCAACCAAATGGCGGCACTGGGAAAAAGCCTGCCGGACTGCGGATTCCAAGCGCAGTAAATGATCGATTGGAGACCGTCCCTCTCTTAAGCCACACTGGTAAGGGGACAATAGATACCGAGATTCGAGGACCCAATTGAGCCGACGGGCTACCATCCGTTCAAGTAACTTACAAACAGCATTGGTCAAACTAATTGGCCGATAGCTGTCAACAGATAGGGGGTTCTTACCAGGCTTAAGGACAGGAACCACAATACTATCCCTCCACTGAGAAGGGAAGTCACCCTGGAGCCAGATACGGTTAAACACCCGAAGAAGATGTTGCCGTTGTGGAGCACTGAGATGTTGAAGCAGTTGGTTATGAATGGAATCTGGGCCAGGGGCCGTATCATGAGAAGAAGATAGAGCAGAAAGAAATTCCCATTCAGTAAAAGGTACGTTGTAAGATTCTGACTCACAAGGGGTGAAACATAAGGTGGAAGCTTCAGCCCGCTGTTTTTGATGAAGGAAAGCAGCTGGATAGGAGGCTGACGCTGATGCCACTGCAAAAGGGTCGCTAGATGTTCTGCAAGAACTAATGGGTCCGTACAAATGCCATCCGGGAGGTGAAGGCCTGGGAGGGTGGACTGCCGATTGCAACCTTGGAGAGAGCGAAGTGTAGCCCATACCCGTGACAGAGGGACAGTAGAACCAAGGGAAGAAACGAATCGTTCCCAACATATCCGCTTGCTCTGTTTGATTAAATAACGGGCTTTAGCACGAAGGCATTTAAAGGTAGTAAGGCTGGCTACGGATGGGTGCCTCTTAAAGTATTGCAAAGCTCGACGGCAATCACGGATGGCAATGGCAATAGCCATACTCCACCACGGGACTTGCCGGCGACGAAATGATCCAGATGAGCGCGGGACAGCAAGGCTAGCAGCGCGAACAATCGCGTCAGACACGTCACGTAGGACGTCATCAATACAACCCGACAAAGAGGGAGAAAACGCGACCTGTGCAGTGTATAGAGGCCAATCGGCGCGTTGGAAAGTCCAAAGAGGCAACCTCTCCATCGGGGAGCGGGAAGGGAGCGTGATAATCAACGGGAAATGGTCATTATCACAAAGGTCGTCGTGTGGCGACTAGTGTAATGAAGGGAGGAGAGAGGGAGAAGAAAGAGAAAGATCAATGGCAGAAAAGGTACCATGACCGGCACTGAAATGAGTAGGGGAGCCATCATTAAGAAGGCACAGGTCGTGGTCTGCAATAAATTGGTCTATAAGAAGACCTCGTCTAGATGGAAAGGCACTGCCCCACAAAGGATGATGAGCATTAAAATCCCCGAGGAGGAAGAAGGGAGGTGGGAGATGCTGAAGAAGGCTGGTTAAGGTAGCAGGCGTAAGAGTCCTGTCAGGAGGGAGATAAAGATTGCAAACTGTGATTGCAGAGTCGAAGTGGACCCGAACAGCAACCGCTTCGAATGTAGTTTGAAGAGGAATCCACGTGCTAGCAATGTCTGTACGGACCAATGTACAAACACCACCAGAAGCCCGCAGGGGTCCGACCCGATTTCGACAGAAAACACGGAAACCACGGAGGGTCGGTGAGTGAGCATCAGTGAAATGAGATTCCTGGAGAACAACACAAGCTGCAGAGTAGGATGAAAGAAGGGATTTCAATTCTGGAAGGTGGCGATAGTATCCATTACAATTCCATTGGAGAACCACAGAACGAGGGTTTAAATGGGGGCTGAACACTGTAAAGCCAGTCATACCGCTGGGTCCCCACCCATCACCGACAAGGAGGGGGCGACGTTCATGAACGACAGGTCAGAATCCGGTTGTGAAGTCGGGGAAGGGACCTCCGGTGACACCAGAGGCTCTTTGTCCCGGAACTTATGTTTCTTCTTCCGTTCAGGCTGCGATCGAGGAGGGCTGTGTGGCATGAAGGAGCCAGCTGCAGCAAGATCAGGAACAGAAAGAAACCGGGCGACCTGGGGGCTGACAGACCGCGGCTCTCGCGGTCGCCGCGCGGCAGCAGACCTTTGGCCTGGAAGGTGCCGGGAAGGGGCATCCTGGGAGAGGCGCCCTTGACCGGCAGACGCCGAAGGAGTGGGACACTTCTCCGGCTGGGGAGGGGGAGCAGCGCCCATAGGAGAAGGTGTGGGAGCTGCAGGGGTGTGGGGGAGGAAAGGGGTCCGGGATGGGGGTAAGGAAGGGGGAGGAAGGGGTGAAGATGTAACCAAGGCGTAACTAGATGTCATGGACACAGGGTGGAGTATTGCATATTTCTTACGGGCCTCTGTGTAGGTTAAACGATCGAGGGACTTATACTCCTGTATCTTTTTTTCCTTCTTATATACTGGGCAATCTGGTGAACGTGGAGAATGACTACCATGACAATTTAGACAGACAGGAGGGGGAACACAGGGACTCCCCTCATGGAGTGGACGTCCACAGTCACCACAGAGAGGGGCCTGTGAACAGCGGGAAGACATGTGTCCAAAACGCAAGCACTTAAAACACCTCATAGGAGGTGGGATGTACGGCTTCACATCACAGCGATAGACCATAATCTTAATTTTCTCAGGGAGGGTATCCCCTTCAAAGGCCAGGACAAAGGCACCAGTATCAATACGATTGTCTTTAGGACCCTTCTGAACGCGTCGAACAAAGTGAACACCCCGCCGCCCGAGATTGTCCTGAAGTTTCTCATCAGTTTGAAGGATGAGGTCCCTGTGAAAAATCACACCTTGTACCATATTTAGAGACTGGTGGGGGGTAATGGACACAGGTATTGTGCCAAGATGGGTACAGGCACGAAGGGCCGCAGATTGGGCAGCCGAAGCAGTTTTTATCAGCAACGAACCCGACTGCATCTTGCTCGGGGAGTCCACTTCGCCTAACTTGTCTTCAATGTGTTCCACAAAGAATTAAGTTTTGGTATTGGTGAAAGTATCTCCATCAGTCCTGGTGCAAACTAGGTAACGGGGAAAAGGTTTTGCCCCTAGCCGACGGGCCTGACCCTCTTCCCAGGGGGTAGCCATGGAAGGGAAGGCCGAAGGGGCGAGAGAAGCAGCACTTGAGGAATCAGTTCCACGCAGAGAGACGGCCGCAGAAGAACGGCCAGAGTTCTGGACCCGTATGCGTTTCATTTGCATAGCGTCCGCCCTGATACCACCCACTCCGATCTGGAGCTCTCCTCACGGGCGCCACCCAGCCACAGCTAGGGCCGTCTGGCACGGCGGCCATTGCCGGGAGTTCCGATGCTCCAGTAGGACGAGCAACCACTCCAAGGCATGCATGAGGAGGTCACAGCTCAGGTATCAGAAGTGTGATCCCTGTGTGTTCAGGGGGCTCAACCAAAAGGGTACATAGCGAACCCACCACACGGGCTGGCTACCGTGCTGGCTATGCACCCTAGCATCAGACAATGACATGAAAGAAAAGATGGAATGTACTAGGAGGGCGCACGTCGGAGACACTAGGTAAGGTGCTCTTCCCCAAATGGCTCACACTACCGAGAAGAAATTTTGTAATGGAGGTCAAACCCCAGAGGGGGGCCAAGGAATGCCAAAAGGAGGAGATGATTATACAACAAAGCCGAATTATAAAACCAACAGAACCAGGAGGATAGCGGGGCCAACATAAGCAAGGACACCAAGAGAGGCAGAGGAGAGGGCGAGGGGAAAGGAGCAAGGAGGGGAAAGGAGGGGAAGGGAAAGGAAATGCAGCCCTGGAGAGAAAGAAGGCTGCAGTGGCTCGGGGCCCCGTGCTCGCCACGCACGTATCCACAAAAGAGTTGTGGACCCCCTGGGGGGGGCATTGCCTCGTCCCCTAGTTTAGCATCTGAGCTCAGTAGATTTAAGTTAGCTTAAGAGGGGGTAGCCTATGAGAGAATGAGTTGCGGTGAATTTGAAGAAATCCACTGAGAGGTTATACGAGAAAAATACAGAAAGCATGCTTGGATAGGGTTTTTTTGGCTGGAGCAAATATCGAAATAAGACGAAAGATCTATGGAATGAAGTTTTGGGTTGGACTGCAGTACCAAATGTTACACTGAAAACGAACCCTGTCCTTTCCTTTTGTGTTATCCCACTATGTGTTTGTGTACCCTTGTGTATTTGTTTTCTCCCTGTCTCTGTGTAGTTTCATAGAATTTTTTCTTCTTCTAATACTAAGCTACATTCACTATGATGAGGAATACTGTTATCCTGAAATATAATTGGCGTCAATAATATGTTATTTACCTTGTAAATATGCTTAGACATTATTTATTCTGTTTTGTTTTAATGCTCATGTGTGAAGTTGATGTTTCACAAGTTATTCTGATCTTTTATGTATTTACTTATGTCATAATTCCTGTAACACTGATGTATATGTCTATTTCTATTCTTTTGTAAAGCCTGTATTACTATAAATGTTATCTGTATTGTTATGTTTTTAATGATGTATTTTGTACCTTTGTAATTGTATTCTTATGTTATAAAATTGTAATTGACACCAGTTCATCATATTATTAACTTGTAAGTTCCATTTCACTGTACACGTTACTGTTGGTCATAGTATATGGACAATATGTGAGAAGTAGGGACTCTTAGTGTTTGCACGTGTGTTGATAATTCAGCAAGGGACTGGATAACAGCATTGCTGGTTCTAAGGACAATTCCAAAAACTTTGTGAGTGCACAAGTGGTGGTTTATGGACTTCCTATATTCTCCGCAAGACTCTTCAATGGTGATTGTGCACCTGCACAGTCGCCACAGATGGCTGCTGGCCATCTCTACAAGGACTACAGTGGGTCTGCACGTTTGATGGCCCACCAATACCATTATCTCTACAAGGACTATAGTGGGTCTGCACGTTTGATGGCCCACCAATATCGTAATCTCTACCAGGACTACAGTGGGTCTGCTCTGTGATGACCTACCTACCAATCTTCTTCAAAACGTCGATTGACTCTGCTGTGGGTTTGCTCTGTTGTGGCCCATTACCTGTCAGCATGTCAAGAGTCAGCACTGTCTTTCAGTTGGAAGGACAACACTACTTCTTCAAGACTGCATGGAAATCCACTACTTCCGTGTGCATTGTCTTTTACTGCTCAGACTTTGAAAAAAAAACACTGGAATTTTACTGTGATAAAAAATCTGGACTGTCTTTGTGGACTGTGAGAAAATTTTAGCTTTTGACCAACATTGTATAAATAAGTGTGTGCATTTGATATCTTTGTTATTGTAACTATGAAAAATTTTATCAAATCATTATTGGCCACTGCCCAAAACAATTTGTAAAATTTTTTGTGGGGAGCATGGGGGCTATGTAAGTAGGCTGTTTATATTTTCTTATTGGCAACATTACGTAGCGCTCTGTATGAAAATCACTGGCTGTGCTGTGTGCAGCCTGTGGCTAGTTTGCATTGTTGTCTGCCGTGGTAGTGTTGGGCTGCGACAGCTGGATGAGAACAGCGCATAGCGTTGCGCAGTTGGAGGTGAGCCACCAGCAGTGGTGGATGTGGGGAGAGAGATGGCGGAGTTTTGAAATTTGTTATACTGGATATTATGAACTGCTATGTATATTATGACTATTAAATAAACACATTGCTTGTTCTCTATTAAAATGTTTCATTTGCCAACTATCCCTATCAGTAGTTAGTGGCTTCCGTACTTTGAATATTTTATTTAGCTGGCAGTAGTGGCGCTCGCTGTATTGCAGTAGCTTGAGTAACGAAGATTTTTGTGCGGTAAGTGATTTGTGAAAGGTACACGTTAATGTTAGTCAGAGCCATTCCTTTGTAGGGATTTCTGAAAGTCAGACTGCGTTGCGCAAAAAAATATTGTGTGTCAGTTTAAGCATAGTCTTGTATAAATGTTCAAAAGGAGACGTTTCAAGTGAAAATATGGGAAGAACGAAAATAAGGGAAAAACCCAAATTTGGAAAACCGCAAATATGGGAAAAACGCAAATATGGGATAACACAAATTTGGAAAAAACGAAAATATGTCAAAACCACAAATATGGGAAAACCGCAAATATGGGAAAACCGCAAATATAGGAAAACCGCAAATATGGGAAAACCGCAAAATTGGGAAAAACGCAAAATTGGGAAAAACGCAAATATGGGAAAAACGCAAATATGGGAGAAACGCAAATATGAGAAAACGCAAATATGGGAAAAATGCAAATATGGGAAAAACGCAAATATTGGAAAAACGCAAATATGGGAAAAACGCACATATGGATAAGACACAAATATGGGAAAAACGCAAATATGCGGAAAACGCAAATATGGCAATAACGAAATATGAGAAAACGGAAAAATGGAAATACACAAATATAGGAAACATGCAAATATGGGAAAAACGCATATAGGTGAAAAACGCATATAGGTGAAAAACACATATAGGTGAAAAACGCATATAGGTGAAAAACGCATGTAGGTGAAAACGCATATATGGAAAAAACGCATATGTGGAAAAAACGCATATGTGGGAAAAACGCATATATGGGAAAAATGCACATATGGGAAAAACGCAAATATGGGAAAAACGCAAATATGGGAAAAACGCAAATATGGGAAAAACGCAAATATGGGAAAAACGCAATTATGGGACAAATGCAAATATGGGACAAACGCAAATATGGGACAAACGCAAATATGGGACAAATGTAAATATGGGACAAACGTAAATATGGGACAAACGCAAATATGGGACAAACGCAAATATGGGACAAATGTGAATATGGGACAAATGCGAATATGGGAAAAACGCAAATATGGGAAAAACATAAATATATAAAAAACGCAAATATGGAAAAAACGAAAATATGGAGAAACGCAAATATGGCAAAAATCAAATATGGGAAGAACGCAAATATAGGAAAAACCCAAATATGGGAAAAACGCAAATATGGGAAAAACGCAAATATGGGAAAAACGCAAATATGGGAAAAACGCAAATATGGGAAAACCGCAAAATTGGGAAAAACGCAAAATTGGGAAAAACGCAAATATGGGAAAAACGCAAATATGGGAAAAACGCAAATATGGGTGAAACGCAAATATGGGAAAAACGCAAATATGGGAAAAACGCAAATATGGGAAAAACGCAAATATGGGAAAAACGCAAATATTGGAAAAACGCAAATATAGGAAAAACGCAAATATGGGAAAAACGCAAATATGGCAATAACGAAATTTGAGAAAACGGAAAAATGGAAATACACAAATATAGGAAACATGCAAATGTGGGAAAAACGCATATAGGTGAAAAACGCATATAGGTGAAAAACCCATATAGGTGAAAAACGCATATAGGTGAAAACGCATATATGGAAAAAACGCATATGTGGGAAAAACGCATATATGGGAAAAACGCATATATGTGAAAATTGCAAATATTGGAAAATTGCAAAATTCGAAAAAATGGAAATATCGGAAAGTCGAAAATATCGGAATATCGCAAATATGGGAGATAAGAGTTTTTTGGCACAACTTGAGTAGAAGAAGGACTCCTTTGGTAGGTTGGGTTTTTCAGTAATGCCAAAAAAACGAAAATATGGAAGAAATTCAACTATAGGAAAAACGCAAATATGGGAGAAACGCAAATATGGGAGAAACACAAATATGGGAGAAACGCAAATATGGGAGAAACGCAAATATGGGACAAATGCAGATATGGGACAAACGCAGATATGGGACTAACGCAGATATGGGGCAAACGCAGATATGGGACAAACAGTGTTATGGGACAAACGGTGTTATGGGACAAACGGTGTTATGGGACAAATGGTGATATGGGACAAACGGTGTTATGGGACAAACAGTGTTATGGGACAAACGGTGTTATGGGACAAACGGTGTTATGGGACAAACAGTGTTAAGGGACAAATGGTGTTATGGGGCAAGCGGTGTTATGGGACAAACGGTGTTATGGGACAAACGGTGTTATGGGACAAATGGTGTTATGGGACAAATGCAGATATGGGGCAAATGCAGATATGGGACAAATACTGATATGGGAAAAATGCAGATATGGGAAAAATGCAGATATGGGAAAAATACAGATACGGGAAAAATGCAGATACGGGAAAAATGCAGATATTGGAAAAATGCAGATATGGGAAAAAAGCAGATATGGGAAAAATGCACATTTGGGAAAAATGCAGATATATGAAAAATGCAGATATGGGAAAAATGCATATATGGGAAAAATGCAGATATGGGAAAAATGCTGATATGGGAAAAATGCAGATATGGGAAAAATGCAAATACACGAAAAATGCAAATATGGGAGAAATGCAGATATGGGAAAAATGCAGATATGTGAAAAATGCAGATATGGGAAAAATGCAGATATGAAAAAATGCAGATATGGGAAAAATTCAGATATGGGAAAAATGCAGATCTGGGAAAAAGGCATATATGGGACATACACAAATATGGGACAAATGGAAATATGGGAAAAAGGCAAATATGGGAAAAATGCAAATGTGAGAAAAACGCAAATATGCGAAAAACGCAAATATGGGAAAACTGCAATATGAGCAATACATAATATGGGAACACCCAAATATGGGAAAAACGCATATGTGGGAAAACGCAAACATTTGTAAAACGCAAATATGGGACAAACGCAAATATGGGACAAACACAAATATCGGACAAACGCAAATATCGGACAAACGCAAATATCGGACAAACGCAAATATCAGACAAATGCATATATGGGAGACAAGAAATTTTTGGACACGACTTGACTAAAAGAAGGAATGGTTGTTGCCATTGGTTTATGAGTAATGGGAGAAACGGAAATATGGTAGAAAGCAATTCTGTGGCAAATTTTCACTAGAAGAAGGTGACAGTTGGTAGGATGGGTTCATGAGTATTGGGAAAAGCGCAAGTATGGGTAAAACGCAAGTATGGGTAAAACGCAAGTATGGGTAAAACGCAAGTATGGGTAAAACGCAAGTATGGGGAAAACGCAAGTGTGGGTAAAATGCAAGTATGGGAAAAACGCAAATATGGGAAAAACCCAAATATGGGAAAAACGCAAATATGGGAAAAAAGCAAATATGGGAAAAACGCAAATATGGGAAAAACGCAAATAGTTGAAAAACGCATATAGGTGAAAATGGCATACATGGAAAAAATGCATATTCGGGAGAAACGCATATATGGGAAAACGCATATTTGACAAAAACGCATATATGGGATAACGGATATATGTGAAAATTGCAAAAATCTAAAAATTGAAAATTCGGAAAACTGGAAATATCGGAAGTCGTCAATATCGGAAAATCGCCAAATTTGGGAGATGAGAATTTTTGGCACAACTTGAGTACGAGAAGGACTCTTTTGGTAGGCTGGCTTTTTGAGTAAAGCAAAAAAAACGAAAACATGTGAAAAACGCAAATATGGGAGAAACGCAAATATGGGACAAACACAAATATGGGAGAAACGCAAATATGGGAGAAACGCAATTATGGGAGAAACGCAAATATGGGAAAAACTTAAATATGGGAAGAACGCAAGTACGGGAAAAATGTAAATACAGGAAAAACACAAGTACGGGTAATGCGCATGTACGGGTAAAACGTAAGTACTGGTAAAATGCAAGTACGAGGAAAACGCAAGTATGGGGAAAACGCAAACGGGAAAAACACTAATAGTAGACAAAAGCAAATATGGGACAAACGCAAATATGGGACAAACGTAAATATGGGACAAATGCAAATATGGGACATATGCAAATATGGGAAAAATGCAAATATGGGACAAATCCAAATATGGGACAAATGCAAATATGGGACATACGCAGATATGGGACAAATGCAAATATGGGACAAATGCAAATATGGGACAAACGTAAATATGAGACAAATGCAAATATGGGACAAACGCAAATATGGGACAAACGCAAATAAGGGGCAAACGCAAATAAGGGGCTAATGCAAATAAGGGGCAAACGCAAATAAGGGGCAAACGCAAATATGGGACACACATAAATATGGGACAAACGTAAATATGGGACAAACGCAAATACGTGACAACCCCAAAAATGGGACAAACCCAAATATCGGACGAAGGCATGTATGGGACAAATGCAAATAAGGAACAATCGCAAATATGGGACAATCACAAATATGGGAGAAGATACAATTTGGAAAACGACTAATAGAATTAATCTGTTGGTAGCATGGGTTCATGAGTAATGGGAGAAACGCAAATATGGGAGAAGAGGATTTTGTGCAAATCTTCACTAGGAGAAGGTAATGGTTGGTAGGATGGGTTCATGACTAATGGAAAAGCGCAAACATGGGATGAATGCAAATATAGGAAACACGCAAATATGAGAAGATTGCACATATGGCAAAAGGGCAGATATGGGAAAAATGCAAATATGGAAAAAAAGCAAATATGGGAGAGACAGAAATATGGGAGAAACAGATATATGGGAGAAACAGAAATATGGGAGAAACAGAAATATGGGAGAAACAGAAATGTGGGAAACACGCAAATATGGCAAAAACGCAAATATGGGAAAAACGCAAATATGGGAAAAACGCAAATATGGGAAATACGCAAATATGGGAAAAACGCTAATATGGGAAAAACGCAAATATGGGAAAAACGCAAATATGGGAAAAACGAAAATATGGGAAAAACGCAAATATGGGACAAATACGGGAAGAACGGAAGTACGGGAAAAACGTAAATACAGGAAAAACACCAGTACGGTTAATGCGCATGTACGGGTAAAACGCATTTACTGGTAAAACGCAAGTACGAGGGAAACGCAAGTATGGGGAAAATGCACACGGGAAAAACACTAATAGTAGAGAAACACAATTATGGGACAAACGCAAATATGGGACAAACGTAAATATTTGACAAATGCAAATATGGGACAAATACAAATATGGGACAAATCCAAATATGGGACAAATGCAAATATGGGACAAATGCAAATATGGGAAAAACGCAAATATGGGAAAAACGCAAATATGGGAAAAACGTAAATATGGGAAAAATGCAAATATGGGACAAATGCAAATATTGGACAAACGCAATAATGGGACAAACGCAAATATGGGACAAACGCAAATGTGGGACAAACGTAAATATGGGACAAATATAAATATAGGACATACGTAAATGTGGGACAAACGTAAATATGGGCCAAACGTAAATATGGGACAAATGCAAATGTGGGAAAAGAGAAATTTGGGGATACAATTTGACTAAAAGTAGGAATCTGTTGGTAGCATGGGTTCATGAGTAATGGGAAAAACGCAAATATGTGAAAAACGCAAGTACGTGAAAAACGCAAATATGGGAAAAGCGCAAATATGGGAATAACGCAAACATGGGAAAAACGCAAATATGGTAAAAACGCAAATATCTGAAAACCGCAAATATGGGAAACACGCAAATATGGGAAAAACTTAAATACAGGAGACACGCAAATATGTGAAAAACTTAAATACGGGAATGACGCAAATATGGGATAAAGTTAAGTACGGGAAGAACGGAAGTACGGGAAAAACGTAAATACAGGAAAAACACCAGTACGGGTAATGCGCATGTACGGGTAAAACGCAAGTACTGGTAAAACGCAAGTACGAGGGAGACGCAAGTATGGGGAAAACGCAAACGGGAAAAACACTAATAGTAGACAAACACAAATATGGGACAAACGCAAATATGAGACAAACGTAAATATGGGACAAATGCAAATATGGGACAAATGCAAATATGGGACAAATGCAAATATGGGACAAATGCAAATATGGGACAAACGCAAATATGGGACAAACGCAAATAAGGGGCAAACGCAAATATGGGACAAATATAAATATGGGACCAACGTAAATATGGGACAAACATAAATATGGGACAAACATAAATATGGGACAAACGTAAATATGGGACAAATGCAAATGTGGGAGAAGAGAAATTTGGGGATACAATTTGACTAAAAGTAGGGATCTGTTGGTAGCATGGGTTCATGAGTAATGGGAAAAACGCTAATATGGGAAAAACGCAAATATGGGAAAAACGCAAATATGGGGAAAATGCAAATATTGGAAAAACGCAAATATGAAGAAAACGGAAAAATGGGGAAAACGCAAATATGGGAAAAACGCAAATATGGGAAAAACGCAAATATGGGAAAAACGCAAAAATGGGAAACACGCAAATATGGGAAACACGCAAATATGGGAAAAATACAAATATGGGAAAAACGCAAATACGAGAAACACGCAAATATGGGAAAATCGCAAATATGGGAAAAATGCAAAAATGGGAAACACGCAAATATGGGAAAAACGCAAATATGGGAAAAACGCAAATATGAGAAAAACGCAAATATGGGAAAACGCAAATATGGGAAAAACGCAAATATGGGAAAAACGCAAATATGGGGAAAATGCAAATATTGGAAAAACGCAAATATGAAGAAAACGGAAAAATGGGGAAAACGCAAATATGGGAAAAACGCAAATATGGGAAAAACGCAAATATGGGAAAAACGCAAAAATGGGAAACACGCAAATATGGGAAACACGCAAATATGGGAAAAATACAAATATGGGAAAAACGCAAATACGAGAAACACGCAAATATGGGAAAATCGCAAATATGGGAAAAATGCAAAAATGGGAAACACGCAAATATGGGAAAAACGCAAATATGGGAAAAACGCAAATATGAGAAAAACGCAAATATGGGAAAACGCAAATATGGGAAAAACGCAAATATGGGAAAAACGCAAATCTGGGAAAAACGCAAATATGGGAATAACGCAAATATGGGAAAAACGCAAATATTGTAAAAATGCAAATATGGGAAAAACGCAAATATGGGAAAAACTTAAATACGGGAAAGACGCAAATATGGGAAAAACATAAATACGGGAATGACGCAAATATGGGAAAAACTTAAATATGGGAAGAACGCAAGTACGGGAAAAATGTAAATATAGGAAAAACACAAGTACGGGTAATGCGCATGTACGGGTAAAACGCAAGTACTGGTAAAATGCAAGTACGAGGAAAACGCAAGTATGGGGAAAACGCAAACGGGAACAACACTAATAGTAGAGAAAAACAAATATGGGACAAACGCAAATACGGGACAAACGTAAATATGGGACAAATGCAAATTTGGGACAAATGCAAATATGGGACAAATGCAAATATAGGACAAATCCAAACATGGGACAAATGCAAATATGGGACAAATGCAAATATGGAACAAATGCAAATATGGGAAAAACGCAAATATGGGAAAACGCAAATATGGGAAAACCGCAAATGTGGGAAAAACGCAAATATGGGAAAAAACGTACATATCGGAAAAATGCAAATATGGGACAAATGCAAATATGGGACAAACGCAAATATGGGACAAACGCAAATTAGGGACAAACGCAAATATGGGACAAAAGCAAATGTGGGACAAATGCAAATATGGGACAAATACATATATAGGACCAACGTAAATATGGGACAAACGTAAATATGGCACAAACGTAAATATGGGACAAACGTAAATATCGGACAAATGCAAATGTGGGAGAAAAGAAATTTGGGGATAAAATTTGACTAAAAGTAGGAATCTGTTGGTAGCATGGGTTCATGAGTAATGGGAAAAACGCTAACATGGGAAAAACGCAAATATGGAAAAAACGCAAATATGGGGAAAATGCAAATATGGGAAAAACGCAAATATGGGAATAACGCAAATATGGGAAAAACGCAAATATGGAAAAAACGCATATATGGGAATAACGCAAATATGGGAAAAACGCAAATATGGGAAAAACTTAAATACGCGAAAGACGCAAGTATGGGAAAAACATAAATACGGGAATGACGCAAATACGAGAAAAATGTAAATACAGGAAAAACATAAGTACGGGTAATGCGCATGTACGGGTAAAACGCAAGTACTGGTAAAATGCAAGTACGAGGAAAACGCAAGTATGGGGAAAATGCACACGGGAAAAACACTAATAGTAGAGAAACACAAATATGGGACAAACACAAATATGGGACAAACGCGAATATGGGACAAACGTAAATATTGGACAAATGCAAATATGGGAAAAACGCAAATATGGGAAAAACGCAAATATGGGAAAAACGTAAGTATGGGAAAAATGCAAATATGGGACAAATGCAACTATGGGACAAACGCAAATATGGGACAAACGCAAATATGGGACAAACGCAAATATGGGACAAACGCAAATATGGGACAAACGCAAATGTGGGACAAACGCAAATATGGGACAAATGCAAATGTGGGAGAAGAGAAATTTGGGGATACAATTTGACTAAAAGTAGGAATCTGTTGGTAGCATGAGTTCGTGAGTAATGGGAAAAACGCTAATATGGGAAAAACGCAAATATGGGAAGAACGCAAATATGAGAAAAACGCAAATATGGGGAAAATGCAAATATGGGAAAAACGCAAATATTGGGAAAACGCAAATATGAAGAAAACGCAAAAATGCGGAAAATGCAAATATGGGAAAATTGCAAGTATGGGAAAAACGCAAAAATGGGAAACACGCAAATATGGGAAAAACGCATATATGGGAAAAACGCAGATATGGCAAAAACGCAAATATGGAAAAAACGCATATATGGGAATAACGCAAATATGGGAAAAACCCAAATATGGGAAAAACTTAATTACGCGAAAGACGCAAATATGGGAAAAACATAAATACGGGAATGACGCAAATACGAGAAAAATGTAAGTACAGGAAAAACACAAGTACGGGTAATGCGCATGTACGGGTAAAACGCAAGTACTGGTAAAATGCAAGTACGAGGAAAACGCAAATATGGGGAAAATGCACACGGGAAAAGCACTAATAGTAGAGAAACACAAATATGGGACAAACGCAAATATGGGACAAACGTAAATATTGGACAAATGCAAATATGGGACAAATGCAAATATGGGACAAATTTAAATATGGGACAAATGCAAATATGGGACAAATGCAAATATGGGAAAAACGCAAATATGGGAAAAACGCAATTATGGGAAAAACGTAAATATGGGAAAAATGCAAATATGGGACAAATGCAAATATGGGACAAACGCAAATATGGGACAAATGCATATTTGGGACAAACGCAAATATGGGACAAACGCAAATGTGGGACAAACGCAAATATGGGACAAATGCAAATGTGGGAGAAGAGAAATTTGGGCATACAATTTGACTAAAAGTAGGAATCTGTTGGTAGCATGGGTTCATGAGTAATGGGAAAAACGCTAATATGGGAAAAACGCAAATATGGGAAAAACGCAAATATGCGGATAATGCAAATATGGGAAAAACGCAAATATGGGAAAAACGCAAATATGGGGAAAATGCAAATATGGGGAAAACGCAAATATGGGGAAAACGCAAATATGGGAAAAACGCAAATATGGGAAAAACTTAAATACGGGAGACACGCAAATATGGGAAAAATTTAAATACGGGAATGACGCAAATATGGGATAAACTTAAATACGGGGAGAACGGAAGTACGGGAACAACTTAAATACAGGAAAAACACCAGTACGGGTAATGCGCATGTACGGGTAAAACGCAAGTACTGGTAAAACGCAAGTACGAGGGAAACGCAAGTACGGGGAAAACGCAAACGGGAAAATCACTAATAGTAGACAAACACAAATATGGGACAAACGCAAATATGAGACAAACGTAAATATGGGACAAATGCAAATATGGGACAAATGCAAATATGGGACAAATGCAAATATGGGACAAATGCAAATATGGGACAAATGCAAATATGGGACAAATGCAAACCTGGGACAAATGCAAATCTGGGGAAATGCAAATGCAAATATGGGACAAACGCAAATATGGGACAAACGCAAATAAGGGGCAAACGCAAATATGGGACAAATATAAATATGGGACCAACGTAAATATGGGACAAACGTAAATATGGGACAAATGCAAATATCGGAAAAACGCAAAAATGGGAAACACGCAAATATGGGAAACACGCAAATATGGGAAAAATGCAAATATGGGAAAAACGCAAATATGAGAAAAACGCAAATATGGGAAAAACGCAAATATGGGAAAAACGCAAAAATGGGAAACACGCAAATATGGGAAAAACGCAAATATGGGAAAAACGCAAATATGAGAAAAACGCAAATATCGGAAAAACGCAAGTATGGGAAAAACGCAAATATGGGAATAAGGCAAATATGGGAAAAACGCAAATATGGGAATAACGCAAATATGGGAAAAACGCTAATATGGTAACAACGCAAATATGGGAAAAACGCAAATATTGGAAGAACTTAAATACGGGAAAGACGCAAATATGGGAAAAACATAAATACGGGAAAGTCGCAAATATGGGAAAAACTTAAATATGGGAAGAACGCAAGTACGGGAAAAATGTAAATATAGGAAAAACACAAGTACGGGTAATGCGCTTGTACGGGTAAAACGCAAGTACTGGTAAAATGCAAGTACGAGGAAAACGCAAGTATGGGGATACCGCAAATATGGGAAAAACGCAAATATGGGAAAAACGCAAATATGGGAAAAACGCAAATATGGGAAAAACTTAAATACGGGAGACACGCAAATATGGGAAAAACTTAAATACGGGAATGACACAAATATGGGATAAACTTAAATACGGGGAGAACGGAAGTACGGGAACAACGTAAATACAGGAAAAACACCAGTACGAGTAATGCACATGTACGGGTAAAACGCAAGTACTGGTAAAACGCAAGTACGAGGGAAACGCAAGTATGGGAAAAATGCAAACGGGAAAATCACTAATAGTAGACAAACACAAATATGGGACAAACGCAAATATGAGACAAACGTAAATATGGGACAAATGCAAATATGGGACAAATGCAAATATGGGACAAATGCAAATATGGGAACAATGCAAATATGGGACAAATGCAAATCTGGACAAATGCAAATCTGGGACAAATGCAAATCTGGGCAAATGCAAATGCAACTATGGGTCAAACGCAAATATGGGACAAACGCAAATAAGGGGCAAACGCAAATATGGGTCAAATATAAATATGGGACCAACGTAAATATGGGACAAACGTAAATATGGGACAAACGTAAATATGGGACAAATGCAAATGAGGGAGAAGAGAAATTTGGGGATACAATTTGACTAAAAGTAGGAATCTGTTGGTAGCATGGGTTCATGAGTAATGGGAAAAACGCTAATATAGGAAAAACGCAAATATGGGAAAAACGCAAATATGGGGAAAATGCAAATATGGGAAAAACGCAAATATGAAGAAAACGTAAAAATGGGGAAAACGCAAATATGGGAAAAACGCAAATATGGGAAAAACGCAAAAATGGGAAACACGCAAATATGGGACACACGCAAATATGGGAAAAATGCAAATATGGGAAAAACGCAAATATGAGAAAAACGCAAATATGGGAAAAACGCAAATATGGGAAAAACGCAAAAATGGGAAACACGCAAATATGGGAAAAACGCAAATATGGGAAAAATGCAAATATGAGAAAAACGCAAATATGGGAAAAACGCAAGTATGGGAAAAACGCAAATATGGGAATAAGGCAAATATGGGAAAAACGCAAATATGGGAATAACGCAAATATGGGAAAAACGCAAATATGGTAAAAACGCAAATATGGGAAAAACGCAAATATTGGAAGAACTTAAATACGGGAAAGACGCAAATATGGGCAAAACATAAATACGGGAATGTCGCAAATATGGAAAAAACTAAAAATATGGGAAGAACGCAAGTACGGGAAAAATGTAAATATAGGAAAAACACAAGTACGGGTAATGCGCATGTACGGGTAAAACGCAAGTACTGGTAAAATGCAAGTACGAGGAAAACGCAAGTATGGGGAAAACGCAAACGGGAAAAACACTAATAGTAGAGAAACACAAATATGGGACAAACGCAAATATGGGACAAACGTAAATATGGGACAAATGCAAACATGGTGTAACGTCCCCTTTGAACAATTCTGCACGACCGTGCTTAAACTGACACACAATATTTTGTTAGCGCAACGCAATCTGACTTTCAAAATTCCCTACAAAAGAATGGCCCTGACTAACATTAAACTATACCTTTCACAAATCACTTACCTCACAAAAATCTTCGCTGCTCAAGCTACTGCAATACAGCGAGCGCCACTACTGCCAGCTAAATAAAAGTTTCAAACTACTGAAGGCACTAACTACTGATAGGGATAGTTAGCAAATGAAAGATATTAATAGAGAACAAACAATGTATTTACCTTGATATCATCATATATAAATATAGCAGTTCATGACAAATTACAAATCTCCGCCATCTCTCTCCCCACATCCACCACTGCTGGCGGCTCACCTCCAACTGCGCAACGCTACGCGCTGTTCACATCCAGCTGCCGCTGCCCAACACTACAATGGCGAGTATTACAACAATGCAAAGCAGACATAGACTGCACACAGCACAGCCAGTGATTTTCATATTGAGCGCTACGTAACGTTGCCAATAAGAAAACATAAACAGCCTACTTACATAGAGAAAACATAAACAGCCTACCTACATAGAGAAAACATGAACAGCCTACTTACATAGCCCCCATGCTCCCCACAAAAAATTTTACAAATTGGTTTGGGCAGTGCCCAATACAGATTTGAAAAAATTTTTCATAATTACAATAACAAAGATATCAAATGCACACACTTATTGATACAACGTTGGTCAAAAGCTAAAATTTTGTCACAGTCCATAAAGACAGTCCTGATCATTCATTACAGTAAAATATAGTGTTTTTCTCAAAGTCTGAGCAGTAGAAGAAAATGCACACGGAAGTAGTGGATTTCCATGCAGTCTTGAAGAAGTAATGTTGTCCTTCCAACGGAAAGACAGTGCTGACTCTTGACATGCAGACAGGTAATGGGCCACAACATAGCAAACCCACCGCAGAGTCATTCGACGTTTTGAAGAATATTGGTAGGTAGGTCATCACAGAACAGACCCACTGTAGTCCTGGTAGAGATTACGGTATTGGTGGGCCACCAGAGGTGCAGACCCACTGCAGGCCTTGTAGAAATAATGGTACTGGTGAGTCAGCAAAGGTGTAGACCCACTGTAGTCCTTGTAGAAATAGCCAGCAGCCATCTGTTGTGACTGTGCAGGTGCACAATCACCGTTGAAGAGTCTTGCGGATAATATAGCAAGTTCATAAACCACCACTTGTGCACTCACAAAGTTTTTGAAATTGTCCTTAGAACGAGCAATGCTGTTATCCAGTCCCTTGCTGAATTATCAACACACGTGCAAACACTAACAGTCCCAACTTCTCACATATTGTCCATATACTATGACCAACAGAAACGTGTGCAGTGAAATGTAACTTACAAGTTAATAATAAGATGATCTGGTGTCAATTACAATTTTATAAATTTACAACATGAAAATACAATTACAAAGGTACAAAATACATCATTAAAGAACATAATAATACAGATAACATTTGTAGTACAGGCTTTACAAAAGAATAGAAATAGACATATACATCAGTGTTACAAAAATAGTGACATAAGTACATACATAAAATAATGAGAATAGTTTTCGAAACATTAATTTCACACATGAACATTGAAACAGAACAGAATTGTAAACAACTTTACAAAGAAAATAACATATTATTAATGCAACTTATATTTGAGGATAACAGTATTCCTCCTCATAGTGAATATAGCTTAGTATTAGAAGAGAAAAAAAAATCTATGAAACAGTACACAGAGACAGGAAGAAAACAAATACTCAAGGGTACACAAACACATAGTGGGATAACACCAATAGGAAAGGACAGGGTTCGTTTTCAGTGTAACATTTGGTACTGCAGTCCAACCCAAAACTTCATATATCTTTCCTCTTATTTCATCCTTTGTTTCCACCAAAAAAATTCTATCTAAGCATGCTTTCTGTATTTATATGTTCACACATTTCTTACCTCAACATTTATTTCCAAGAAAATCCTACCTAAACCTGTTTTCTCAATGCATTTCTTCCAATTCATCGCAACTCATTCTCTTAGAGGCTACCCCCTCTTAAGCTAACTTAAATCTACTGAGCTCAGATGCTAAACTAAGGGACGAGGCAATGCAGCATCACATAACAATTAATATAAACAGCAATTACCAAAAAATTGGAAAATTGCAAAGCAAGCTACCGTAAATCTAAATTAACAGATAAAATGCAAAATTACAACTAATATGAGCCAATGTGCAGCAACATGAAAAATCAATGAGTAGTAAAATTGGCTTAGCAGAGTAACACAAATTAAAGTTCAGTAGCACTATGCCTGGCAAACAGCAGCTTATATCTAAACATGACATAGCTCAAGAAGAAAAAATATTACAGTAAAAACAACAATGCAGATAAGGGAAATGTATATTCACATCTTAATGTCTATGTAATTAAAGTGGTGCACCACAACAACTTATTGTAAAAGAAATATTACCATGTACTTGAAAAGAATGTTATGTATGCAGTTACTAGTTCCTTCTTATTGTTCTTTCCTTTCCAAGTGCTCCTTTTTTAAAGAATGTGGATCATAAAATAATTATTTAATAGATCTGTTGACAGAAAGTGTTCACATTAGCAAATGCATTTTATTTTATAAAAGCAATGCTGCAACACAGCTGGAAACCAGATATCAAGTGAAATAAGCAATTACGCAAACCAAAGCATAAAAACATCATTCAATAGTCATGTGGCATTTCGTAAGTCAGTAGCTCTCAACTCTCATAGAAAGACACTTGTCATAATCAGGTGTGCAGATGTACGAATATTTCCCATCAATTCATAAGCATTTCAGCAATTAGCACAAAGTGCGAGTAATCATATGTTTTCAAGTAACGAGGGTGTCGCATTAGCGATGAAAGGCACACCCTAATGGCTTGTTCTCCAGGTGTTTTCCTGTGCTCTGAAAGGCACGCGCTAATGGCTTTTTCTCCAGGCGTCTGACACAGCTGGGTGCCCACGACGCATTATGTGTAGGTGGTCCGTTAACTTTCTTACGGAAATATTTACGACAGCAGTTTCCGCTACAGAGACAGTCGCACATAAAAATACTTCACAGGTCAAGAATTAGCGTTGCAAATCTGTAGAAACAAAATCCTATGAATATAACAGTGTCCAAAAAATGTTCAGTGGCATTGTGATACATTCACACATGATTCACACATGTCATAACTCTTAAAGTACGTTTCTTGGTTTCCAACATCCTTTTCATAAATCAGAGTCCCTAAACACTACTCATTATTCCTTACCTCATTATACATATACATATTCGTCGACACTTCTTCAATATTTCATCGTGAGAAATACGTAGCATAATAAACATTCCTCAACAACATAATACACATCGTCGTCGTAATAATAACATCATAACACTTCAGTCAAATCTCAAAATCGTCGTAACTTCCTCCAATAATTTCTAAGCCTAAAATAATTCTCTGCTCATGTCAAAAGTGTCAGCTGCCTCAAACGTACTTTAAAAATCATGATCTCATACCAAATACATCATTCAAAGCTCTCATAGTATCACAATGATTCCGAAAAAATATGAACAGTTTACAAAGTACAGACAAAATACAGTTTCATAAGTGTGAAGTTATCCAACGGTGTAATTACGTAAACATGTGTCACTGACGTAGTAAAAAACATGTTTATCTCTCAGTTAAATGATCAGATAGCTGTGTAATTTGTGTGTTAGAGAAATATGGTACCGATGTGTAAAGTTGTATAAACAAATACCATATTAGCTAGGGTTCCTTGTGGTTGCCACACACATGGTACACAAAGTAAGCGTGTACCCCCCTGAGGATTTATGTAATTATACCCTCAGGTGTTACAGATTACAGCAATGAAATGAAATATATCACGGAAAACTTTCTTTGTAATTCAAAAAATCTTTGAAAATAAGTGTTTTAAGTATAAGATTAATCACTCACATGCGTGTCCTGTAGCGCTAAATGCGCGTCTTGCTGTAAGATAATTCTGTGGAAGTGTCGTAGTTATCGTCCTCTGTAAGCTAAGTTCTGCAGAAGTCAATGTACTTACCTCATGATACACAAAAGTGAAATGCTTTGCGTATAGATATCTTAGTTATTATGCTTATTGGCGTGATGAAGAAAGTACTGTACAGTAACGTATTGTTATGCCACGAAAAAGGCTGTCTCATTGTTGCTATACCACAAAGTTACTACTAAAACATGTTTTTCTTTCCAGAAGAATTCAGAAAACTGTGCAGATATAAAACAGATACACCGCAAAAGCAACATTGTAAATTGTCACTCATTAGTAGCGTCGTGATAAAAATCGTGTAGCTGTCACATAAACTAACCTCTGTGTCATCTGGTATCTCACAGAAAGTACTTTAAATTCAGAATGTATTTTCAAATAAACCAAAATGTTGCATTAAAATCTCATTAGCAGTACTGGTAAATGTTCTAAGTATGTGAGCCTTATAGTCGTTCCATAATCGTGCAACAAACAAGCAAGAATGTACACACAATAACACTGTGACGTCTGTTCACTATAACAATGCATTCGTCATTTCTGTTTAAATAAGTTCTCTTGGTTCTTGACTGGATATTTCACTTCAAACATTGTTACATGTTAACAGATTCTAAATCTGACAAAGCATATTAGTAATGTGAAGCGAAAAATTTTATGACAAAGACTAAGTTAAAAAGCAGATCATCTTTCAATAAACGGTTTTACATGTGAAATGTGGTGTAAACCTTTACTCTTCCTAGTACGCAGAGTTTCAACTTCAACGCAATTATCATGTGGTATACGTCGGATTCTGTAAGGTCCATTGTAAACTAGAAAGAATTTGTGACTCAAGTGTTTCTTCTTATGTGACAATGAATGAGCTTTAATGAGAACCTTCTGACCAATATACAATTTCTTTGCATTTGCTTTACCGTGTAGTTTTCTCCTTTTGTCTGCTGCAGATTTTATATTTTTAAGAGCCAAATCAATAATGTCTTTGTGTCGAAGTTTACGTGTATTTGGGAAAGGTACAAGCTCTCTGATTCTGTTCGGTGGTTCTTCATTCTTCAGTACAAGAGTAGGTGGTAAAGCAGTGGAATCATGAGGCATTTCATTCAGCACGTTTTGAAATAAGTGTAAATATCTGTCCCAATGCTGATGCTTTCTGTGACAATAAAGCCTGCAAAGCTTATTGATTTCTTTCATAACTTCCGAAGTGTCCTGTGTTATTATTTTGTGGTTGTTCCGTATTTCTAAGTCCCTCTTCCCGTATTGGGGCGCGAGTATCCTCTGAAATACGTAATTCTTGTATTAACTGTGTCAGCTGATCTTGTACTTCCCGGATTTCTCTTTGGTGTTGCGTATTAATCTGATTCTGATTTTGTTTGAATTTCCTAATTTGTTCGCACTCTTCAGTGTCAGTGAAGGCTACAGGTCTGTTGTCATTCAGATCATCATCTACCTTTGTAGATAAGTTAGTGACCTGATCCGAAAGTTCGGCTACTTTCTCCGATAGTGAACACATTTCCTCAGTGTGTTTTTCTGAACCAAGTTTCAGAGTGTCCATTTGTGTTGAAATCGTATCTACTGTGTCCTTTAAGTTTTCCTGAGTTATTGCAAGTTGCGTAACCGAATCGGTAGATGCAAGTGAGTCAATTTTAACTTGCAAGGTGTTGTGATTTTCATGAACAATAGTTTGCAGTTCTTTTATGGCTGCTTCATGATTCTGTAATGCATTTTCATGACGCGAAAAAATAGGTTGGAAATGCTCACAAATTTGTGTTTTTACGTCATTACAGACTTTTTGACATTTCGATTCAATGTGATGTAACTCAGTAGTTAAATCCTCACGTGTTTGTTCAAGAGTTTTTTTCTCCAATGAGTCTAACTTTTGAAGATTCTGTTCCATTGTGTCTAACTTTTTAAGATTCTGCTGTGTTTGTCTCTGATTTTGTTCCATTGTGTGTAACTGTTGCTGTGTTTGTTTCTGATTTTGTTCAAGCGTTGTGTCTAACTTTTGTAGCCTTTGTCCCATTTGTTGCATTAACTGTAATAACAATGCACTGGTGTCTGAAACATGTTCCTCAGTGCTTTTCGGCAGTGAATTTGCACCGGCAACATTCACATTTTGACAAGCGGAAAACGTGTCTTGACTCATTTGAGAAAACGGTGAGGACGCAAAACCTGAATCTACAGTGTTTGCAAAATTGAGTCCTATCATTTCGGATTCCTGAGGCGAGCTGTTGCCGACCGATCGATCGATAATGCTTCCCTCTTCACTAATTGTTTCACTGTCCACGCCATTGTTTGCCGCCCGCTCCATTTCCCTATGCACAATTATCAAATTACTACTTTGAACATCAGTTAATTCATTACTCGGTGGCGCTAACACAGTGCTTTCATTTTCACTGTCATTTCTCAGTTTACTTTGGAGCCTAGTATTACGTTTTTCACACGCCATTATTGTTACAGTATTTCACACGACAACACAGAAAAACACAATTTGAAGAGCAAAATAAAATAACGTAGCAATGGAAATAATGTCTAGTTAATTGCAGCTGCGAAATACTTGGTGCAAATCTACATGCATGCCACAACTGTTTTACTCTACAACAATGAAAACTACAACTACAAAGGAGATTCTCTCTACAATTACGCGCTAGCAATAAACAAAAGCTACACTAAATACACAAACTACAAGAAAAAATCAGAAGATTCCAGTGAGGTATCCTAGGCTAAGGGTCGACATATGAAATGTCCCCTTTGAACAATTCTGCACGACCGTGCTTAAACTGACACACAATATTTTGTTAGCGCAACGCAATCTGACTTTCAAAATTCCCTACAAAAGAATGGCCCTGACTAACATTAAACTATACCTTTCACAAATCACTTACCTCACAAAAATCTTCGCTGCTCAAGCTACTGCAATACAGCGAGCGCCACTACTGCCAGCTAAATAAAAGATTCAAACTACTGAAGGCACTAACTACTGATAGGGATAGTTAGCAAATGAAAGATATTAATAGAGAACAAACAATGTATTTACCTTGATATCATCATATATAAATATAGCAGTTCATGACAAATTACAAATCTCCGCCATCTCTCTCCCCACATCCACCACTGCTGGCGGCTCACCTCCAACTGCGCAACGCTACGCGCTGTTCACATCCAGCTGCCGCTGCCCAACACTACAATGGCGAGTATTACAACAATGCAAAGCAGACATAGACTGCACACAGCACAGCCAGTGATTTTCATATTGAGCGCTACGTAACGTTGCCAATAAGAAAACATAAACAGCCTACTTACATAGAGAAAACATAAACAGCCTACCTACATAGAGAAAACATGAACAGCCTACTTACAATGGGACAAATGCAAATATGGGACAAATGCAAATATAGGACAAATCCAAATATGGCACAAATGCAAATATGGGACATACGCAGATATGGGACAAATGCAAATATGGGACAAATGCAAATATGGGACAAACGTAAATATGAGACAAATGCAAATATGGGACAAATGAAAATATGGGACAAATGCAAATATGGGAAAAACGCAAATATGGGAAAACGCAAATATGGGAAAAACGCAAATATGGGAAAAAACGTAAATATCGGAAAAATGCAAATATGGGACAAATGCAAATATGGGACAAACGCAAATATGGGACAAACGCAAATATGCGACAAACGCAAATATGGGACAAACACAAATATGGGACAAACTCAAATACGGGACAAATGCAAATGTGGGACAAACGCAAATACGGGACAAATATAAATATGGGACCAATGTAAATATAAGACAAACGTAAATATGGGACAAACGTAAGTATGGGACAAATGCAAATGTGGGAGAAGAGAAACTTGGGGATACAATTTGACCAAAAGTAGGAATCTGTTGGTAGCATGGGTTCATGAGTAATGGGAGAAACGCTAATATGGGAAAAACGCAAATATGGGAAAAACGCAAATATGGGGAAAACGCAAATATGGGGAAAATGCAAATATGGGAAAAACGCAAATATGGGAAAAACGCAAATATGGGGAAAACGCAAATATGAAGAAAACGCAAAAATGGGGAAAATGCAAATATGGGAAAAACACAAGTATGGGAAAAACGCAAAAATGGGAAATACGCAAATATGGGAAAAACGCAAATATGGGAAAAACGCAAATATGAGAAAAACGCAAATATGGGAAAAACGCAAATATGGGAAAAACGCAAATATGGGAAAAACGCAAAAATGGGAAAAGCAAATATGGAAAAAACGCATATATGGGAATAACGCAAATATGGGAAAAACGCAAATATGGGAAAAACTTTAATACGCGAAAGACGCAAATATGGGAAAAACATAAATACGGGAACGACGCAAATACGAGAAAAATGTAAATACAGGAAAAACACAAGTACGGGTAATGCGCATGTACGGGTAAAACGCAAGTACTGGTAAAATTCAAGTACGAGGAAAACGCAAGTATGGGGAAAATGCACACGGGAAAAACACTAATAGTAGAGAAACACAAATATGGGACAAACGCAAATATGGGACAAAAGTAAATATTGGACAAATGCAAATATGGGACAAATGCAAATATGGGACAAATCCAAATATGGGACAAATGCAAATATGGGACAAATGCAAATATGGGAAAAACGCAAATATGGGAAAAACGCAAATATGGGAAAAACGTAAATATGGGGAAAATGCAAATATGGGACAAATACAAATATGGGACAAACCCAAATATGGGACAAACGCAAATATGGGACAAATGCAAATGTGGGAGAAGAGAAATTTAGGGATACATTTTGACTAAAAGTAGGAATCTGTTGGTAGCATGGGTTCATGAGTAATGGGAAAAACGCTAATATGGGAAAAACGCAAATATGGGAAAAACGCAAATATGGGAAAAATGCAAATATGGGGAAAACGCAAATATGGGAAAAACGCAAATATGGGGAAAACGCAAATATGGGGAAAACGCAAATATGGGAAAAACGCAAATATGGGAAAAACGACAAATGGGAAATACGAAAAATGGGAAAAACGCAAATATGGGAAAAACGCAAGTATGTGAAAAACGCAAATATGGGAAAAGCGCAAATATGGGAATAACACAAATATAGGAAAAACGCAAATATGGGTAAAACGCAAATATGGGAAAAACGCAAATATGGGAAAAACGCAAATATGGGAAAAACGCAAATATGGGAAAAACTTAAATACGGGAGACACGCAAATATGGGAAAAACTTAAATACGGGAATGACGCAAATATGGGATAAACTTAAATACGGGAAGAACGGAAGTACGGGAAAAACGTAAATATAGGAAAAACACCAGTACGGGTAATGCGCATGTACGGGTAAAACGCAAGTACTGGTAAAACGCAAGTACGAGGGAAACGCAAGTATGGGGAAAACGCAAACGGGAAAAACACTAATAGTAGACAAACACAAATATGGGACAATCGCAAATATGAGACAAACGTAAATATGGGACAAATGCAAATATGGGACAAATGCAAATATGGGACAAATGCAAATATGGGACAAATGCAAATATGGGACAAATGCAAATATGGGACAAATGCAAATCTGGGACAAA
The DNA here is from genome assembly GCF_021461395.2 of Schistocerca americana. Classification (NCBI taxonomy): domain Eukaryota; kingdom Metazoa; phylum Arthropoda; class Insecta; order Orthoptera; family Acrididae; genus Schistocerca; species Schistocerca americana. The sequence continues at coordinate 93,532,393 of NC_060129.1, read as the reverse complement.
TGCAAATCTGGGCAAATGCAATTGCAAATATGGGACAAACGCAAATATGAGACAAACGCAAATAAGGAGCAAACGCAAATAAGGGGCAAACGCAAATATGGGACGCACATAAATATGGGACAAACGTAAATATGGGACAAATGCAAATATGGGACAACCAGAAAAATCGGACAAACCCAAATATCGGACAAAAGCATGAATGGGACAAATGCAAATATGGAACAATCGCAAATATGGGACAATCACAAACATGGGAGAAGATACAATTTGGAAAACGACTAAGAGAATTAATCTGTTGGTAGCATGGGTTCATGAGTAATGGGAGAAACGCAAATATGTGAGAAGAGGATTTTGTGCAAATCTACACTAGGAGATGGTAATGGTTGGTAGGATGGGTTCATGAGTAATGGAAAAAACGCAAACATGGGATGAACTCAAATATAGGAAACACGCAAATATGAGAAGAACGCACATATGGCAAAAGTTCAGATATGGAAAAGATGCAAATATGGAAAAAACGAAAATATGGGAGAAACAGAAATATGGGTGAAACAGAAATATGGGAGGAACAGAAATATGGGAGGAACGGAAATATGGGGGAAACAGAAATATGGGAGAAACAGAAATATGGGAAAAACGCAAATATGGGAAAAACGCAAATATGGGAAAAACGCAAGTATGGGAAAAACGCAAATATGGGAAAAACGCAAATATGGGACAAACCCAAATATCAGACAAAAGCATGTATGGGACAAATGCAATTATGGAACAAACGCAAATATGGGACAAACGCAAATATGGGAAAAACGGAAATATGGGAAAAACGCAAATATGGGAATAACGCAAATATGGTAAAAACGCAAATATGGTAAAAACGCAAATACGGGACAAATGCAAATGTGGGACAAATGCAAATCTGGGACAAATGCAAATGCAAATATGGGACAAACGCAAATATGGGACAAACGCAAATATGGGACGCACATAAATATGGGACAAACATAAATATGGGACAAATGCAAATATGGGAACACCCCAAAAATCGGACAAACCCAAATATCGGACAAATGCATGAATGGGACAAATACAAATATGGAAAAATCGCAAATATGCGACAATCACAAATATGGGAGAAGATACAATTTGGAAAACGACTAAGAGAATTAATCTGTTGGTAGCATGGGTTCATGAGTAATGGGAGAAACGCAAATATGGGAGAAGAGGATTTTGTGCAAATCTTCACTAGGAGAAGGTAATGGTTGGTAGGATGGGTTCATGAGTAATGGAAAATACGCAAACATAGGATGAACTCAAATATAGGAAACATGCAAATATGAGAAGAATGCACATCTGGCAAAAGTTCAGATATGGAAAAAATGCAAATATGGAAAAAACGCAAATATGGGAGAAACAGAAATATGGGAGAAACAGAAATATGGATGAAACAGAAATGTGGGAGAAACAGAAATACGGGAGAAACAGAAATATGGGAGAAACAGAAATATGGGAAAAACGCAAATATGGGAAAAACGCAAATATGGGAAAAACGCAAATACGGGAAAAACGCAAATATGGGAAAAACGCAAGTATGGGAAAAACGCAAATATGGGAAAAACAAAAATATGTGACGAACCCAAATATCTTACAAAAGCATGCATGGGACAAATGCAAATATGGAACAAACGCAAATATGGGACAAACGCAAGTATGGGAAAAACGGAAACATGGGAAAAACGCAAATATGGGAAAAACGCAAATTTGGGAAAGACGCAAATATGGGAAAAACATACATATGGGAAAAATGCAAATATGGGACAAATGCAAATATGGGACAAACGCAAATATGGGACCAACGCAAATATGGGGACAAACGCAAATATGGGACAAACGCAAATGTGGGACAAATGCAAATATGGGACAAATATAAATATGGAACCAACGTAAATATGGGACAAACGTAAATATGGGACAAACGTAAATGTGGGAGAAGAGAAATTTGGGGATACAATTTGACTAAAAGTAGGAATCTGTTGGAAGCATGGGTTAATGAGTAATGGGAAAAACGCTAATATGGGAAAAACGCAAATATTGGGAAAATGCAAATATGGGAAAAACGCAAATATGGGAAAAACGGAAATATGAAGAAAACGCTAAAATGGGGAAAACACAAATATGGGAAAAACGCAAATATGGGAAAAACGCAAAAATGGAAAACACACAAATATGGGAAAAATGCAAATATGGGAAAAACGCAAATATGAGAAAAACGCAAATATGGGAAAAACGCAAATATGGGAAAAACGCAAAAATGGGAAAAACGCAAAAATGGGAAACACGCAAATATGGGAAAAACGCAAATATGAGAAAAACGCAAATATGGGAAAAACGCAAATATGGGAAAAACGCAAATATGGGAAAAACGCAAATATGGGAATAACGCAAATATGGGAAAAACGCAAATATGGTAAAAACGCAAATATGGGAAAAACGCAAATATGGGAAAAACTTAAATGCGGGAAAGACGCAAATATGGGAAAAACATAAACACGGGAATGACGCAAATATGGGAAAAACTTAAATATGGGAAGAACGCAGGTACGGGAAAAATATAAATATAGGAAAAACACAAGTACGGGTAATGCGCATGTACGGGTAAAACGCAAGTACTGATAAAATGCAAGTACGAGGAAAACGCAAGTATGGGGAAAACGCAAACGGGAAAAACACTAATAGTAGAGAAACACAAATATGGGACAAACGCAAATATGGGACAAACGTAAATATGGGACAAACGCAAATATGGGACAAACGTAAATATGGGACAAATGCAAATATGGGACAAATGCAAATATGGGACAAATGCAAATATGGGACAAATGCAAATATGGGACAAAAGCAAATATAGGACAAATGCAAATATGGGACAAAAGCAAATATGAGAAATACGCAAATATGGGAAAAACGCAAATATGGGAAAAACGCAAATATGGGAAAAACGTAAATATCGGAAAAATGCAAATATGGGACAAATGCAAATATGGGACAAACGCAAATATGGGACAAACGCAAATATGGGACAAATGCATATGTGGGACAAACGCAAATATGGGACAAACGCAAATATGGAACAAATATAAATATGGGACAAACGTAAATATGGAACAAATATAAATATGGGACCAACGTAAATATGGGACAAACGTAAATATGGAATAAACGCAAATATTGGAAAACGCAAATATGGGAAAAACGCAAATATGGGAAAAACGTAAATATGGGAAAAACGCAAATATGGGAAAAACGCAAATATGGGAAAAACGCAAATATGGGAAATCGTAGATATGGGAAAAACGCAAATATGGGACAAACGCAAATATGGCACAAACGCAAATATGGGACAAACGCAAATATGGTACAAACGCAAATATGAGACAAACGCAAATAGGGGAAAAACGAAAATATGGGAAAAACGCAAATATGGGAAAAACCGAAAATACTGGAAAAACGAAAATATGGGAAAAACGCAAATATGGGAAAAACGGAAATATGGGGAAAACGCAAATATGGGAAACACACAAACATGGGAAACACGCAAATATGGGAAAAACGCAAATATGGGAAAAAACGCAAATATGGGAAAAAACGCAAATAGTGCAAAAACGCAAATAGTGGAAAAACGCAAATATGGGAAAAACGGAATATGGGAAAAACGCAAGTATGGGTAATGCGTAAGTATGGGTAAAACGCAAGTACTGGTAAAACGCAAGTATGGGGGGGAAATCGCAAGTACGGGGGGAAAATCGCAAGTACGGGGGGAAAATCGCAAGTACGGGGGGAAAATCGCAAGTACGGGGGGAATATCTCAATTACGGGAAAACGCAAATACGGCACAACGCAAATATGAGAAAAATGCAAATATGGCAGAAAGCAAATATGGGAAAAATGCAAATCTGGGTTAAACGCAAATATGGGACGAACGCAAATATGGGAGAAAACGCAAATATGGGACAAACGCAAATATTGGACAAACGCAAATATGGGACGAACGTAAATATGGGACAAATGTAAATATGGGACAAATGTAAATATGGGACAAATGCAAACGTGGGAGAAGAGCAATTTGGGGATACAATTTGACTAAAAGTAGGAATCTGTTGGTAGCATGGGTTCATGAGTAATGGGAAAAACGCAAATATGTGAAAAACGCAAATATGGGAAAAACGCAAATATAGGAAAAACGCAAATATAGGAAAAACGCAAATATGCGAATAATGCAAATATGGGAGAAACGCAAATATGGGACAAACGCAAATGTGGGACAAACGCAAATATCGGACAAATGCAAATATGGGACAAACGCAAATATGGGACAAACGCAAATATGGGACAAATGCAAATATGGGACAAATGCAAATATGGGACAAAAGCAAATATAGGACAAATGCAAATAGGGACAAAAGCAAATATGAGAAATACGCAAATATGGGAAAAACGCAAATATGGGAAAAACGCAAATATGGCAAAAGGCAGATACGGGAAAAATGCAAATATGGGAAAAACACAAATATGGGAAACACGCAAATATGGAATAAACGCAAATATGGGAAAAACGGAAATATGGGGATAACGCAAGTATGGGGAAAACGCAAATATCGGAAAAACGCAAGTATGGGAAAAACGCAAATATGGAAAAAACTAAAATATGGGGAAAATGCAATTATGGGAAAAACGCAAATATGGGAAAAACGCAAATATGGGAAAAACGCAAATATGATGAAAACGCAAATATGGGAAAAACGCAAATATGGGAAAGACGCAAATATGGGAAAAACGTAAATATGGGAAAAACGTAAATATGGGAAAAACCCAAATATGGGAAAGACGCAAATATAGGAAAGACGCAAATATGGGAAAAACATAAATGTGGGAAAAACGCAAATATGAAAAAAACGCAAATATGGGAAAAACGAAAATATGGGAAAAAACGCAAATATGGGAAAAAACGCAAATATGGGAAAAAACGCAAATAGTGGAAAAACGCATATAGTGGAAAAACGCAAATATGGGAAAAACGCAAATATGTGAAAAACTCAAATATGAAAAAAACGCAAATATGGGAAAAACGCAAATATGGGAAAAACGGAAATATTGGATAAAACCAAATATCGGACAAAAGCATGTATGGGACAAATGCAAATATGGAACAAATGCAAATATGGGAAAAACGCGAATATGGGAAACACGCAAATATGGGAAAAACGCAAATATGGGAAAAACGCAAATATGGGAAAAACGCAAATATGGGAAACACGGAAATATGGGAAAAACGCAAATTTGGGAAATACGCAAAAATGGGAGAAAGCAAATATGGGGAAAATGGAAATCTGGGATAAATGCAAATATGGAACAAACGCAAATATGGGACAAACGCAAAAATTGGGCAAATGCAAATATGGGACAAATGCAAACATGTGACAAACGTAAATATGGGACAAGCGTAAATATGGGACAAACGTAGATATGGGACAAACGTAAATATGGGACAAACGTAAATATGGGACAAACGTAAATATGGGACAAACGTAAATATGGGACAAACGTAGATATGGGACAAACGTAATAATGGGACAATCGTAAATATGGGACAAACGTAAATATGGGACAAGAGTAAATATGGGAGAAGAAAAATTTTGGGGCACAATTTGTGTAAAAGAAGGAATCGATTGGTAGCATGGGTTTATGAGTAATGGGATAAACGCAAAGATGGGACAAACGCAGATATGGGACAAACACAAATATGGGAAAAACGCAAATATGGGAAAAACGCAAATATGCGAAAAACGCAAATATGGGAAAAACGCAAATATGGGAAAAACGCGAAGATGGGAGAAACGCAAATATGGGACATATGCAAATATGGGACAAACGCAAATATGGGACAAACGCAAATATGGGACAAACGTAATTATGGGACAAACGTAAATATGGGACAAATGCAAATGTGGGAGAAGAGAAATTTGGGGATGCAATTTGACTAAAAGTAGGTATCTGTTGGTAGCATGGGTTGATGAGTATTGGGGAAAACTCTAATATGGGAAAAACGCAAATATGGGGAAAACGGAAATATGGGAAAAACGCAAATATGGGAAAAACGCAAATATGGGAAAAACGCAAATATGGGAAATACGCAAATATGGGAAAAACGCAAATATGGGAAAAACGCAAATATGGGGAAAACGCAAATATGGGAAAAACGCAAATATGGGGAAAACGCAAAAAATGGGGAAAACGCAAATATGGGGAAAACGCAAATATGGGGAAAACGTAAATATGGGAAAAATGCAAAAATGAGAAAAACGCAAATATGGGAAAAACGCAAATATGGGAATAACGCAAATATGGGAAATACGCAAATATGGGAAAAACGCAAAATGGGAAAAACGCAAATATGGGAAAAACACAAATATGGGAAGAAATTGAAGAAATGTATGATGAAATAAAAGAAATTATTCAGATAGTGAAGGGAGACGAAAATTTAATAGTCATGGTTGACTGGAATTCGAGTGTAGGAAAAGGGAGAGAAGGAAACATAGTAGGTGAATATGGATTGGGGGACAGAAATTAAAGAGGAAGCCGCCTTGTAGAATTTTGCACAGAGCACAACATAATCATAACTAACACTTGGTTTAAGAATCATGAAAGAAGGTTGTATACATGGAAGAACCCTGGACATACTAAAAGGTATCAGATAGATTATATAATGGTAAGACAGAGATTTAGGAACCAGGTTTTAAATTGTAAGACATTTCCAGGGGCAGATGTGGACTCTGACCACAATCTATTGGTTATGACCTGTAGATTAAAACTGAAGAAACTGCAAAAAGGTGGAAATTTAAGGAGATGGGACCTGGATAAACTAAAAGAACCAGAGGTTGTACAGAGATTCAGGGAGAGCATAAGGGAGCAATTGACAGGAATGGGGGAAATAAATACAGTAGAAGAAGAATGGGTAGCTTTGAGGGATGAAGTAGTGAAGGCAGCAGAGGATCAAGTAGGTAAAAAGACGAGGGCTAGTAGAAATCCTTGGGTAACAGAAGAAATATTGAATTTGATTGATGCAAGGAGAAAATATAAAAATGCAGTAAGTGAAACAGGCAAAAAGGAATACAAACGCCTCAAAAATGAGATCAACAGGAAGCGCAAAATGGCTAAGCAGGGATGGCTAGAGGACAAATGTAAGGATGTAGAGGCCTATCTCACTAGGGGTAAGATAGATACCGCCTACAGGAAAATTAAAGAGACCTTTGGAGGAAGGAGAAACACTTGTATGAATATCAAGAGCTCAGATGGAAACCCAGTTCTAAGCAAAGAAGGGAAAGCAGAAATGTGGAAGGAGTATATAGAGGGTCTATACAAGGGCGATGTACTTGGGGACAATATTATGGAAATGGAAGAGGATGTAGATGAAGATGAAATGGGAGATATGATACTGCGTGAAGAGTTTGACAGAGCACTGAAAGACCTGAGTCGAAACAAGGCCCCCGGAGTAGACAATATTCCATTGGAACTACTGACGGCCGTGGGAGAGCCAGTCCTGAGAAAACTCTACCATCTGGTGAGCAAGATGTATGAAACAGGCGAAATGCCCTCAGACTTCAAGAAGAATATAATAATTCCAATCCCAAAAAAAGCAGGTGTTGACAGATGTGAAAATTACCGAACTTTCAGCTTAATAAGTCACAGCTGCAAAATACTAACACGAATTCTTTACAGACGAATGGAAAAAGTAGTAGAAGCCAACGTCGGGGAAGATCAGTTTGGATTCCGTAGAAACACTGGAACACGTGAGGCAATACTGACCTTACGACTTATCTTAGAAGAAAGATTAAGGAAAGGCAAACCTACGTTTCTAGCATTTGTAGACTTAGAGAAAGCTTTTGACAATGTTGACTGGAATACTCTCTTTCAAATTCTAAAGGTGGCAGGGGTAAAATACAGGGAGCGAAAAGCTATTTACAATTTGTACAGAAACCAGATGGCAGTTATAAGAGTCGAGGGATATGAAAGGGAAGCAGTGGTTGGGAAGGGAGTAAGACAGGCTTGTAGCCTCTCCCCAATGTTGTTCAATTGAAACGTCCCCTTTGAACAATTTATATATGAGACTGTGCTTATACTAACACACAATATTTTGTTAGCGCAACGCAATCTGACTTTCAAAATTCCCTACAAAAGAATGGCCCTGACTAACATTAAACTATACCTTTCACAAATCACTTACCTCACAAAAATCTTCGCTGCTCAAGTTACTGCAATACAGCGAGCGCCACTACTGCCAGCTAAATAGAAGATTCAAACTATGGAAGGCACTAACTACTGATAGGGATAGTTAGCAAATGAAAGATATTAATAGAGAACAAACAATGTATTTACCTTAATATCATCACAAGTCATAATATATATATCAGTTCATGACAAATTACAAATCTCCGCCATCTCTCTCCCCACATCCACCACTGCTGGCGGCTCACCTCCAACTGCGCAACGCTACGCGCTGTTCACAGCCAGCTGCCTCTGCCCAACACTACAATGGCGAGTATTACAACAATGCAAAGCAGCCACAGACTGCACACAGCACAGCCAGTGATTTCATTTTCACATAGAGCGCTACATAACTTTGCCAATAAGAAAATATAAACAGCCTACTTACATAGAGAAAATATAAACAGCCTACTTACATAGAGAAAACATAAACAGCTTACTTACATAGCCCCCATGCTCCCCACAAAAAATTTTACAAATTTTTTTTTTGGGCAGTGGCCAATAATGATTTGATAAAATTTTTCATAATTACAATAACAAAGAAATCAAATGCACACACTTATTGATACAATGTTGGTCAAAAGCTAAAATTGTCCACAGTCCATAAAGACAGTCCTAATCGTACATAACAGGAGAATAGCAGTGTTTTTCTCAAAGTCTGAGCAGTAAAAGAAAATGCACACGGAAGTAGTGGATTTCCATGCAGCCTTGAAGAAGTAGTGTTGTCCTTCCAACGGAAAGACAGTGCTGACTCTCGACATGCAGACAAGTATTGGGTCACAACAGAGCAAACCCACTGCAGAGTCAGTCGAAGTTTTGATGAATATTGGTAGGTAGGTCATCACAGAGCAGACCCACCGTAGTCCTGGTAGAGATTACGATATTGGTGGGCCACCAGAGGGTCAGACCCACTGCAGTCCTTGTAGAAATTGTGGTATTGGTGAGTTATCACAGATGCAGACCCACTGCAGTCCTTGTAGAGGTTACGGTATTGGTGGGCCACCAGAGGTGCAAACCCACTGTAGTCCTGGTATAGACGGCCAGCAGCCATCCGTTGCGACTGTGCAGGTGCACAATCACCATCGAAGATTCTTGCAGAGAATATAGCAAGTCCATAAACCACCACTCGTGCACTCGGAAAGTTTTTCTTTTAATTGTCCTTAGAACCAGCAATGCTGTTATCCAGTCCCTTGCTGAATTAATAACACACGTGCAAACACTAACAGTCCCAACTTCTCACATAGTGTCCATATAGTATGACCAACAGAAAAGTGTGCAGTGAAACGAATGCCTACAAGATAATAATATGATGAACTGGTGTCAATTACAATTATATAACATAAGAATACAATTACAAAGATACAAAATACATCATTAAAAACATAACAATACAGATAACATTTGTAGTAATACAGACTTTACAAAAGAATAGAAATAAACATATACATCAGTGTTACAGGAATGATGACATGAGTACAAAAATAAAAGATCAGAATCACTTTTGAAACGTCAACTTCACACATGAGCATGAAAACAACACAGAATAAATAATGTCTAAGCATCTTTACAAAGAAAATAACAGAGTATTAGAAAAATTCTACAACATAGCTCTCATCAGCTAAACACATAAAGACAGGAAAAACACAAATACACAAGGGCACACAAACATATAGCGGAATAACACAAAAGGAAAGGACAGGGTTTGTTTTCAGTGTAACATTTGGTACTGCAGTCCAACCTAAAACTTCATATATCTTTCCTTTTATTTCATCCGTTGTTTCCACCAAAAAAATTCTATCTAAGCATGCTTTCTGTATTTAAATGTTCACACATTTCGTACCTCAACATTTATTTCCAAGAAAATCCTACCTAAACCTGTTTTCTCAATGCATTTCTTCCAATTCATCGCAACTCATTCTCTTAGAGGCTACCCCCTCTTAAGCTAACTTAAATCTACTGAGCTCAGATGCTAAACTAAGGGACGAGGCAATGCAGCATCACATAACAAATCAACACAAACAGCAATGCAAAAAAATGCAAATTGGCAAAGCTAGCAGCATAAATGAGCAAAAGTCAAATTCAATAACACTATGCCTGGCAAACAGCAGCAACTTATACCTAAACATGACATAGCGCAAGCAGAAAAAATATTACACTAAAATGGCCATGTCTAATACCTATGTCACATCTTAACATTAGAGTGATGCATCACAAAAACTTACGCTAGTAGATAAGTTACCAAATCGTAAAAAAATTATTTATGCAATTCCTGTGAAGGGAAATTTCTTTTTGTGCTCCCTCATTTGTTTTGGATGGATCATAAAATTATTTATTTACTGGATCTGTAGGCATAAAATATTTATATTAGTACATATATTAAATTTTATTTTAACCATTGCTGCAGTGCAGCTAGAAACTTGATATTAAACAAAATGTGTAAATAAATACATAAAGCAAGCCATATGGCATTTTTCTTAACTAGCTAGACAATAGCTGTGAAATGTTTCTCATCGTTTCATTAGGCATTTCAGTAAATATCATAAATTACGAGCTCCACAGTATGCTTTCAACAAGAAGATGTCAGTAGCGCGTACAATGGCCTTCCCTTTCTTTTTTTTCTACCTGTGCCGCTGAAAAGGGCTCGCAATAATGGCTTTTTCTCCAGGCGTCTGACACAGCTGGGTGCCCGCGACGCATTACGTGCAGGTGGTCACTTAACTTTCTTACGGAAATATTTACCGCTAAAGTGACAGTCTGATATAAAAATATTTCACAGGTCAAGAATTTGCGTTACAAATCTGTAGAAACAAAATGCTATTGATATAACAGTGTCCAAAAAAATTTTCGTCTGCATTGTAATACATTCACGCATATACACACACATTTCATAACTCTTAAAGTACGTTTCTTGGTTTCCAACATCCTTTTCATAAATCAGAGTCCCTAACCACTATTCATTATTCCTTACCTTATTATACATATACATATTCGTCGACACTTCTTCAATATTTCATCCTGAGAAACATGTAGCATAATCAAATTCCTCAGATACGGTATCATCATCTTATTGATCATAAACATACCTCAACAGCATAATACACATCGTCGTCGTAATAATAACATCATAACACCTCAGTCAAATCTCAAAAACGTCGTAGCTTTCTGCAATAATATCAAAACCTAAAAAAATTCTCTGCTCATGTCAAAAGTGTCAGCTGCCTCAAACGTACTTTAAAAATCATGATCTCATACCAAATACATCATTCAAAGCTCTCATAGTATCACAATGGTTCCGAAAAAATATGAAGAGTTCACACAGTACAGACAAAATACAATTTCGTAAGTGTGAAGTTATCCAACGGTGTAATTACGTAAACATCTGTCACTGATATAGTAAAATAAATGTTTGTCTCTCTCAGTTACATGATCAGATAGCTGTGTAATTTGTGTGTTAGAGAAATATGGTACCGATGTGTAAGGTTGCATAAGCAAATACCATATTAGCTAGGGTTCCTTGTGGTTGCCACACACATGGTACACAAAGTAGACGTGTACCCCCCTGAGGATTAATGTAATTATACCCTCAGGTGTTACAGATTACAGGAATAGAATGAAATATATCACGGAAAACTTTCTTTGTAATTCAAAAATCTTGAAAAATAAATGGCTTAAGTACAAAATCTCTCAAATGCTTGTCCTGTAGCGCTAAATGTGCGTCTTGCTGTAAGATAATTCTGTGGAAGTGTCGTACTTATCGTCCTCCGAAAGCCAAGTTCTGCAGAAGTCAATGTACTTACCTCATGATAAACAAAAGTGAAATGCTTTATGTATAGATATCTTAGTTATTACGCTTATTGCCGTGATGAAGAAAGTACTGTGCTGTAACGTATTGTTGTGCTACGGAAAAGACAATCTCATTGTTGCTGTACCACAAAAGTTACTACTAAAACATGTTTTACTTTCCAGAAGAATTCAGAAAAACTGTGCAGATATAAAACATATACACTGCAAAAGCAACATTGTAAATTGTCACTCATTAGTAGCGTCGTGATAAAACCGTGTAGCTGTCACATAAACTAACCTCTGTGTCATCTGGTATCTCTCAGAAAGCACATTAATTCAGAATGTATTTTCAAATAAACCAAAATGTTGCATTAAAATCTCATTAGCAGTACTGGTAAATGTTCTAAGTATGTGAGCCTTATAGTCGTTACGTAATTGTGCAACAAACAAGCAAGAATGTACACACACAATAACACTGTGACGTCTGTTCACTATAACAATGCATTCGCCATTTCTGTTTAAATAAGTTCTCTTGGATCTTGATTGGATATTTTACTTCAAACATTGTTGTATGTTAACAGTTTCTTAAGCATACTAGCAACGTGAAGTGAAACGTTTTATGGCAAAGACAAAGTTAAAAGGCGGATTATCTGTCAATAAATGGTTTTACATGAGAAATGTGGTGTAAACCTTTACTCTTCCTAGTACGCAGAGTTTCAACTTCAACGCAATTATCATGTGGTATACGTCGGATTCTGTAAGGTCCATTGTAAACTAGAAAGAATTTGTGACTCAAGTGTTTCTTCTTATGTGACAATGAATGAGCTTTAATGAGAACTTTCTGACCAATATACAATTTCTTTGCATTTGCTTTACCGTGTAGTTTTCTCCTTTTGTCTGCTGCAGATTTTATATTTTTAAGAGCCAAATCAATTATGTCTTTGTGTCGAAGTTTACGTGTATTCGGGAAAGGTACAAGCTCTCTGATTCTGTTCGGTGGTTCTTCATTCTTCAGTACAAGAGTAGGTGGTAAAGCAGTGGAGTCGTGAGGCATTTCATTCAGCACGTTTTGAAATAAGTGTAAATATCTGTCCCAATGCTGATGCTTTCTGTGACAATAAAGTCTGCAAAGCTTATTGATTTCTTTCATAATCCGTTCAGACGGGTTGCAATGTGGTGAGTACAATGAAATAAAAACAGGTTTGATTTTATGGTTGCGAAGCATGCGTGACCAAACAGCAGATCTGAATTGCGGTCCGTTATCTGAAATGACTTTACTAACGTGTCCAACTTCACGTAAGAAATTTTTAACAAAGGCGTTGGATACAGACCGTCCAGTGGCTTTACGTAACGGAGTGAAAGAAACAAATTTTGAAGTAAGTTCAACAGCGACTAGAACGTACGAAAATCCATTGGATGTTCTGACAAGCGGTCCCAAGAGATCAACAGCAGCAAATTCTTTTAATTTAGCAGGAATAATAGGAAACAACGGAGCACGATGTGAGACAGTAGATGGTTTCGCCTTTTGACACAGTTTACAAATAGACAAGACTCTTCGAATTCGCTTTTCCATATTGTTAAAATAACAAGTCGTTCGAAGAATATGATAACATTTTCGTGGGCCAAAATGTGCGTAGCTGAAATGAATGTACCAAATGAGCTTATTAACAAAATCGTCTGGAATGCAAAGTACCCATAGCTTGTCATCAACAGTGCAGCGTTTGAAGAGTATGTTGTTTCTAACCAGGTAATAATGCCAAATCTGTGTGTGTGTCTTTTTATGCCATTTGCTCTTGATGTCTTTCCAAATCGGATCTTTATCTTGTTCATGAGCAATGTCCTTTAAAGATGTGGTAATGAAGTTTTCAAAGGCGACTTTCTGAATGTAAAGAATACTGAAATTTTTCTCGAGGTTGCCTTCTGTGGTACTTTTCTCAAGCCCAGCCGGTGCGCGTGACAGTGCGTCCGCAACAATGTTCTCCTTGCCGGGAATGTAGACTATTGTGAAGCGGAATTCTTGCAGAAACAATGCCCAACGTTTTAACCTGTCATGATTTAATTTTGAAGACATAAGAAATTGTAATGCACGATGATCACTGTATACTTTTACGTGCTTACTAGAAAGAAAGAAACGGAATTTGTTAAATGCCCAAACGATAGCTAAAGCTTCTAATTCAGTAACGGAATAATTTTTTTCAGATTTTGTTAGCACTCGGCTAGCAAAAGCAATGGTTTTCTGAACGGTAGTGTCATTTTCTATGGCTTCTTGAAATAAATGGGCACCAAGACCGACTTTAGAAGAATCCGTGCTAAGGCAGAAATCTTGTGACAGATCTGGATGTGCTAGTATTGGCGCGTTAAGTAGCGATTCTTTCAAAGAATTGAATTCCAACTGTGCTTGTTCGTCCCAGTTCCAAATAGTATTTTTTCCAGTGAGAGAACAAAGTTTTGGTGTAACTAGAATTTGCATATTCAGAAAACGACGGTAAAAATTTACGAGACCTAGAAAACTGCGGACTTGTCTTTTTGTGGATGGAACTGGAATGGCTCTGATTGCTTCTAACTTTTCAGGATCCGGCTGAATGCCTTCAGAAGAAATAATATGTCCCAAAAACCTCACCTTTGACCTACCGAATTCAGACTTTTCCAAGTTAACTGTAATTCCAGATTCTGCAAAAATACGTAACAGACTGTTGAGGATGCGATTATGTTGTTCCCATGAAGCTTCCGCTATTAGAATATCGTCCACATATAAGGTGATGTGACGTTTTAAGAACTCAGGTAATATGGAATTTAGCCCGCGAATAAATGCTGCTGAAGAAATGTTCAAACCAAAGGGAAGTTTCCGAAACTGATAACAAACGCCGAAACAAAGGAAAGCTGTGTATTTTCTGCATTCTGGATGAAGTTCGATCTGATAAAAGCTGGATCTGAGATCAATGGAAGACAACACTTTTACACCATTAAAATTTTGAAGAAGTTCTTCCATCGTGTGCGGCCTGTCTGTTTCAGGAATAATGATCGTATTGATTTGTCTCGAATCTAAGACAAGTCTGATCGATCCATTTTTCTTTTCAACAACATGTAATGGATTGTTGTATGAGCTTACTGCAGGCTCAATAATGCCCTCGTCAAGCATAGATTGTATTTCTGTTCTAACACGGTCCCTATAATGTGCTGGAATTACATATGGTCTAACACAAAATTTAGTATGCTCACGAACACGAAATTGGTATTGAAATCCCTTGATTGTTCCTGTTTTATGAGTAAAAACTGTGGAATGTGCTTGTAAAATCTCAAAAAGGTCCTGCCTATCAGTGTCATTACAATTCTCAATTGTTTGAATTTTATTCTGAATTAACTTATTAATGTCAAATGCGCCGTCGATATCATCCCTGTCAGTACTTGCAGAGTGATTGTTAGTGTCTAGTTCCGTAGAAAAGTCCGAACTGTTGTCTAACAGAAGGTAAAGCCGATTAATTTCCTCGTCATGGTTTGAGAGCCAGTCTTCAAATTTCAAAGCTATTGACTTACCTTCTTTCTCTAAACCTATTTCAGCATCGTGAAAGTTTAAGATTGCTTTGTATTCATTCAAAAAGTCTACTCCCAATATAATTTCCGTCGACAATAATGGAACAATGAGAAAGTTCATAGAGAAGCTGTGGCTTTGACAAAAGAATTCTAAATTGGTTTGTTGGCGTACATCTACACTTTTTTCCAAAGATTGCACCTTGTAATTTAATCTTACGTAACGGAAGTGTGGGGCAATCGTTCGATTTGTTGCATTTGCTAAAGGCTGTTTCACTGATTACTGAAATGGGACTGCCAGAGTCAAGTACTGCCGTAAATTTTACGTCATTTACTGTAATGTGAATCACAGGATATGCAATGTTGTTATGTTTTACGTCGTGTTCTTGGAGTAAGATGTCCCTAATGTCTTCCATTTTTACGTAATTACTAGCTACGGCAGCTGCGTCGTTAGTTTCATACGTGCGTTTTGTGGCTGCCTGCGGTATGAGTCATTGCCTATTGTCTCTTTGTTGGCGCGCGTCGTTATTGGGATTTGGAGACCTAACTTCTACAAATTCACCGTGACGAGAGGGCCCTGCCCTGTTTAAATCCCGCCAGTTCTGATGCAATTCTGGTCTGTCGTTACGATCATATCGTCTGTCGTCATGTCGGTAGATGCCATAGTTTCTTTCTTGTCGGTCACGTGGTGGAGAATTTCTCCCTGAATCGAAACTGCGCGCTGGACCGTTGCATCTAAAGTTATTCTGTCTCCCCTGATAATATTTATTTTGGTTCCCATATTGTCTGTTTCTCTGATTGTCTCTGTGATAGTCATTACCACAGAGAGGTGATCTTTCCCTGTAGTTATTACTACTCTGCCAACGGTTGTCATACGGGTGGTGTCTATTTTGGTCACGATTTGTGTTGTGAGAATAGCCTTGTCATGTCCAGTTATTACTTCTTTCATCGCGGATTTGCGACGGATGTGACCTGTAATTGTTGTGTTCCTGGTTTCGCGTTCCGCGATTGTCAGTGTCAATTTCTAATTCTTGTAACAGTCCCTGAAAAGCTTCAATGTCGTCTTTGCAACGTCCTGCTAAAATAATATGTCGTAAATGTTTAGGCATTTTGATTAAGCAAATGCGGATGAGTTCTGAGGGGCTGTATGGGTTTGACAGGTATTGATTCTTGTGCAACATGTCTTCAAAATATTTCACAAGACTGGAAAATTCAGATTGTTCGAAGTGTTTCATCATTATGATGTTATGTTTTACACGGTCTTGTGTAGCTTGAGACCAATATGCTGAGAGGAAGGCATGGTAAAATTCTCCTTCACTGTGGCAATCGTGAATGACCGATCGCATTCTTACAGCTGGTTCATTCTCTAAATAGCCACACATGAATTCTAATCTGTGTTCTAACGACCAGTTGGGAGGAAAACAATGAGAGAATTGATGGAGCCATGCTTGTGGATGAATGTCGTTGCCAGAATTCTTAAATGTTTTGAATTTACGTGTAGTAATGAACAGCTTATAGTCAAAATCATCATGTCGGCAAGTCGCATGTCGGTCATTGTTACGTCGTTTCGGCGGTTCCATCTCAAAATTCGGCGTACCTTGCCAACTTCTTTCACAATTTCCGAAGTGCCCTGTGTTGTTATTTTGTGTCTGCTCCGTATTTGTATGTCCCTCCTCCCGTATTGGGGCGCGAGTGTCCTCTGAAATACGTAATTCTTGTACTACTTGTGCCAACTGATCTTGCACTTCGCGGATTTCTCTTTTGTACTGTGTATTGATTTGATTTTGATTTTGTTTGAATTTTCTAATTTGTTCATACTCTTCAGTGTCCATGAAGGCTACAGGTGTTGTGTCATTCAGATCATCATCTACCTTTGTAGATAAGTTAGTGAATTGATCCGAAAGTTCGGCTACTTTATCCGATAGTGAAATCATTTCCTCTCTATGTTTTTCTGAACCAAGTTTCAGAGTGTCCATTTGTGTTGCAATCGTGTCTACTGTGACCTTTAAGTTTTCCTGAGTTTTTGCAAGTTGCATAACCGTATCGGTAGATGCAACTGAGTCAAATTTTGCTTGCAAGGTCTCATGATTTTCATGAACAATAGTTTGCAGTTCTTTTATGGCTGCTTCGTGATTCTGTAGTGCATTTTCATGACGCGAAAAAATAGGTTGGAAATGCTCACAAATTTGTGTTTTTACGTCATTACAGACTTTTTGACATTTCGATTCAATGTGATGTAACTCAGCAGTTAAATCCTCACGTGTTCGTTCAAGAGTTTGCTCCAATGAGTCTAACTTTTTAAGATTTTGTTCCATTGTGTCTAACTTTTCAAGCTTTTGTCCCATTTGTTGCATTAATTGTAATAACAATGCACTGGTGTCTGAAACATGTTCCTCAGTGCTTTTCGGCAGTGAATTTACACCGGAAACATTCACATTTTGACAAGCAGAAAATGTGTCTTGACTTATTTGAGAAAACGGTGAGGATCCAAAACCTGAATCTACAGTATTTGCGAGATCGTGTCGTGTCATTTCGGCTTCCTGAGGCGAGCTATTGCCGACCGATCGATCGATAATGCTTCCCTCTTCACTAATTGTTTCACTGTCCACGCCATTGTTTGACGCCCGCTCCATTTCCCTGTGCACAGTTACCAAATTACTACTTTGAACATTAGTAAATTCATTACTCGGTGGCGCTAACACACTACTTTCATTTTCACTGTCATTTCTCAGTTTACTTTGGAGCCTAGTATTACGTTTTTCACACGCCATTATTGTCACAGTATTTCACACGACAACACAGAAAAACACAATTTGAAGAGCAAAAATAAGAGAACACATTAACATAACACTGAAAATAATATCTAGTTCATTACAGCTGCGAAATACTTGGTGCAAATCTATATGCATGCCACAACTGTTTTACTGTACAATAATGAAAGACTGCAACTACAAAGGAGATTTTCTCTAAAATTACGCGCTAGCAATAAACAAAATCTACACTAATTACACAAACTACAAGAAAAAATCAGAAGATTCCAGTGAGGTATCCTAGGCTAAGGGTCGACATATGAAACGTCCCCTTTGAACAATTTATATATGAGACTGTGCTTATACTAACACACAATATTTTGTTAGCGCAACGCAATCTGACTTTCAAAATTCCCTACAACAGAATGGCCCTGACTAACATTAAACTATACCTTTCACAAATCACTTACCTCACAAAAATCTTCGCTGCTCAAGTTACTGCAATACAGCGAGCGCCACTACTGCCAGCTAAATAGAAGATTCAAACTATGGAAGGCACTAACTACTGATAGGGATAGTTAGCAAATGAAAGATATTAATAGAGAACAAACAATGTATTTACCTTAATATCATCACAAGTCATAATATATATATCAGTTCATGACAAATTACAAATCTCCGCCATCTCTCTCCCCACATCCACCACTGCTGGCGGCTCACCTCCAACTGCGCAACGCTACGCGCTGTTCACAGCCAGCTGCCTCTGCCCAACACTACAATGGCGAGTATTACAACAATGCAAAGCAGCCACAGACTGCACACAGCACAGCCAGTGATTTCATTTTCACATAGAGCGCTACATAACTTTGCCAATAAGAAAATATAAACAGCCTACTTACATAGAGAAAATATAAACAGCCTACTTACATAGAGAAAACATAAACAGCTTACTTACATAGCCCCCATGCTCCCCACAAAAAATTTTACAAATTTTTTTTTTGGGCAGTGGCCAATAATGATTTGATAAAATTTTTCATAATTACAATAACAAAGAAATCAAATGCACACACTTATTGATACAATGTTGGTCAAAAGCTAAAATTGTCCACAGTCCATAAAGACAGTCCTAATCGTACATAACAGGAGAATAGCAGTGTTTTTCTCAAAGTCTGAGCAGTAAAAGAAAATGCACACGGAAGTAGTGGATTTCCATGCAGCCTTGAAGAAGTAGTGTTGTCCCTCCAACGGAAAGACAGTGCTGACTCTCGACATGCAGACAAGTATTGGGTCACAACAGAGCAAACCCACTGCAGAGTCAGTCGAAGTTTTGATGAATATTGGTAGGTAGGTCATCACAGAGCAGACCCACCGTAGTCCTGGTAGAGATTACGATATTGGTGGGCCACCAGAGGGTCAGACCCACTGCAGTCCTTGTAGAAATTGTGGTATTGGTGAGTTATCACAGATGCAGACCCACTGCAGTCCTTGTAGAGGTTACGGTATTGGTGGGCCACCAGAGGTGCAAACCCACTGTAGTCCTGGTATAGACGGCCAGCAGCCATCCGTTGCGACTGTGCAGGTGCACAATCACCATCGAAGATTCTTGCAGAGAATATAGCAAGTCCATAAACCACCACTTGTGCACTCAGAAAGTTTTTCTTTTAATTGTCCTTAGAACCAGCAATGCTGTTATCCAGTCCCTTGCTGAATTAATAACACACGTGCAAACACTAACAGTCCCAACTTCTCACATAGTGTCCATATAGTATGACCAACAGAAAAGTGTGCAGTGAAATGAATGCCTACAAGATAATAATATGATGAACTGGTGTCAATTACAATTATATAACATAAGAATACAATTACAAAGATACAAAATACATCATTAAAAACATAACAATACAGATAACATTTGTAGTAATACAGACTTTACAAAAGAATAGAAATAAACATATACATCAGTGTTACAGGAATGATGACATGAGTACAAAAATAAAAGATCAGAATCACTTTTGAAACGTCAACTTCACACATGAGCATGAAAACAACACAGAATAAATAATGTCTAAGCATCTTTACAAAGAAAATAACAGAGTATTAGAAAAATTCTACAACATAGCTCTCATCAGCTAAACACATAAAGACAGGAAAAACACAAATACACAAGGGCACACAAACATATAGCGGAATAACACAAAAGGAAAGGACAGGGTTTGTTTTCAGTGTAACATTTGGTACTGCAGTCCAACCTAAAACTTCATATATCTTTCCTTTTATTTCATCCGTTGTTTCCACCAAAAAAATTCTATCTAAGCATGCTTTCTGTATTTAAATGTTCACACATTTCGTACCTCAACATTTATTTCCAAGAAAATCCTACCTAAACCTGTTTTCTCAATGCATTTCTTCCAATTCATCGCAACTCATTCTCTTAGAGGCTACCCCCTCTTAAGCTAACTTAAATCTACTGAGCTCAGATGCTAAACTAAGGGACGAGGCAATGCAGCATCACATAACAAATCAACACAAACAGCAATGCAAAAAAATGCAAATTGGCAAAGCTAGCAGCATAAATGAGCAAAAGTCAAATTCAATAACACTATGCCTGGCAAACAGCAGCAACTTATACCTAAACATGACATAGCGCAAGCAGAAAAAATATTACACTAAAATGGCCATGTCTAATACCTATGTCACATCTTAACATTAGAGTGATGCATCACAAAAACTTACGCTAGTAGATAAGTTACCAAATCGTAAAAAAATTATTTATGCAATTCCTGTGAAGGGAAATTTCTTTTTGTGCTCCCTCATTTGTTTTGGATGGATCATAAAATTATTTATTTACTGGATCTGTAGGCATAAAATATTTATATTAGTACATATATTAAATTTTATTTTAACCATTGCTGCAGTGCAGCTAGAAACTTGATATTAAACAAAATGTGTAAATAAATACATAAAGCAAGCCATATGGCATTTTTCTTAACTAGCTAGACAATAGCTGTGAAATGTTTCTCATCGTTTCATTAGGCATTTCAGTAAATATCATAAATTACGAGCTCCACAGTATGCTTTCAACAAGAAGATGTCAGTAGCGCGTACAATGGCCTTCCCTTTCTTTTTTTTCTACCTGTGCCGCTGAAAAGGGCTCGCAATAATGGCTTTTTCTCCAGGCGTCTGACACAGCTGGGTGCCCGCGACGCATTACGTGCAGGTGGTCACTTAACTTTCTTACGGAAATATTTACCGCTAAAGTGACAGTCTGATATAAAAATATTTCACAGGTCAAGAATTTGCGTTACAAATCTGTAGAAACAAAATGCTATTGATATAACAGTGTCCAAAAAAATTTTCGTCTGCATTGTAATACATTCACGCATATACACACACATTTCATAACTCTTAAAGTACGTTTCTTGGTTTCCAACATCCTTTTCATAAATCAGAGTCCCTAACCACTATTCATTATTCCTTACCTTATTATACATATACATATTCGTCGACACTTCTTCAATATTTCATCCTGAGAAACATGTAGCATAATCAAATTCCTCAGATACGGTATCATCATCTTATTGATCATAAACATACCTCAACAGCATAATACACATCGTCGTCGTAATAATAACATCATAACACCTCAGTCAAATCTCAAAAACGTCGTAGCTTTCTGCAATAATATCAAAACCTAAAAAAATTCTCTGCTCATGTCAAAAGTGTCAGCTGCCTCAAACGTACTTTAAAAATCATGATCTCATACCAAATACATCATTCAAAGCTCTCATAGTATCACAATGGTTCCGAAAAAATATGAAGAGTTCACACAGTACAGACAAAATACAATTTCGTAAGTGTGAAGTTATCCAACGGTGTAATTACGTAAACATCTGTCACTGATATAGTAAAATAAATGTTTGTCTCTCTCAGTTACATGATCAGATAGCTGTGTAATTTGTGTGTTAGAGAAATATGGTACCGATGTGTAAGGTTGTATAAGCAAATACCATATTAGCTAGGGTTCCTTGTGGTTGCCACACACATGGTACACAAAGTAGACGTGTACCCCCCTGAGGATTAATGTAATTATACCCTCAGGTGTTACAGATTACAGGAATAGAATGAAATATATCACGGAAAACTTTCTTTGTAATTCAAAAATCTTGAAAAATAAATGGCTTAAGTACAAAATCTCTCAAATGCTTGTCCTGTAGCGCTAAATGTGCGTCTTGCTGTAAGATAATTCTGTGGAAGTGTCGTACTTATCGTCCTCCGAAAGCCAAGTTCTGCAGAAGTCAATGTACTTACCTCATTATAAACAAAAGTGAAATGCTTTATGTATAGATATCTTAGTTATTACGCTTATTGCCGTGATGAAGAAAGTACTGTGCTGTAACGTATTGTTGTGCTACGGAAAAGACAATCTCATTGTTGCTGTACCACAAAAGTTACTACTAAAACATGTTTTACTTTCCAGAAGAATTCAGAAAAACTGTGCAGATATAAAACATATACACTGCAAAAGCAACATTGTAAATTGTCACTCATTAGTAGCGTCGTGATAAAACCGTGTAGCTGTCACATAAACTAACCTCTGTGTCATCTGGTATCTCTCAGAAAGCACATTAATTCAGAATGTATTTTCAAATAAACCAAAATGTTGCATTAAAATCTCATTAGCAGTACTGGTAAATGTTCTAAGTATGTGAGCCTTATAGTCGTTACGTAATTGTGTAACAAACAAGCAAGAATGTACACACACAATAACACTGTGACGTCTGTTCACTATAACAATGCATTCGCCATTTCTGTTTAAATAAGTTCTCTTGGTTCTTGATTGGATATTGTACTTCAAACATTGTTGTATGTTAACAGTTTCTTAAGCATACTAGTAACGTGAAGTGAAACGTTTTATGGCAAAGACAAAGTTAAAAGGCGGATTATCTGTCAATAAATGGTTTTACATGAGAAATGTGGTGTAAACCTTTACTCTTCCTAGTACGCAGAGTTTCAACTTCAACGCAATTATCATGTGGTATACGTCGGATTCTGTAAGGTCCATTGTAAACTAGAAAGAATTTGTGACTCAAGTGTTTCTTCTTATGTGACAATGAATGAGCTTTAATGAGAACTTTCTGACCAATATACAATTTCTTTGCATTTGCTTTACCGTGTAGTTTTCTCCTTTTGTCTGCTGCAGATTTTATATTTTTAAGAGCCAAATCAATTATGTCTTTGTGTCGAAGTTTACGTGTATTCGGGAAAGGTACAAGCTCTCTGATTCTGTTCGGTGGTTCTTCATTCTTCTGTACAAGAGTAGGTGGTAAAGCAGTGGAGTCGTGAGGCATTTCATTCAGCACGTTTTGAAATAAGTGTAAATATCTGTCCCAATGCTGATGCTTTCTGTGACAATAAAGTCTGCAAAGCTTATTGATTTCTTTCATAATCCGTTCAGACGGGTTGCAATGTGGTGAGTACAATGAAATAAAAACAGGTTTGATTTTATGGTTGCGAAGCATGCGTGACCAAACAGCAGATCTGAATTGCGGTCCGTTATCTGAAATGACTTTACTAACGTGTCCAACTTCACGTAAGAAATTTTTAACAAAGGCGTTGGATACAGACCGTCCAGTGGCTTTACGTAACGGAGTGAAAGAAACAAATTTTGAAGTAAGTTCAACAGCGACTAGAACGTACGAAAATCCATTGGATGTTCTGACAAGCGGTCCCAAGAGATCAACAGCAGCAAATTCTTTTAATTTAGCAGGAATAATAGGAAACAACGGAGCACGATGTGAGACAGTAGATGGTTTCGCCTTTTGACACAGTTTACAAATAGACAAGACTCTTCGAATTCGCTTTTCCATATTGTTAAAATAACAAGTCGTTCGAAGAATATGATAACATTTTCGTGGGCCAAAATGTGCGTAGCTGAAATGAATGTACCAAATGAGCTTATTAACAAAATCGTCTGGAATGCAAAGTACCCATAGCTTGTCATCAACAGTGCAGCGTTTGAAGAGTATGTTGTTTCTAACCAGGTAATAATGCCAAATCTGTGTGTGTGTCTTTTTATGCCATTTGCTCTTGATGTCTTTCCAAATCGGATCTTTATCTTGTTCATGAGCAATGTCCTTTAAAGATGTGGTAATGAAGTTTTCAAAGGCGACTTTCTGAATGTAAAGAATACTGAAATTTTTCTCGAGGTTGCCTTCTGTGGTACTTTTCTCAAGCCCAGCCGGTGCGCGTGACAGTGCGTCCGCAACAATGTTCTCCTTGCCGGGAATGTAGACTATTGTGAAGCGGAATTCTTGCAGAAACAATGCCCAACGTTTTAACCTGTCATGATTTAATTTTGAAGACATAAGAAATTGTAATGCACGATGATCACTGTATACTTTTACGTGCTTACTAGAAAGAAAGAAACGGAATTTGTTAAATGCCCAAACGATAGCTAAAGCTTCTAATTCAGTAACGGAATAATTTTTTTCAGATTTTGTTAGCACTCGGCTAGCAAAAGCAATGGTTTTCTGAACGGTAGTGTCATTTTCTATGGCTTCTTGAAATAAATGGGCACCAAGACCGACTTTAGAAGAATCCGTGCTAAGGCAGAAATCTTGTGACAGATCTGGATGTGCTAGTATTGGCGCGTTAAGTAGCGATTCTTTCAAAGAATTGAATTCCAACTGTGCTTGTTCGTCCCAGTTCCAAATAGTATTTTTTCCAGTGAGAGAACAAAGTTTTGGTGTAACTAGAATTTGCATATTCAGAAAACGACGGTAAAAATTTACGAGACCTAGAAAACTGCGGACTTGTCTTTTTGTGGATGGAACTGGAATGGCTCTGATTGCTTCTAACTTTTCAGGATCCGGCTGAATGCCTTCAGAAGAAATAATATGTCCCAAAAACCTCACCTTTGACCTACCGAATTCAGACTTTTCCAAGTTAACTGTAATTCCAGATTCTGCAAAAATACGTAACAGACTGTTGAGGATGCGATTATGTTGTTCCCATGAAGCTTCCGCTATTAGAATATCGTCCACATATAAGGTGATGTGACGTTTTAAGAACTCAGGTAATATGGAATTTAGCCCGCGAATAAATGCTGCTGAAGAAATGTTCAAACCAAAGGGAAGTTTCCGAAACTGATAACAAACGCCGAAACAAAGGAAAGCTGTGTATTTTCTGCATTCTGGATGAAGTTCGATCTGATAAAAGCTGGATCTGAGATCAATGGAAGACAACACTTTTACACCATTAAAATTTTGAAGAAGTTCTTCCATCGTCTGCGGCCTGTCTGTTTCAGGAATAATGATCGTATTGATTTGTCTCGAATCTAAGACAAGTCTGATCGATCCATTTTTCTTTTCAACAACATGTAATGGATTGTTGTATGAGCTTACTGCAGGCTCAATAATGCCCTCGTCAAGCATAGATTGTATTTCTGTTCTAACACGGTCCCTATAATGTGCTGGAATTACATATGGTCTAACACAAAATTTAGTATGCTCACGAACACGAAATTGGTATTGAAATCCCTTGATTGTTCCTGTTTTATGAGTAAAAACTGTGGAATGTGCTTGTAAAATCTCAAAAAGGTCCTGCCTATCAGTGTCATTACAATTCTCAATTGTTTGAATTTTATTCTGAATTAACTTATTAATGTCAAATGCGCCGTCGATATCATCCCTGTCAGTACTTGCAGAGTGATTGTTAGTGTCTAGTTCCGTAGAAAAGTCCGAACTGTTGCCTAACAGAAGGTAAAGCCGATTAATTTCCTCGTCATGGTTTGAGAGCCAGTCTTCAAATTTCAAAGCTATTGACTTACCTTCTTTCTCTAAACCTATTTCAGCATCGTGAAAGTTTAAGATTGCTTTGTATTCATTCAAAAAGTCTACTCCCAATATAATTTCCGTCGACAATAATGGAACAATGAGAAAGTTCATAGAGAAGCTGTGGCTTTGACAAAAGAATTCTAAATTGGTTTGTTGGCGTACATCTACACTTTTTTCCAAAGATTGCACCTTGTAATTTAATCTTACGTAACGGAAGTGTGGGGCAATCGTTCGATTTGTTGCATTTGCTAAAGGCTGTTTCACTGATTACTGAAATGGGACTGCCAGAGTCAAGTACTGCCGTAAATTTTACGTCATTTACTGTAATGTGAATCACAGGATATGCAATGTTGTTATGTTTTACGTCGTGTTCTTGGAGTAAGATGTCCCTAATGTCTTCCATTTTTACGTAATTACTAGCTACGGCAGCTGCGTCATTAGTTTCATACGTGCGTTTTGTGGCTGCCTGCGGTATGAGTCATTGCCTATTGTCTCTTTGTTGGCGCGCGTCGTTATTGGGATTTGGAGACCTAACTTCTACAAATTCACCGTGACGAGAGGGCCCTGCCCTGTTTAAATCCCGCCAGTTCTGATGCAATTCTGGTCTGTCGTTACGATCATATCGTCTGTCGTCATGTCGGTAGATGCCATAGTTTCTTTCTTGTCGGTCACGTGGTGGAGAATTTCTCCCTGAATCGAAACTGCGCGCTGGACCGTTGCGTCTAAAGTTATTCTGTCTCCCCTGATAATATTTATTTTGGTTCCCATATTGTCTGTTTCTCTGATTGTCTCTGTGATAGTCATTACCACGGAGAGGTGATCTTTCCCTGTAGTTATTACTACTCTGCCAACGGTTGTCATACGGGTGGTGTCTATTTTGGTCACGATTTGTGTTGTGAGAATAGCCTTGTCGTGTCCAGTTATTACATCTTTCATCGCGGATTTGCGACGGATGTGACCTGTAATTGTTGTGTTCCTGGTTTCGCGTTCCGCGATTGTCAGTGTCAATTTCTAATTCTTGTAACAGTCCCTGAAAAGCTTCAATGTCGTCTTTGCAACGTCCTGCTAAAATAATATGTCGTAAATGTTTAGGCATTTTGATTAAGCAAATGCGGATGAGTTCTGAGGGGCTGTATGGGTTTGACAGGTATTGATTCTTGTGCAACATGTCTTCAAAATATTTCACAAGACTGGAAAATTCAGATTGTTCGAAGTGTTTCATCATTATGATGTTATGTTTTACACGGTCTTGTGTAGCTTGAGACCAATATGCTGAGAGGAAGGCATGGTAAAATTCTCCTTCACTGTGGCAATTGTGAATGACCGATCGCATTCTTACAGCTGGTTCATTCTCTAAATAGCCACACATGAATTCTAATCTGTGTTCTAACGACCAGTTGGGAGGAAAACAATGAGAGAATTGATGGAGCCATGCTTGTGGATGAATGTCGTTGCCAGAATTCTTAAATGTTTTGAATTTACGTGTAGTAATGAACAGCTTATAGTCAAAATCATCATGTCGGCAAGTCGCATGTCGGTCATTGTTACGTCGTTTCGGCGGTTCCATCTCAAAATTCGGCGTACCTTGCCAACTTCTTTCACAATTTCCGAAGTGCCCTGTGTTGTTATTTTGTGTCTGTTCCGTATTTGTATGTCCCTCTTCCCGTATTGGGGCGCGAGTGTCCTCTGAAATACGTAATTCTTGTACTACTTGTGCCAACTGATCTTGCACTTCGCGGATTTCTCTTTTGTACTGTGTATTGATTTGATTTTGATTTTGTTTGAATTTTCTAATTTGTTCATACTCTTCAGTGTCCATGAAGGCTACAGGTGTTGTGTCATTCAGATCATCATCTACCTTTGTAGATAAGTTAGTGAATTGATCCGAAAGTTCGGCTACTTTATCCGATAGTGAAATCATTTCCTCTCTATGTTTTTCTGAACCAAGTTTCAGAGTGTCCATTTGTGTTGCAATCGTGTCTACTGTGACCTTTAAGTTTTCCTGAGTTTTTGCAAGTTGCATAACCGTATCGGTAGATGCAACTGAGTCAAATTTTGCTTGCAAGGTCTCATGATTTTCATGAACAATAGTTTGCAGTTCTTTTATGGCTGCTTCGTGATTCTGTAGTGCATTTTCATGACGCGAAAAAATAGGTTGGAAATGCTCACAAATTTGTGTTTTTACGTCATTACAGACTTTTTGACATTTCGATTCAATGTGATGTAACTCAGCAGTTAAATCCTCACGTGTTCGTTCAAGAGTTTGCTCCAATGAGTCTAACTTTTTAAGATTTTGTTCCATTGTGTCTAACTTTTCAAGCTTTTGTCCCATTTGTTGCATTAATTGTAATAACAATGCACTGGTGTCTGAAACATGTTCCTCAGTGCTTTTCGGCAGTGAATTTACACCGGAAACATTCACATTTTGACAAGCAGAAAATGTGTCTTGACTTATTTGAGAAAACGGTGAGGATCCAAAACCTGAATCTACAGTATTTGCGAGATCGTGTCGTGTCATTTCGGCTTCCTGAGGCGAGCTATTGCCGACCGATCGATCGATAATGCTTCCCTCTTCACTAATTGTTTCACTGTCCACGCCATTGTTTGACGCCCGCTCCATTTCCCTGTGCACAGTTACCAAATTACTACTTTGAACATTAGTAAATTCATTACTCTGCGGCGCTGATAAGCTACGCTCGTCGTCACTATTATTTCTCAGTTTAGTTTGGAGCCTAGTGTTACGTTTTTCACTCGCCATAATTGTCACAATATTTCACACGATAACACAGAAAAGCACAATTTGAAGTGCAAAAATAGGAGAACACATTAACATAGCACTGAAAATAATATCTAGTTAATTACAGCTGCGAAATACTTGGTGCAAATCTATATGCATGCCACAACTGTTTTACTGTACAATAATGAAAGACTGCAACTACAAAGGAGATTTTCTCTACAATTACGCGCTAGCAATAAAATCTACACTAATTACACAAACTACAAGAAAAAATCAGAAGATTCCAGTGAGGTATCCTAGGCTAAGGGTCGACATATGAAACGTCCCCTTTGAACAATTTATATATGAGACTGTGCTTATACTGACACACAATATTTTGTTAGCGCAACGCAATCTGACTTTCAAAATTCCCTACAAAAGAATGGCCCTGACTAACATTAAACTATACCTTTCACAAATCACTTACCTCACAAAAATCTTCGCTGCTCAAGTTACTGCAATACAGCGAGCGCCACTACTGCCAGCTAAATAGAAGATTCAAACTATGGAAGGCACTAACTACTGATAGGGATAGTTAGCAAATGAAAGATATTAATAGAGAACAAACAATGTATTTACCTTAATATCATCACAAGTCATAATATATATATCAGTTCATGACAAATTACAAATCTCCGCCATCTCTCTCCCCACATCCACCACTGCTGGCGGCTCACCTCCAACTGCGCAACGCTACGCGCTGTTCACAGCCAGCTGCCTCTGCCCAACACTACAATGGCGAGTATTACAACAATGCAAAGCAGCCACAGACTGCACACAGCACAGCCAGTGATTTCATTTTCACATAGAGCGCTACATAACTTTGCCAATAAGAAAATACAAACAGCCTACTTACATAGAGAAAATATAAACAGCCTACTTACATAGAGAAAACATAAACAGCTTACTTACACAATCTGTATATTGAGCAAGCAGTAAAGGAAACAAAAGAAAAATTCGGAGTAGGTATTAAAATTCATGGAGAAGAAATAAAAACTCTGAGGTTCGCTGATGACATTGTAATTCTGTCAGAGACAGCAAAGGACTTGGAAGAGCAGTTGAATGGAATGGACAGTGTCTTGAAAGGAGGATATAAGATGAACATCAACAAAAGCAAAACAAGGATAATGGAATGTAGTCGAATTAAGTCGGGTGATGCTGACGGAATTAGATTAGGAAATGAGGCACTTAAAGTAGTAAAGGAGTTTTGCAATTTGGGAAGCAAAATAACTGATGATGGTCGAAGTAGAGAGGATATAAAATGTAGGCTGGCAATGGCAAGGAAAGTGTTTCTGAAGAAGAGAAATTTGTTAACATCCAGTATTGATTTAAGTGTCAGGAAGTCATTTCTGAAAGTATTTGTATGGAGTGTCGTCATGTATGGAAGTGAAACATGGACAATAAATAGTTTGGACAAGAAGAGAATAGAAGCTTTCGAAATGTGGTGCTACAGAAGAATGCTGAAGATTAGATGGGTAGATCACATAACTAATGAGGAAGTATTGAATAGGATTGGGGAGAAGAGAAGTTTGTGGCACAACTTGACCAGAAGAAGGGATCGGTTGGTAGGACATGTTCTGAGGCATCAAGGGATCACCAATTTAGTATTGGAGGGCAGCGTGGAGGGTAAAAATCGTAGAGGGAGACCAAGAGATGAATACACTCAGCAGATTCAGAAGGATGTAAGTTGCAGTAGGTACTGGGAGATGAAAAAGCTTGCACAGGATAGAGTAGCATGGAGAGCTGCATCAAACCAGTCTCAGGACTGAAGACCACAACAACAACATGGGAAAAACACAAATATGGGAAAAACGCAAATATGGGAAAAACGCAAATACGGGAAAAACGCAAATATGGGAAAAACGCAAATATGGGAAAAACGCAAATATGGGAAAGACGCAAATATGGGAAAAACGCAAATATGCGACATACGAAAATATGGGAAAAACGCAAATATGGGAAAAGCGCAAATATGGGAAAAACGCAAATATGGGAAAAACGCAAATATGGGAAAAACGCAAATATGGGAAAAACGCAAATATGGGAAAAACGCAAATACGGAAAAAACGCAAATATGGGACAAACGCAAGTATGAGACAAACTCAAATATCGGACAAAAGCATGTATGGGACAAATGCAAATATGGAACAAATGCAAATATGGGAAAAACGCAAATATGGGAAAAACGCAAATATGGGAAAGACGCAAATATGGGAAAAACGCAAATTTTGGAAAAACGCAAATATCGGAAAAACGCAAATACGGGAAAAACGCAAATATGGGAAAGACGCAAATATGGGAAAAACACAAATATCCGACATATGCAAATATGGGAAAAACGCAAATATGGGAAAAACGCAAATACGGGAAAAACGCAAATATGGGAAAAACGCAAATACGGGAAAAATGCAAATATGGGAAAACCGCAAATATGGGAAAACCGCAAATATGGGAAAAACGCAAATATAGGAAAAATGTAAATAAGGGAAAAACGAAAATATGGGAATAACGCAAATATGGGACAAACACAAATATCGGACAAAAGCATGTATGGGACAAATGCAAATATGGAACAATTGCAAATATGGGAAAAACGCAAATATTGGAAAAACGTTAATAGGGGAAAAACGCAAATATGGGAAAAATGCAAAAATGGGAAATATGCAAATATGGGAAAAACGCAAATATGGGAAAAACGTAAATATTGGAAAAACGCTAATATGGGAAAAACGCAAATATGGGAAAAACGCAAATATGGGAAAGACGGAAATATGGGAAAGACGCAAATATGGGGAAAACGCAAATATGCGACATACGCAAATATGGGAAAAACGCAAATATGGGAATTCGCAAATATGGGAAAAACGCAAATACAGGAAAAACGCAAATACGGGAAAAACGCAAATATGGGAAAAACGCAAATATGGGAAAAACGCAAATATGGGAAAGACGCAAGTATGGGACAAACCCAAATATCGGACAAAAGCATGTATGGGACAAATGTAAATATGGAACAAATGCAAATATGGAAAAACGCAAATATGGAAAAACGCAAATATGGGAAAAACGCAAATATGGGAAAAACGCAAATGTGGGAAAAACGCAAATATGGGACAAACCCCAATATCGGACAAAAGCATATATGGGACAAATGCAAATATGGAACAATCGTAAATATGGGAAAAACGCAAATATAGGAAAAACGCAAATATGGGAAAAACGCAAATATGGGAAAAACGCAAATATGGGAAAACACAAACATGGGAAAAACGGAAATATGGGCAAAACGCAAATATGGGGAAAACGCAAATATGGGGAAAACACAAATAGGGGAAAAAAGCAAATATGGGAAAAACGCAAATATGGGAAAAACGCAAATGTGGGAAAAAGCAAATATGGTTAGAACGCAAATATGGGACAAACCCAAATATCGGACAAAAGCATGTATGGGACAAACGCAAATATGGAACAAACACAAATATTGGACAAACGCAAATATGGGATAAACGCAAATATGGGAAAACGCAAATATGGGAAAAACGCAAATAGGGGAAAAACGCAAATAGGGGAAAAACGCAGATATGGGAAAAACGTTAATATGGGGAAAACACAAATATGGGAAAAACGCAAATATGGGAAAAACGCAAATATGGGAAAAACGCAAATATGGGGAAAACGCATATATGGGGAAAACGCAAATATGGGGAATACGCAAATACGGGGAAAACGCAAATAGGGGAGAAAAGCAAATATGGGAAACACGCAAATATGGGAAAAACGCAAATATGGGGAAAACGCAAATATGGGAAAAACGCAAATATGGGAAGAACGTAGATTTGGGAAAAATGCAAATATGGGACAAACGCAAATATGGCACAAACGCAAATATGGGACAAACGCAAATATGGTACAAACCCAAATATGGGACAAACGCAAATAGGGGAAAAACGAAAATATGGGAAAAACGCAAATATGGGAAAAACCGAAAATACTGGAAAAACGAAAATATGGGAAAAACGCAAATATGGGAAAAACGGAAATATGGGAAAAGCGCAAATATGCGAAAGATGTAAATACGGGAAAAACGCGAGTACGGGTAATGCGTAAGTACGGGTAAAACGCAAGTACTAGTAAAACGCAAGTATGGGGGGGAAATCGCAAGTACGGGGGGAAAATCGCAAGTACGGGGGAAAATCGCAAGTACGGGGGGAAAATAGCAAGTACGGGGGGAAAATCGAAAGTACGGGGGGAAAATCGGGAGTACGGGGGGAATATCTCAATTACGGGAAAAATGCAAATACGGCACAACGCAAATATGAGAAAAATGCAAATATGGGAGAAAGAAAATATGGGAAAAATGCAAATCTGGGTTAAACGCAAATATGGGACGAACGTAAATATGGGACAAACGCAAATATGGGACAAACGCAAATATGGAACGAACGTAAATATGGGACAAATGTAAATATGGGACAAATGTAAATATGGGACAAATGCAAACGTGGGAGAAGAGCAATTTGGGGATACAATTTGACTAAAAGTAGGAATCTGTTGGTAGCATGGGTTCATGAGTAATGGTAAAAACGCAAATATGTGAAAAACGCAAATATGGGAAAAACCCAAAAATGGGATAAAGCAAATATGAGAAACAAGCAAATATTGGAAAAACGCAAATATGGAAAAAACGGAAATATGGGAAAAACGGAAATATAGGAAAACGCAAATATGGGAAAAACGCAAATATGGGAAAAACGCAAATATGGGAAAAACGCAAATATGGGAACAACACAAATGTGCGAATAACGCAAATATGGGAAAAACGCAAATATGGGACAAACGCAAATGTGGGACAAACGCAAATATGGGACAAACGCAAATATGGGAGAAACGCAAATATGGGACCAAAGCAAATATCGGACAAACGCAAATATGGGACAAACGCAAATATGGGACAAACGCAAATATGGGAAAAACGCAAATATGGGGAAAACGCAAATATGGGATGAACGCAAATATAGGAAACACGCAAAAACGTGGAGAATGCACATATGGCAAGAGGACAGATATGGGAAAATTGCAGATATGTGAAAAATGCAAAATGGGAAAAACGCAAATGTGGGAAAAACGCAAATATGGGAAACATACAAACATGGGAAACACGCAAATATGGGAAAAACGCAAATATGGGAAAAAACGCAAATATGGGAAAAAACGCAAATATGGGAAAAAACACAAATAGTGCAAAAACGAAAATATGGGAAAAACGGAATATGGGAAAAACGCAAGTATGGGTAATGCGTAAGTACGGGTAAAACGCAAGTACTGGTAAAACGCAAGTACGGGGGGGAAAATCGCAAGTACGGCGGGAAAATCGCAAGTACAGGGGAAAATCGCAATTACAGGAAAAACGCAAATACGGGAAAACGCAAATATGAGAAAAATGCAGATACGGGAGAAAGCAAATATGGGAAAAATGCAAATCTGGGATAAACGCAAATATGGGACAAACGCAAATATGGGACATACGCAAATATGCGACAAACGCAAATATGGGACAAATGCAAATATGGGACAAACGTAAATATGGGACAAGCATAAATATGGGACAAACGTAAATATGGGAGAAACGTAAATATGAGACAAATGTAAATATGGGACAAACGTAGATATGGGACAAACATAAATATGGGACAAACGTAAATATGGGACAAACGTAAATATGGGACAAACGTAAATATGGGACAAATGTAAATATTGGACAAACGTAAATATGGGACAAACGAAAATATGGGACAACCGTAAATATGGGACAAACGTAAATATGGGAGAAGAAATATTTTGGGGCACAATTTGAGTAAAAGAAAGAATCGGTTGGTAGCATGCGTTTATGAGTAATGGGATAAATGCAAATATGGGAAAAACGCAAATAAGGGAAAAACGCAAAAAAGGGAAAAACGGAAATACGGGAGAAATGCAAGTATGTGAAAACCGCAAATATGGGAAAAACGCAAATATGGATAAAACGCAAATATGGGAAAAACGCAAATATGGGAAAAACAGAAATATGGGACAAACCCAAATATCGGACAAAATCATGTATGGGACAAATGCAAATATGGACAATCGCTAATATGGGACAATCACAAATATGGTAGAAGATACAATTTGGAAAACGACTAAGAGAATTAATCTGTTGGTAGCATGGGTTCATGAGTAATGGGAGAAACGCAAATATGGGAGAAGAGGATTTTGTGCAAATCTTCACTAGGAGAGGGTAATAGGTGGTAGGATGGGTTCATGAGTAATGGAAAAAACGGAAACATGGGATGAACGCAAATAAGGGAAACACGCAAATATGAGAAACGCACATATGGCAAAAGGCAGATATGGGAAAAATGCAAATATGGGAAAAACGCAAATATGGGAAACATGCAAATATGGGAAAAACGCAAATATGGGAAAAACGCAAATATGGGAAAAAACGCAAATATGGGAAAAAACGCAAATATGGGAAAAAACGCAAATATGATGAAAACGCAAATATGGGAAAAACGCAAATATGGGAAAAACGCAAATATGGGAAAAACGCAAATATTAGACACAGCCAAATATCGGACAAAAGCATGTATGGGACAAATGTAAATATGGAACAATCGCAAATATTGGAGATTCACAAATATGGGAGAAGATACAATTTGGAAAACGACTAAGAGAATTAATCTGTTGGTAGCATGGGTTCATGAGTAATGGGAGAAACGCAAATATGGGAGAAGAGGATTTTGGGCAAATCTTCACTAGGAGAAGGTAATGGTTGGTAGGATGGGTTCATGAGTAATGGAAAAAACCCAAACATGGGATGAACGCAAATAAAGGAAACACGCAAAAATGAGAAGAACGCACATATGGCAAAAGAGCAGATATGGGAAGAATGCAGATATGGGAAAAACGCAGAAATGGGAAAAACGCAAATATGGGTAGAACGCAAATACGGGAATACGCAAATTTGGGAAAAACGCAAAGATGGGAAAAACGTAAGTATGAAAAAAACGCAAATATGGGAAAAACGCAAATATGGGAAAAACGCAAATATGGGAAAAACGCAAATATGGGAAAAACGCAAATATGGGAAGAACGCAAATATGGGAAAAACGCAAATATGGGAAAAAACGCAAATATGCGAAATACGCAAATATGGGAAAAACGCAAATATGGGAAAGACGCAAATATGGGAAAAACATAAATGTAGGAAAAACGCAAATATGAAAAAAACGCAAATATGGGAAAAACGAAAATATGGGAAAAACGCAAATATGGGAAAAAACGCAAATATGGGAAAAAACGCAAATAGTGGAAAAACGCAAATAGTGGAAAAACGCAAATGTGGGAAAAACGCAAATATGCGAATAACGCAAATATGGGAAAAACTCAAATATGAAAAGAACGCAAATATGGGAAAAACGCAAATATGGGAAAAACGGAAATATTGGATAAAACCAAATATCAGACAAAAGCATGTATGGGACAAAGGCAAATATGGAACAAATGCAAATATGGGAAAAACAAGAATATGGGAAACACACAAATATTGGAAAACCGCAAATATGGGAAAAACGCAAATATGGGAAACACGGAAATATGGGAAAAACGCAAATTTGGGAAATACGCAAAAATGGGAGAAAGCAAATATGGGGAAAATGGAAATCTGGGATAAATGCAAATATGGAACAAAAGCAAATATGGGACAAACGCAAAAATGGGGCAAATGCAAATATGGGACAAATGCACACATGTGACAAACGTAAATATGGGACAAGCGTAAATATGGGACAAACGTAGATATGGGACAAATGTAGATATGGGACAAACGTAAATATGGGACAAACGTAAATATGGGACAAACGTAAATATGGGACAAACGTAGATATGGGACAAACGTAAATATGGGACAATCGTAAATATGGGACAAACGTAAATAAGGGACCAAAGTAAATATGGGAGAAGAAAAATTTTGGCTCACAATTTGTGTAAAAGAAGGAATCGATTGTTAGCATGGGTTTATGAGTAATGGGATAAACGCAAAGATGGGACAAACGCAGATATGGGACAAACGCAAATATGGGAAAAACGCAAATATGGCGAAAACGCAAATATGGGGGAAACGCAAATGTGGGGAAAACGCAAATATGGGGAAAACGCAAATGTGGGAAAGACGCAAATATGGGAAAAACGAAAATACGGGAAAAACGTAAGTAAGGGTAATGCGTAAGTACGGATAAAACGCAAGTACTGGTAAAACGCAAGTACGGGGGGAAAATCGCAAGTACGGGGGGAAAATCGCAAGTACGGGTTGTAAATCGCAAGTACGGGGGGAAAATCGCAATTACGGGAAAGACGCAAATACGGGAAAACGCAAATATGAGAAAAATGCAAGTATGGGAGAAAGCAAATATGGGAAAAATGCAAATCTGGGATAAACGCAAATATGGGACAGACGCAAATATGGGACAAACGCAAATATGGGACAAACGCAAATATGGGACAAATGCAAATATAGGACAAATGCAAATATGGGACAAATGCAAATATGGGACAATGTAAATATGGGACAAACGTAAATATGGGACAAATGCAAATGTGGGAGAAGTGAAATTTGGTGATACAATTTTACTAAAAGTAGGAATCTGTTGGTAGCATGGTTCATGAGAAATGGGAAAAACGAAAATATGGGAAAAACGCAAATATGGGATAAACGCAAATATCGGAAAAACACAAATATGATGAAAATGCAAATATGGGAAAAACGCAAATATGGGAAAAACGCAAATATGGGAAAAACGCAAATATGGGAAAAACGCAAATATTGGTCACAGCCAAATATCGGACAAAAGCATGTATGGGACAAATGTAAATATGGAACAATCGCAAATATGGGAGATTCACAAATATGGGAGAAGATACAATTTGCAAAACGACTAAGAGAATTAATCTGTTGGTAGCATGGGTTCATGAGTAATGGGAGAAACGCAAATAAGGGAGAAGAGGATTTTTGGCAAATCTTCACTAGGAGAAGGTAATGGTTGGTAGGATGGGTTCATGAGTAATGGAAAAAACCCAAACATGGGATGAACGCAAATAAAGGAAACACGCAAAAATGAGAAGAACGCACATATGGCAAAAGAGCAGATATGGGAAGAATGCAGATATGGGAAAAACGCAGAAATGGGAAAAACGCAAATATGGGTAGAACGCAAATACGGGAATACGCAAATTTGGGAAAAACGCAAAGATGGGAAAAACGTAAGTATGAGAAAAACGCAAATATGGGAAAAACGCAAATATGGGAAAAACGCAAATATGGGAAAAACGCAAATATGGGAAAAACGCAAATATGGGAAAAACCCAAATATAAAAAAAACGCAAATATGGGAAAAACGCAAATATGGGAAAAACGCAAATATGGGAAAAACGCAAATATGGGAAATACGCAAATATGGGAAAAACATAAATGTGGGAAAAACGCAAATATGAAAAAAACGCAAATATGGGAAAAACGCAAATATGGGAAAAACGAAAATATGGGAAAAAACGCAAATATGGGAAAAAACGCAAATATGGGAAAAAACGCAAATAGTGGAAAAACGCAAATAGTGGAAAAACGCAAATGTGGGAAAAACGCAAATATGGGAAAAACGCAAATATGGGAAAAACTCAAATATGAAAAGAACGCAAATATGGGAAAAACGCAAATATGGGAAAAACGGAAATATTGGATAAAACCAAATATCAGACAAAAGCATGTATGGGACAAATGCAAATATGGAACAAATGCAAATATGGGAAAAACGCCATTATGGGAAACACGCAAATATTGGAAAAACGCAAATATGGGAAAAACGCAAATATGGGAAAAACGCAAATATGTGAAAAACG
Source organism: Schistocerca americana (assembly GCF_021461395.2). Classification (NCBI taxonomy): domain Eukaryota; kingdom Metazoa; phylum Arthropoda; class Insecta; order Orthoptera; family Acrididae; genus Schistocerca; species Schistocerca americana. The sequence continues at coordinate 93,493,472 of NC_060129.1, read as the reverse complement.
CAAATATGGGAAAAACGCAAATATGGGAAAAACGCAAATATGGGAAAAACGCAGATATGGGGAAAACGCAAATATGGGGAAAATGCAAATATGGGGGAAACGCAAATATGGGGAAAACGCAAATATTGGGAAAACGCAAATATGGGAAAAACGCAAATATGGGAAAAATGCAAAAATGAGAAAAACGCAAATATGGGAAAAACGGAAATATGGGAATAACGCAGATATAGGAAAAACGCAGATATGGGAAAAACGCAAAGTGGGAAAAACGCAAAATGGAAAAAACGCAAATATGGGAAAAACACAAATATGGGAAAAACACAAATATGGGAAAAACGTAAATATGGGAAAAACGCAAATATGGGAAAAACGCAAATATGGGAAAGACGCAAATATGGGAAAAACGCAGTTATGCGACATACGCAAATATGGGAAAAACGCAAATATGGGAAAAGCGCAAATATGGGAAAAAGGCAAATATGGGGAAAACGCAAATATGGGGAAAACGAAAATATGGGGAAAACGCAAATATGGGAAAATGCAAATATGGGAAAAACGCAAATATGGGAAAAACGGAAATATGGGAAAAGCGCAAATATGCGAAAGATGTAAATACGGGAAAAACGCGAGTACGGGTAATGCGTAAGTACAGGTAAAACGCAAGTACTAGTAAAACGCAAGTATGGGGGGGAAATCGCAAGTACGGGGGGAAAATCGCAAGTACGGTGGAAAATCGCAAGTACGGGGGGAAAATAGCAAGTACGGGGGGAAAATCGAAAGTACGGGGGAAAATCGCAAGTACGGGGGGAAAATAGCAAGTACGGGGGGAAAATCGAAAGTACGGGGGGAAAATCGGGAGTACGGGGGGAATATCTCAATTACGGGAAAAATGCAAATACGGCACAACGCAAATATGAGAAAAATGCAAATATGGGAGAAAGAAAATATGGGAAAAATGCAAATCTGGGTTAAACGCAAATATGGGACGAACGTAAATATGGGACAAATGTAAATATGGGACAAATGCAAACGTGGGAGAAGAGCAATTTGGGGATACAATTTGACTAAAAGTAGGAATCTGTTGGTAGCATGGGTTCATGAGTAATGGTAAAAACGCAAATATGTGAAAAACGCAAATATGGGAAAAACCCAAAAATGGGATAAAGCAAATATGAGAAACAAGCAAATATCGGAAAAACGCAAATATGGAAAAAACGGAAATATGGGAAAAACGGAAATATAGGAAAACGCAAATATGGGAAAAACGCAAATATGGGAAAAACGCAAATATGGGAAAAACGCAAATATGGGAACAACACAAATGTGCGAATAACGCAAATATGGGAAAAACGCAAATATGGGACAAACGCAAATGTGGGACAAACGCAAATATGGGACAAACGCAAATATGGGAGAAACGCAAATATGGGACCAAAGCAAATATCGGACAAACGCAAATATGGGACAAACGCAAATATGGGACAAACGCAAATATGGGAAAAACGCAAATATGGGGAAAACGCAAATATGGGATGAACGCAAATATAGGAAACACGCAAAAACGTGGAGAATGCACATATGGCAAGAGGACAGATATGGGAAAATTGCAGATATGTGAAAAATGCAAAATGGGAAAAACGCAAATGTGGGAAAAACGCAAATATGGGCAACACACAAACATGGGAAACACGCAAATATGGGAAAAACGCAAATATGGGAAAAAACGCAAATATGGGAAAAAACGCAAATATGGGAAAAAACACAAATAGTGCAAAAACGAAAATATGGGAAAAACGGAATATGGGAAAAACGCAAGTATGGGTAATGCGTAAGTACGGGTAAAACGCAAGTACTGGTAAAACGCAAGTACGGGGGGGAAAATCGCAAGTACGGCGGGAAAATCGCAAGTACAGGGGAAAATCGCAATTACAGGAAAAACGCAAATACGGGAAAACGCAAATATGAGAAAAATGCAGATACGGGAGAAAGCAAATATGGGAAAAATGCAAATCTGGGATAAACGCAAATATGGGACAAACGCAAATATGGGACAAACGCAAATATGCGACAAACGCAAATATGGGACAAATGCAAATATGGGACAAACGTAAATATGGGACAAGCATAAATATGGGACAAACGTAAATATGGGAGAAACGTAAATATGAGACAAATGTAAATATGGGACAAACGTAGATATGGGACAAACGTAAATATGGGACAAACGTAAATATGGGACAAACGTAAATATGGGACAAACGTAAATATGGGACAAATGTAAATATTGGACAAACGTAAATATGGGACAAACGAAAATATGGGACAACCGTAAATATGGGACAAACGTAAATATGGGAGAAGAAATATTTTGGGGCACAATTTGAGTAAAAGAAAGAATCGGTTGGTAGCATGCGTTTATGAGTAATGGGATAAATGCAAATATGGGAAAAACGCAAATAAGGGAAAAACGCAAAAAAGGGAAAAACGGAAATACGGGAGAAATGCAAGTATGTGAAAACCGCAAATATGGGAAAAACGCAAATATGGATAAAACGCAAATATGGGAAAAACGCAAATATGGGAAAAACAGAAATATGGGACAAACCCAAATATCGGACAAAATCATGTATGGGACAAATGCAAATATGGACAATCGCTAATATGGGACAATCACAAATATGGTAGAAGATACAATTTGGAAAACGACTAAGAGAATTAATCTGTTGGTAGCATGGGTTCATGAGTAATGGGAGAAACGACAATATGGGAGAAGAGGATTTTGTGCAAATCTTCACTAGGAGAGGGTAATAGGTGGTAGGATGGGTTCATGAGTAATGGAAAAAACGGAAACATGGGATGAACGCAAATAAGGGAAACACGCAAATATGAGAAACGCACATATGGCAAAAGGCAGATATGGGAAAAATGCAAATATGGGAAAAACGCAAATATGGGAAACATGCAAATATGGGAAAAACGCAAATATGGGAAAAACGCAAATATGGGAAAAAACGCAAATATGGGAAAAAACGCAAATATGGGAAAAAACGCAAATAGTGGAAAAACGCAATTATGGGAAAAACGCAAATATGGGAAAAACGCAAATACGGGAAAAACGCAAATACGGGAAAAACGCAAGTAAGGGTAATGCGTAAGTACGGATAAAACGCAAGTACTGGTAAAACGCAAGTACGGGGGGAAAATCACAAGTACGGGTTGTAAATCGCAAGTACGGGGGGAAAATCACAATTATGGGAAAGACGCAAATACGGGAAAACGCAAATATGAGAAAAATGCAAGTATGGGAGAAAGCAAATATGGGAAAAATGCAAATCTGGGATAAACGCAAATATGGGACAAACGCAAATATGGGACAAACGCAAATATGGGACAAATGCAAATATAGGACAAATGCAAATATGGGACAAATGCAAATATGGGACAATGTAAATATGGGACAAACGTAAATATGGGACAAATGCAAATGTGGGAGAAGTGAAAAGGGGATACAATTTTACTAAAAGTAGGAATCTGTTGGTAGCATTGTTCATGAGAAATGGGAAAAACGAAAATATGGGAAAAACGCAAATATGGGAAAAACGCAAATATGGGAAAAACGCAAATATGATGAAAACGCAAATATGGGAAAAACGCAAATATGGGAAAAACGCAAATATGGGAAAAACGCAAATATTAGACACAGCCAAATATCGGACAAAAGCATGTATGGGACAAATGTAAATATGGAACAATCGCAAATATGGGAGATTCACAAATATGGGAGAAGATACAATTTGGAAAACGACTAAGAGAATTAATCTGTTGGTAGCATGGGTTCATGAGTAATGGGAGAAACGCAAATATGGGAGAAGAGGATTTTGGGCAAATCTTCACTAGGAGAAGGTAATGGTTGGTAGGATGGGTTCATGAGTAATGGAAAAAACCCAAACATGGGATGAACGCAAATAAAGGAAACACGCAAAAATGAGAAGAACGCACATATGGCAAAAGAGCAGATATGGGAAGAATGCAGATATGGGAAAAACGCAGAAATGGGAAAAACGCAAATATGGGTAGAACGCAAATACGGGAATACGCAAATTTGGGAAAAACGCAAAGATGGGAAAAACATAAGTATGAAAAAAACGCAAATATGGGAAAAACGCAAATATGGGAAAAACGCAAATATGGGAAAAACGCAAATATGGGAAAAACGCAAATAGTGGAAAAACGCAAATGTGGGAAAAACGCAAATATGGGAAAAACGCAAATATGGGAAAAACTCAAATATGAAAAGAACGCAAATATGGTAAAAACGCAAATATGGGAAAAACGGAAATATTGGATAAAACCAAATATCAGACAAAAGCATGTATGGGACAAAGGCAAACATGGAACAAATGCAAATATGGGAAAAACAAGAATATGGGAAACACACAAATATTGGAAAACCGCAAATATGGGAAAAACGCAAATATGGGAAACACGGAAATATGGGAAAAACGCAAATTTGGGAAATACGCAAAAATGGGAGAAAGCAAATATGGGGAAAATGGAAATCTGGGATAAATGCAAATATGGAACAAAAGCAAATATGGGACAAACGCAAAAATGGGGCAAATGCAAATATGGGACAAATGCACACATGTGACAAACGTAAATATGGGACAAGCGTAAATATGGGACAAACGTAGATATGGGACAAATGTAGATATGGGACAAACGTAAATATGGGACAAACGTAAATATGGGACAAACGTAAATATGGAACAAACGTAGATATGGGACAAACGTAAATATGGGACAATCGTAAATATGGGACAAACGTAAATAAGGGACCAAAGTAAATATGGGAGAAGAAAAATTTTGGGGCACAATTTGTGTAAAAGAAGGAATCGATTGTTAGCATGGGTTTATGAGTAATGGGATAAACGCAAAGATGGGACAAACGCAGATATGGGACAAACGCAAATATGGGAAAAACGCAAATATGGCGAAAACGCAAACATGGGGGAAACGCAAATGTGGGGAAAACGCAAATATGGGGAAAACGCAAATGTGGGAAAGACGCAAATATGGGAAAAACGAAAATACGGGAAAAACGCAAGTAAGGGTAATGCGTAAGTACGGATAAAACGCAAGTACTGGTAAAACGCAAGTATGGGGGGAAAATCGTAAGTACGGGGGGAAAATCGCAAGTACGGGTTGTAAATCGCAAGTATGGGGGGAAAATCGCAATTACGGGAAAGACGCAAATACGGGAAAACGCAAATATGAGAAAAATGCAAGTATGGGAGAAAGCAAATATGGGAAAAATGCAAATCTGGGATAAACGCAAATATGGGACAGACGCAAATATGGGACAAACGCAAATATGGGACAAACGCAAATATGGGACAAATGCAAATATAGGACAAATGCAAATATGGGACAAATGCAAATACGGGACAATGTAAATATGGGACAAACGTAAATATGGGACAAATGCAAATGTGGGAGAAGTGAAATTTGGTGATACAATTTTACTAAAAGTAGGAATCTGTTGGTAGCATGGTTCATGAGAAATGGGAAAAACGAAAATATGGGAAAAACGCAAATATGGGATAAACGCAAATATGGGAAAAACACAAATATGATGAAAATGCAAATATGGGAAAAACGCAAATATGGGAAAAACGCAAATATGGGAAAAACGCAAATATGGGAAAAACGCAAATATTGGTCACAGCCAAATATCGGACAAAAGCATGTATGGGACAAATGTAAATATGGAACAATCGCAAATATGGGAGATTCACAAATATGGGAGAAGATACAATTTGCAAAACGACTAAGAGAATTAATCTGTTGGTAGCATGGGTTCATGAGTAATGGGAGAAACGCAAATATGGGAGAAGAGGATTTTTGGCAAATCTTCACTAGGAGAAGGTAATGGTTGGTAGGATGGGTTCATGAGTAATGGAAAAAACCCAAACATGGGATGAACGCAAATAAAGGAAACACGCAAAAATGAGAAGAACGCACATATGGCAAAAGAGCAGATATGGGAAGAATGCAGATATGGGAAAAACGCAGAAATGGGAAAAACGCAAATATGGGTAGAACGCAAATACGGGAATACGCAAATTTGGGAAAAACGCAAAGATGGGAAAAACGTAAGTATGAGAAAAACGCAAATATGGGAAAAACGCAAATATGGGAAAAACGCAAATATGGGAAAAACGCAAATATGGGAAAAACGCAAATATGGGAAAAACCCAAATATAAAAAAAACGCAAATATGGGAAAAACGCAAATATGGGAAAAACGCAAATATGGGAAATACGCAAATATGGGAAAAACATAAATGTGGGAAAAACGCAAATATGAAAAAAACGCAAATATGGGAAAAACGCAAATATGGGAAAAACGAAAATATGGGAAAAAACGCAAATATGGGAAAAAACGCAAATATGGGAAAAAACGCAAATAGTGGAAAAACGCAAATAGTGGAAAAACGCAAATGTGGGAAAAACGCAAATATGGGAAAAACGCAAATATGGGAAAAACTCAAATATGAAAAGAACGCAAATATGGGAAAAACGCAAATATGGGAAAAACGGAAATATTGGATAAAACCAAATATCAGACAAAAGCATGTATGGGACAAATGCAAATATGGAACAAATGCATATATGGGAAAAACGCCATTATGGGAAACACGCAAATATTGGAAAAACGCAAATATGGGAAAAACGCAAATATGGGAAAAACGCAAATATGGGAAAAACGCAAATATGGGAAAAACGCAAATATGGGAAAAACGCAAATATGGGAAAAACGCAGATATGAGGAAAACGTAAATATGGGGAAAATGCAAATATGGGGGAAACGCAAATATGGGGAAAACGCAAATATTGGGAAAACGCAAATATGGGAAAAACGCAAATATGGGAAAAATGCAAAAATGAGAAAAACGCAAATATGGGAAAAACGGAAATATGGGAATAACGCAAATATAGGAAAAACGCAGATATGGGAAAAACGCAAAGTGGGAAAAACGCAAAATGGGAAAAACGCAAATATGGGAAAAACACAAATATGGGAAAAACACAAATATGGGAAAAACGTAAATATGGGAAAAACGCAAATATGGGAAAAACGCAAATATGGGAAAGACGCAAATATGGGAAAAACGCAGTTATGCGACATACGCAAATATGGGAAAAACGCAAATATGGGAAAAGCGCAAATATGGGAAAAAGGCAAATACGGGAAAAAGGCAAATATGCTAAAAACGCAAATATGGAGAAAACACAAATAGGGGAAAAACGCAAATATGGGAAAAACGCAAATATGGGAAAAATGCAAATATGGGAAAAACGCAAATATGGGGAAAAACACAAATATGGGAAAAACGCAAATATGGGAAAAACGCAAATATGGGAAAAACGCAAATATGGGAAAAACGCAAATACGGAAAAAACGCAAATATGGGAAAAACGCAAGTATGGGACAAACGCAAGTATGAGACAAACCCAAATATCGGACAAAAGCATGTATGGGACAAATGCAAATATGGGAAAAACGCAAATATGGGAAAAACGCAAATATGGGAAAGACGCAAATATGCGACATACACAAATATGGGAAAAACACAAATATGGGAAAAACGCCAATGTGGGCAAAACGCAAATACAGGAAAAACGCAAATACGGGAAACACGCAAATATGGGAAAAACGCAAATATGGGAAAAACGCAAATATGGGAAAGACGCAGGTATGGGACAAACCCAAATATCGGACAAAAGCATGTATGGGACAAATGCAAATATGGAACAATTGCAAATATGGGAAAAACGCAAATATGGGAAAAACGCAAATATGGGAAATACGCAAATATGGGAAAAACATAAATGTGGGAAAAACGCAAATATGAAAAAAACGCAAATATGGGAAAAACGCAAATATGGGAAAAACGAAAATATGGGAAAAAACGCAAATATGGGAAAAAACGCAAATATGGGAAAAAACGCAAATAGTGGAAAAACGCAAATAGTGGAAAAACGCAAATGTGGGAAAAACGCAAATATGGGAAAAACGCAAATATGGGAAAAACTCAAATATGAAAAGAACGCAAATATGGGAAAAACGCAAATATGGGAAAAACGGAAATATTGGATAAAACCAAATATCAGACAAAAGCATGTATGGGACAAATGCAAATATGGAACAAATGCATATATGGGAAAAACGCCATTATGGGAAACACGCAAATATTGGAAAAACGCAAATATGGGAAAAACGCAAATATGGGAAAAACGCAAATATGGGAAAAACGCAAATATGGGAAAAACGCAAATATGGGAAAAACGCAGATATGAGGAAAACGCAAATATGGGGAAAATGCAAATATGGGGGAAACGCAAATATGGGGAAAACGCAAATATTGGGAAAACGCAAATATGGGAAAAACGCAAATATGGGAAAAATGCAAAAATGAGAAAAACGCAAATATGGGAAAAACGGAAATATGGGAATAACGCAAATATAGGAAAAACGCAGATATGGGAAAAACGCAAATATGGGAAAAACGCAAATATGGGAAAGACGCAAATATGGGAAAAACGCAGTTATGCGACATACGCAAATATGGGAAAAACGCAAATATGGGAAAAGCGCAAATATGGGAAAAAGGCAAATACGGGAAAAAGGCAAATATGGTAAAAACGCAAATATGGAGAAAACACAAATAGGGGAAAAACGCAAATATGGGAAAAACGCAAATATGGGAAAAACGCAAATATGGGAAAAACGCAAATACGGAAAAAACGCAAATATGGGAAAAACGCAAGTATGGGACAAACGCAAGTATGAGACAAACCCAAATATCGGACAAAAGCATGTATGGGACAAATGCAAATATGGGAAAAACGCAAATATGGGAAAAACGCAAATATGGGAAAGACGCAAATATGCGACATACACAAATATGGGAAAAACACAAATATGGGAAAAACGCCAATGTGGGCAAAACGCAAATACAGGAAAAACGCAAATACGGGAAACACGCAAATATGGGAAAAACGCAAATATGGGAAAAACGCAAATATGGGAAAGACGCAGGTATGGGACAAACCCAAATATCGGACAAAAGCATGTATGGGACAAATGCAAATATGGAACAATTGCAAATATGGGAAAAACGCAAATATGGGAAAAACGTTAATAGGGGAAAAACGCAAATATGGGTAAAATGCAAAAATGGGAAATACGCAAATATGGGAAAAACGCAAATACGGGAAAAACGTAAATATTGAAAAAACGCTAATATGGGAAAAACGCAAATATGGGAAAAACGCAAATATGGGAAAGACGCAAATATGGGAAAGACGCAAATATGGGAAAAACGCAAATATGCGACATACACAAATATGGGAAAAACACAAATATGGGAAAAATGCAAATATGGGAAAAACGCAAATACAGGAAATCGCAAATACGGGAAACACGCAGATATGGGAAAAACGCAAATATGGGAAAAACGCAAATATGGGAAAGACGCAAGTATGGGACAAACCCAAATATCGGACAAAAGCATGTATGGGACAAATGCAAATATGGAACAAATGAAAATATGGAACAAATGCAAATATGGAAAAACGCAAATATGGGAAAAACGCAAATATGGGAAAAACGCAAATGTGGGAAAAACGCCAATATGGGACAAACCCCAATATCGGACAAAAGCAAGTATGGGACAAACGAAAATATGGAACAATCGTAAATATGGGGAAAACGCAAATATGGGAAAAACGCAAATATGGGAAAAACGCAAATATGGGAAAAACGCAAATATGAGAAAAACGCAAATTTGGGAAAAACGCGAATATGAGAAAAACGTAAATATGGGAAAAACGCAATTATGGGACAAATGCAAATATGAGACAAACGCAAATATGGGACAAACGCACATATGGGACAAACTCAAATATGGGACAAACACAAATATGGGACAAACGTAAATATGGGACAAACGTAAATATGGGACAAAGGCAAATGTGGGACAAAGGCAAATGTGGGACAAAGGCAAATGTGGGACAAAGGCAAATGTGGGAGAAGAGAAATTTGGGGATACAATTTGACTAAAAGTAGGAATCTGTTGGTAGCATGGGTTCATGAGTAATGGGAAAAACGCTAATATGGGAAAAACGCAAATATGGGTAAAACGCAAATATGGGCAAAACGCAAATTAGGGCAAAACGCAAATATGGGAAAAACGCAAATATGGGGAAAACGCAAATATGGGAAAAACGCAAATATGGGAAAAACGCAAATATGGGAAAACCGCAAATATGGGGAAAACACAGATATGGGAAAAACGCAAATATTGGACAAACTCCAATATTGGACAAAAGCATGTATGGGACAAATGCAAATATGGAACAATCGCAAATATGGGAAAAACGAAAATATAGGAAAAACGCGAATATGGGAGAAACGCAAATATGGGGAAAACGCAAATATGGGAAGAACGCAAATATGGGGAAAACGCAAATATGGGAAAAACGCAATTATGGGAAAAACGCAAATATGGGTAAATCGCAAATATGGGAAAAACGCAAATATGGGAAAAACGCAAATAAGGGAAAACGCAAATATGGAACAAACCCCAATATCAGACAAAAGCATGTATGGGACAAATGCAAATATGGTACAATCGCAAATATGGGAAAACGCAAATATAGGAAAAGAGCAAATATGGGAAAGACGCAAATATGGGAAAAACGCAAATATGGGAAAAACGCAAATATGGGGAAAACGCAAATATGGGGAAAACGCAAATATGGGGAAAACGAAAATATGGGGAAAACGCAAATATGGGAAAATGCAAATATGGGAAAAACGCAAATATGGGAAAAACGCAAATATGGGAAAAAAGCACATATGGGAAAAACGTAAATATGGGAAAAACGCAAATATGGGAAAAACGCAAAGAAGGGACAAACGCAAATATGGGTAAAACGCAAATATGGGAAAAACGCAAATATGTGAAAAACGCAAGTATGGGAAAAACGCAAATATGGGAAAAACGCAAATATGGAATAACGCAAATATGTGAAAAACGCAAATATAGGAAAAACGCAAATATGCGAAAAACGCAAATATGGGAAAAACGTAAATACGGGAAAAACGCAAATATGGGAAAAACGCAAATATGGGAAAAACGCAAATATGGGAAAAACACAAATATGGGAAAAACGCAAATATGGGTAAAAAGCAAATATGGGAAAAACGCAAATATGGGACAAACGCAAATAAGGAAAATCGGAAATATGGGAAAATCGGAAATATGGAAAAACGCACATATGGGAAAAACGCAAATATGGGAAAAACACAAATATGGGAAAAACGCAAGTATGGGAAAAACGCACATATGGGGAAAACGCAAATATGGGGAAAACGCAAATATGGGAAAAACGCAAATATCGGAAAAACGCAAATATGGGAAAAACGCAAATATGGGAAAATCGCAAATATGGAAAAACGCACATATGGGAAAAACGCAAATATGGGAAAAACACAAATATGGGAAAAACGCAAGTATGGGAAAAACGCAAATATGGGGAAAACGCAAATGTGGGAAAAACGCAAATATCGGAAAAACGCAAATATGGGAAAAACGCAAATATGGGAAAAACGCAAATATGGGACCAAGGCAAATGTGGAACAAAGGCAAATGTGGGACAAAGGCAAATGTGGGAGAAGAGAAATTTGGGGATATAATTTGACTAAAAGTAGGAATCTGTTGGTAGCATGGGTTCGTGAGTAATGGGAAAAACGCTAATATGGGAAAAACGCAAATATGGGTAAAACGCAAATATGGGGAAAACGCAAATATGGGAAAAACGCAAATATTTGAAAAACGCAAATATGGGAACAACGCAAATATGGGAAAGACGCAAGTATGGGACAAACCCAAATATCGGACAAAAGCATGTATGGGACAAATGCAAATATGGAACAATTGCAAATATGGGAAAAACGCAAATATGGGAAAAACGTTAATAGAAGAAAAACGCAAATATGGGAAAAATGCAAAAATGGGTAATATGCAAATATGGGAAAAACGCAAATACGGGAAAAACGTAAATATTGAAAAAACGCTAATATGGGAAAAATGCAAATATGGGAAAAACGCAAATATGGGAAAGACGCAAATATGGGAAAGACGCAAATATGGAAAATACGCAAATATGCGACATACACAAATATGGGAAAAACACAAATATGGGAAAAACGCAAATATGGGAAAAACGCAAATACAGGAAAAACGCAAATACGGGAAACACGCAAATATGGGAAAAACGCAAATATGGGAAAAACGCAAATTTGCTAAAGACGCAAGTATGGGACAAACCCAAATATCGGACAAAAGCATGTATGGGAAAAATGCAAATATGGAACAAATGAAAATATGGAACAAATGCAAATATGGAAAAACGCAAATATGGGAAAAACGCAAATATGGGAAAAACGCAAATATGGGAAAAACGCAAATGTGGGAAAAACGCAAATATGGGACAAACCCCAATATCGGACAAAAGCATGTATGGGACAAACGAAAATATGGAACAATCGTAAATATGGGGAAAACGCAAATATGGGAAAAACGCAAATATGGGAAAAACGCAAATATGGGAAAAACGCAAATATGAGAAAAACGCAAATTTGGGAAAAACGCGAATATGGGAAAGACGTAAATATGGGAAAAACGCAATTATGGGACAAATGCAAATATGGGACAGACGCAAATATGAGACAAACGCAAATATGGGACAAACGCACATATGGGACAAACTCAAATATGGGACAGACACAAATATGGGACAAACGTAAATATGGGACAAACGTAAATATGGGACAAAGGCAAATGTGGGACAAAGGCAAATGTGGGACAAAGGCAAATGTGGGAGAAGAGAAATTTGGGGATACAATTTGACTAAAAGTAGGAATCTGTTGGTAGCATGGGTTCATGAGTAATGGGAAAAACGCTAATATGGGAAAAACGCAAATATGGGTAAAACGCAAATATGGGCAAAACGCAAATATGGGCAAAACGCAAATATGGGAAAAACGCTAATATGGGAAAAACGCAAATATGGGAAAAACGCAAATATGGGGAAAACGCAAATATGGGAAAAACGCAAATATGGGAAAAACGCAAATATGGGAAAACCGCAAATATGGGGAAAACACAGATATGGGAAAAACGCAAATATTGGACAAACTCCAATATTGGACAAAAGCATGTATGGGACAAATGCAAATATGGAACAATCGCAAATATGGGAAAAACGCAAATATAGGAAAAACGCAAATATGGGAGAAACGCAAATATGGGGAAAACGCAAATATGGGAAGAACGCAAATATCGGGAAAAACGCAATTATGGGAAAAACGCAAATATGGGTAAATCGCAAATATGGGAAAAACGCAAATATGGGAAAACCGCAAATAAGGGAAAACGCAAATATGGAACAAACCCCAATATCAGACAAAAGCATGTATGGGACAAATGCAAATATGGTACAATCGCAAATATGGGAAAACGCAAATATAGGAAAAAAGCAAATATGGGAAAGACGCAAATATGGGAAAAACGCAAATATGGGAAAAACGCAAATATGGGGAAAACGCAAATATGGCGAAAACGCAAATATGGGGAAAACGAAAATATGGGGAAAACGCAAATATGGGAAAATGCAAATATGGGAAAAACGCAAATATGGGAAAAACGCAAATATGGGAAAAACGCACATATGGGAAAAACGTAAATATGGGAAAAACGCAAATATGGGAAAAACGCAAAGAAGGGACAAATGCAAATATGGGTAAAACGCAAATATGGGAAAAACGCAAATATGTGAAAAACGCAAGTATGGGAAAAACGCAAATATGGGAAAAACGCAAATATGGAATAACGCAAATATGTGAAAAACGCAAATATAGGAAAAACGCAAATATGCGAAAAACGCAAATATGGGAAAAACGTAAATATGGGAAAAACGCAAATATGGGAAAAACGCAAATATGAGAAAAACGCAAATATGGGAAAAACACAAATATGGGAAAAACGCAAAAATGGGTAAAAAGCAAATATTGGAAAAACGCAAATATGGGACAAACGCAAATATGGGAAAATCGGAAATATGGGAAAATCGGAAATATGGGAAAATCGGAAATATGGAAAAACGCACATATGGGAAAAACGCAAATATGGGAAAAACGCAAATATGGGAAAAACGCAGATATGAGGAAAACGTAAATATGGGGAAAATGCAAATATGGGGGAAACGCAAATATGGGGAAAACGCAAATATTGGGAAAACGCAAATATGGGAAAAACGCAAATATGGGAAAAATGCAAAAATGAGAAAAACGCAAATATGGGAAAAACGGAAATATGGGAATAACGCAAATATAGGAAAAACGCAGATATGGGAAAAACGCAAAGTGGGAAAAACGCAAAATGGGAAAAACGCAAATATGGGAAAAACACAAATATGGGAAAAACACAAATATGGGAAAAACGTAAATATGGGAAAAACGCAAATATGGGAAAAACGCAAATATGGGAAAGACGCAAATATGGGAAAAACGCAGTTATGCGACATACGCAAATATGGGAAAAACGCAAATATGGGAAAAGCGCAAATATGGGAAAAAGGCAAATACGGGAAAAAGGCAAATATGCTAAAAACGCAAATATGGAGAAAACACAAATAGGGGAAAAACGCAAATATGGGAAAAACGCAAATATGGGAAAAATGCAAATATGGGAAAAACGCAAATATGGGGAAAAACACAAATATGGGAAAAACGCAAATATGGGAAAAACGCAAATATGGGAAAAACGCAAATATGGGAAAAACGCAAATACGGAAAAAACGCAAATATGGGAAAAACGCAAGTATGGGACAAACGCAAGTATGAGACAAACCCAAATATCGGACAAAAGCATGTATGGGACAAATGCAAATATGGGAAAAACGCAAATATGGGAAAAACGCAAATATGGGAAAGACGCAAATATGCGACATACACAAATATGGGAAAAACACAAATATGGGAAAAACGCCAATGTGGGCAAAACGCAAATACAGGAAAAACGCAAATACGGGAAACACGCAAATATGGGAAAAACGCAAATATGGGAAAAACGCAAATATGGGAAAGACGCAGGTATGGGACAAACCCAAATATCGGACAAAAGCATGTATGGGACAAATGCAAATATGGAACAATTGCAAATATGGGAAAAACGCAAATATGGGAAAAACGCAAATATGGGAAATACGCAAATATGGGAAAAACATAAATGTGGGAAAAACGCAAATATGAAAAAAACGCAAATATGGGAAAAACGCAAATATGGGAAAAACAAAAATATGGGAAAAAACGCAAATATGGGAAAAAACGCAAATATGGGAAAAAACGCAAATAGTGGAAAAACGCAAATAGTGGAAAAACGCAAATGTGGGAAAAACGCAAATATGGGAAAAACGCAAATATGGGAAAAACTCAAATATGAAAAGAACGCAAATATGGGAAAAACGCAAATATGGGAAAAACGGAAATATTGGATAAAACCAAATATCAGACAAAAGCATGTATGGGACAAATGCAAATATGGAACAAATGCATATATGGGAAAAACGCCATTATGGGAAACACGCAAATATTGGAAAAACGCAAATATGGGAAAAACGCAAATATGGGAAAAACGCAAATATGGGAAAAACGCAAATATGGGAAAAACGCAAATATGGGAAAAACGCAGATATGAGGAAAACGCAAATATGGGGAAAATGCAAATATGGGGGAAACGCAAATATGGGGAAAACGCAAATATTGGGAAAACGCAAATATGGGAAAAACGCAAATATGGGAAAAATGCAAAAATGAGAAAAACGCAAATATGGGAAAAACGGAAATATGGGAATAACGCAAATATAGGAAAAACGCAGATATGGGAAAAACGCAAATATGGGA
Organism: Schistocerca americana; assembly: GCF_021461395.2. NCBI lineage: Eukaryota > Metazoa > Arthropoda > Insecta > Orthoptera > Acrididae > Schistocerca > Schistocerca americana. Next base: position 93,477,437 of record NC_060129.1, on the reverse strand, counting down.
AAAACGCAAATATGGGAAAGACGCAAATATGGGAAAAACGCAGTTATGCGACATACGCAAATATGGGAAAAACGCAAATATGGGAAAAGCGCAAATATGGGAAAAAGGCAAATACGGGAAAAAGGCAAATATGGTAAAAACGCAAATATGGAGAAAACACAAATAGGGGAAAAACGCAAATATGGGAAAAACGCAAATATGGGAAAAACGCAAATATGGGAAAAACGCAAATACGGAAAAAACGCAAATATGGGAAAAACGCAAGTATGGGACAAACGCAAGTATGAGACAAACCCAAATATCGGACAAAAGCATGTATGGGACAAATGCAAATATGGGAAAAACGCAAATATGGGAAAAACGCAAATATGGGAAAGACGCAAATATGCGACATACACAAATATGGGAAAAACACAAATATGGGAAAAACGCCAATGTGGGCAAAACGCAAATACAGGAAAAACGCAAATACGGGAAACACGCAAATATGGGAAAAACGCAAATATGGGAAAAACGCAAATATGGGAAAGACGCAGGTATGGGACAAACCCAAATATCGGACAAAAGCATGTATGGGACAAATGCAAATATGGAACAATTGCAAATATGGGAAAAACGCAAATATGGGAAAAACGTTAATAGGGGAAAAACGCAAATATGGGTAAAATGCAAAAATGGGAAATACGCAAATATGGGAAAAACGCAAATACGGGAAAAACGTAAATATTGAAAAAACGCTAATATGGGAAAAACGCAAATATGGGAAAAACGCAAATATGGGAAAGACGCAAATATGGGAAAGACGCAAATATGGGAAAAACGCAAATATGCGACATACACAAATATGGGAAAAACACAAATATGGGAAAAACGCAAATATGGGAAAAACGCAAATACAGGAAATCGCAAATACGGGAAACACGCAGATATGGGAAAAACGCAAATATGGGAAAAACGCAAATATGGGAAAGACGCAAGTATGGGACAAACCCAAATATCGGACAAAAGCATGTATGGGACAAATGCAAATATGGAACAAATGAAAATATGGAACAAATGCAAATATGGAAAAACGCAAATATGGGAAAAACGCAAATATGGGAAAAACGCAAATGTGGGAAAAACGCCAATATGGGACAAACCCCAATATCGGACAAAAGCAAGTATGGGACAAACGAAAATATGGAACAATCGTAAATATGGGGAAAACGCAAATATGGGAAAAACGCAAATATGGGAAAAACGCAAATATGGGAAAAACGCAAATATGAGAAAAACGCAAATTTGGGAAAAACGCGAATATGAGAAAAACGTAAATATGGGAAAAACGCAATTATGGGACAAATGCAAATATGAGACAAACGCAAATATGGGACAAACGCACATATGGGACAAACTCAAATATGGGACAAACACAAATATGGGACAAACGTAAATATGGGACAAACGTAAATATGGGACAAAGGCAAATGTGGGACAAAGGCAAATGTGGGACAAAGGCAAATGTGGGACAAAGGCAAATGTGGGAGAAGAGAAATTTGGGGATACAATTTGACTAAAAGTAGGAATCTGTTGGTAGCATGGGTTCATGAGTAATGGGAAAAACGCTAATATGGGAAAAACGCAAATATGGGTAAAACGCAAATATGGGCAAAACGCAAATTAGGGCAAAACGCAAATATGGGAAAAACGCAAATATGGGGAAAACGCAAATATGGGAAAAACGCAAATATGGGAAAAACGCAAATATGGGAAAACCGCAAATATGGGGAAAACACAGATATGGGAAAAACGCAAATATTGGACAAACTCCAATATTGGACAAAAGCATGTATGGGACAAATGCAAATATGGAACAATCGCAAATATGGGAAAAACGCAAATATAGGAAAAACGCGAATATGGGAGAAACGCAAATATGGGGAAAACGCAAATATGGGAAGAACGCAAATATGGGGAAAACGCAAATATGGGAAAAACGCAATTATGGGAAAAACGCAAATATGGGTAAATCGCAAATATGGGAAAAACGCAAATATGGGAAAAACGCAAATAAGGGAAAACGCAAATATGGAACAAACCCCAATATCAGACAAAAGCATGTATGGGACAAATGCAAATATGGTACAATCGCAAATATGGGAAAACGCAAATATAGGAAAAGAGCAAATATGGGAAAGACGCAAATATGGGAAAAACGCAAATATGGGAAAAACGCAAATATGGGGAAAACGCAAATATGGGGAAAACGCAAATATGGGGAAAACGAAAATATGGGGAAAACGCAAATATGGGAAAATGCAAATATGGGAAAAACGCAAATATGGGAAAAACGCAAATATGGGAAAAAAGCACATATGGGAAAAACGTAAATATGGGAAAAACGCAAATATGGGAAAAACGCAAAGAAGGGACAAACGCAAATATGGGTAAAACGCAAATATGGGAAAAACGCAAATATGTGAAAAACGCAAGTATGGGAAAAACGCAAATATGGGAAAAACGCAAATATGGAATAACGCAAATATGTGAAAAACGCAAATATAGGAAAAACGCAAATATGCGAAAAACGCAAATATGGGAAAAACGTAAATACGGGAAAAACGCAAATATGGGAAAAACGCAAATATGGGAAAAACGCAAATATGGGAAAAACACAAATATGGGAAAAACGCAAATATGGGTAAAAAGCAAATATGGGAAAAACGCAAATATGGGACAAACGCAAATAAGGAAAATCGGAAATATGGGAAAATCGGAAATATGGAAAAACGCACATATGGGAAAAACGCAAATATGGGAAAAACACAAATATGGGAAAAACGCAAGTATGGGAAAAACGCACATATGGGGAAAACGCAAATATGGGGAAAACGCAAATATGGGAAAAACGCAAATATCGGAAAAACGCAAATATGGGAAAAACGCAAATATGGGAAAATCGCAAATATGGAAAAACGCACATATGGGAAAAACGCAAATATGGGAAAAACACAAATATGGGAAAAACGCAAGTATGGGAAAAACGCAAATATGGGGAAAACGCAAATGTGGGAAAAACGCAAATATCGGAAAAACGCAAATATGGGAAAAACGCAAATATGGGAAAAACGCAAATATGGGACAAAGGCAAATGTGGAACAAAGGCAAATGTGGGACAAAGGCAAATGTGGGAGAAGAGAAATTTGGGGATATAATTTGACTAAAAGTAGGAATCTGTTGGTAGCATGGGTTCGTGAGTAATGGGAAAAACGCTAATATGGGAAAAACGCAAATATGGGTAAAACGCAAATATGGGGAAAACGCAAATATGGGAAAAACGCAAATATTTGAAAAACGCAAATATGGGAACAACGCAAATATGGGAAAGACGCAAGTATGGGACAAACCCAAATATCGGACAAAAGCATGTATGGGACAAATGCAAATATGGAACAATTGCAAATATGGGAAAAACGCAAATATGGGAAAAACGTTAATAGAAGAAAAACGCAAATATGGGAAAAATGCAAAAATGGGTAATATGCAAATATGGGAAAAACGCAAATACGGGAAAAACGTAAATATTGAAAAAACGCTAATATGGGAAAAATGCAAATATGGGAAAAACGCAAATATGGGAAAGACGCAAATATGGGAAAGACGCAAATATGGAAAATACGCAAATATGCGACATACACAAATATGGGAAAAACACAAATATGGGAAAAACGCAAATATGGGAAAAACGCAAATACAGGAAAAACGCAAATACGGGAAACACGCAAATATGGGAAAAACGCAAATATGGGAAAAACGCAAATTTGCTAAAGACGCAAGTATGGGACAAACCCAAATATCGGACAAAAGCATGTATGGGAAAAATGCAAATATGGAACAAATGAAAATATGGAACAAATGCAAATATGGAAAAACGCAAATATGGGAAAAACGCAAATATGGGAAAAACGCAAATATGGGAAAAACGCAAATGTGGGAAAAACGCAAATATGGGACAAACCCCAATATCGGACAAAAGCATGTATGGGACAAACGAAAATATGGAACAATCGTAAATATGGGGAAAACGCAAATATGGGAAAAACGCAAATATGGGAAAAACGCAAATATGGGAAAAACGCAAATATGAGAAAAACGCAAATTTGGGAAAAACGCGAATATGGGAAAGACGTAAATATGGGAAAAACGCAATTATGGGACAAATGCAAATATGGGACAGACGCAAATATGAGACAAACGCAAATATGGGACAAACGCACATATGGGACAAACTCAAATATGGGACAGACACAAATATGGGACAAACGTAAATATGGGACAAACGTAAATATGGGACAAAGGCAAATGTGGGACAAAGGCAAATGTGGGACAAAGGCAAATGTGGGAGAAGAGAAATTTGGGGATACAATTTGACTAAAAGTAGGAATCTGTTGGTAGCATGGGTTCATGAGTAATGGCAAAAACGCTAATATGGGAAAAACGCAAATATGGGTAAAACGCAAATATGGGCAAAACGCAAATATGGGCAAAACGCAAATATGGGAAAAACGCTAATATGGGAAAAACGCAAATATGGGAAAAACGCAAATATGGGGAAAACGCAAATATGGGAAAAACGCAAATATGGGAAAAACGCAAATATGGGAAAACCGCAAATATGGGGAAAACACAGATATGGGAAAAACGCAAATATTGGACAAACTCCAATATTGGACAAAAGCATGTATGGGACAAATGCAAATATGGAACAATCGCAAATATGGGAAAAACGCAAATATAGGAAAAACGCAAATATGGGAGAAACGCAAATATGGGGAAAACGCAAATATGGGAAGAACGCAAATATCGGGAAAAACGCAATTATGGGAAAAACGCAAATATGGGTAAATCGCAAATATGGGAAAAACGCAAATATGGGAAAACCGCAAATAAGGGAAAACGCAAATATGGAACAAACCCCAATATCAGACAAAAGCATGTATGGGACAAATGCAAATATGGTACAATCGCAAATATGGGAAAACGCAAATATAGGAAAAAAGCAAATATGGGAAAGACGCAAATATGGGAAAAACGCAAATATGGGAAAAACGCAAATATGGGGAAAACGCAAATATGGCGAAAACGCAAATATGGGGAAAACGAAAATATGGGGAAAACGCAAATATGGGAAAATGCAAATATGGGAAAAACGCAAATATGGGAAAAACGCAAATATGGGAAAAACGCACATATGGGAAAAACGTAAATATGGGAAAAACGCAAATATGGGAAAAACGCAAAGAAGGGACAAATGCAAATATGGGTAAAACGCAAATATGGGAAAAACGCAAATATGTGAAAAACGCAAGTATGGGAAAAACGCAAATATGGGAAAAACGCAAATATGGAATAACGCAAATATGTGAAAAACGCAAATATAGGAAAAACGCAAATATGCGAAAAACGCAAATATGGGAAAAACGTAAATATGGGAAAAACGCAAATATGGGAAAAACGCAAATATGAGAAAAACGCAAATATGGGAAAAACACAAATATGGGAAAAACGCAAAAATGGGTAAAAAGCAAATATTGGAAAAACGCAAATATGGGACAAACGCAAATATGGGAAAATCGGAAATATGGGAAAATCGGAAATATGGGAAAATCGGAAATATGGAAAAACGCACATATGGGAAAAACGCTAATATGGGAAAAACACAAATATGGGAAAAACGCAAGTATGGGAAAAACGCAAATATGGGGAAACCGCAAATATGGGGAAAACGCAAATATGGGAAAAACGCAAATATCGGAAAAACGCAAATAGGGGAAAAACGCAAATATGGGTAAAACGCAAATATGGGAAAAACGCAAATATGGGAAAAACGCAAATATGGGAAAAACGCAAATATGGGAAAAACGCAAATATGGGAAAATCGCAAATATGGAAAAACGCACATTTGGGAAAAACGCAAATATGGGAAAAACAAAAATATGGGAAAAACGCAAGTATGGGAAAAACGCAAACATGGGGAAAACGCAAATATGGGAAAAACGCAAATATCGGAAAAACGCAAATATGGGAAAAACGCAAATATGGGAAAAACGCAAATATGGGACAAAGGCAAATGTGGGACAAAGGCAAATGTGGGACAAAGGCAAATGTGGGAGAAGAGAAATTTGGGGATACAATTTGACTAAAAGTAGGAATCTGTTGGTAGCATGGGTTCATGAGTAATGGGAAAAACGCTAATATGGGAAAAACGCAAATATGGGTAAAACGCAAATATGGGGAAAACGCAAATATGGGAAAAACGCAAATATTTGAAAAACGCAAATATGGGAACAACGCAAATATGGGAAAAACCCAAAAATGGGAAAAACACAAATATGGGAAAAACGCAAATATGGGGAAAACGCAAATATGGGAAAGACGCAAATATGGGAAAAACGCAAATATGGGAAAAACGCACATATGGGAAAAACGCACATATGGGGAAAACGCAAATATGGGGAAAACGCAAATATGGGACAAACGCAAGTATGGGACAAACGCAAATATGGGAAAAACGCAAATATGGGAAAAACGCAAATATGGGAAAAACGCAAATGTGGGAAAAACGCAAATATGGGAAAAACGCAAATATGGGAAAATCGCAAATATGGAAAAACGCACATATGGAAAAAAGGCAAATATGGGAAAAACACAAATATGGGAAAAACGCAAGTGTGGGAAAAACGCAAATATGGGGAAAACGCAAATATGGGAAAAACGCAAATATCGGAAAAATGCAAATATGGGAAAAACGCAAATATGGGAAAAACGCAAATATGAGAAAATCGCAAATATGCGGAAAACACAAATATGGGAAAAATGTAAATATGGGAAAAACGCAAATATGGGGAAAACGCAAATATGGGACAAACACAAATATGGGACAAACGCAAATATGGGACAAATGCAAATATGGGAAAAACGCTAATATGGGAAAATCGCAAATATGGGAAAAACGCAAATATGGGCAAAACGCAAATATGGGAAAAACGCAAATATGGGAAAAACGCAAATATGGGGAAAACGCAAATATGGGAAAAACGCAAATACGGGGAAAAGGCATATATGGGAAAGTGCAAATATGGGAAAAGCGCAAATATGGGAAAAACGCAAATATGGGAAAACCACAAATATGGAAAAAACGCAAATATGGGACGAACCCCTATATCGGACAAAAGCATGTAAGGGACAAATACAAATATGGAACAATCGCAAATATGGGAATACGCGAATAAGGGGAAAAATGCAAGTATGGGAAGAATGCAAATATGGGAAAAACGCAAATATGGGGAAAACGCAAATATGGGGAAAACGCAAATATGGGGAAAATGCAAATATGGGGAAAACGCAAATTTGGGGAAAACGCAAATATGTGAAAAACGCAAATATGGGAAATAAGCAAATACGGGAAATACGCAAATATGGGAAAAACGGAAATATGGGAAAAACGGAAATATGGGAAAACGCAAATATGGGAAAAACGCAAATAAGGGAAAAACGCTAATATGGGAAAAACGCAAATATGGGAAAAACGCAAATATGGGAAAAACGCAAATATGGGAAAAACGCAAATATGGGAGAAACGCAAATATGTTAAAAACGCAAATATGGGAAAAACGCAAATATGGGAAAAACGCAAATATGGGAAGAACGCAAATATGGGAAAAATGCAAATAAGGGGAAAACGCAAATATGGGAAAAACGCAAAAATAAGAAAACGCAAATATGTGAAAAACGCAAATATGGGAAAAACACTAATATGGGAAAAACGCAAATATGGGGAAAACGCGAATATGGGGAAAACGCAAATATGGGGAAAACGCAAATATGGGAAGAACGCAAATATGGGGAAAACGCAAATATGGGAAAAATGCAATTATGGGAAAAACGCAAATATGGGTAAATTGCAAATATGGGAAAAACGCAAATATGGGAAAAACGCAAATAAGGGAAAACGCAAATATGGAACAAACCCCAATATCAGACAAAAGCATGTATGGGACAAAAGCAAATATGGTACAATCGCAAATATGGGAAAACGGAAATATAGGAAAAAAGCAAATATGGGAAAGACGCAAATATGGGAAAAACGCAAATATGGGAAAAACGCAAATATGGGGATAACGCAAATATGGGAAAAACGCAAATATGGGAAAATGCAAATATGGGAAAAACGCAAATATGGGAAAAACGCAAAATATGGGAAAAACGCACATATGGGAAAAACGTAAATATGGGAAAAACGCAAATATGGGGAAAACGCAATTATGGGACAAACACAAATATGGGACAAACGCAAATATGGGACAAATGCAAATATGGGAAAAACGCTAATATGGAAAAACGCAAATATGGGAAAAACGCAAATATGGGCAAAACGCAAATATGGGAAAAACGCAAATATGGGAAAAACGCAAATATGGGGAAAACGCAAATATGGGAAAAACGCAAATACAGGGAAAACGCAAATATGGGAAAGTGCAAATATGGGAAAAGCGCAAATATGGGAAAAACGCAAATATGGGAAAACCACAAATATGGGAAAAACGCAAATATGGGACGAACCCCAATATCGGACAAAAGCATGTAAGGGACAAATGCAAATATGGAACAATCGCAAATATGGGAATACGCGAATAAGGGGAAAAATGCAAATATGGGAAGAATGCAAATAAGGGAAAAACGCAAATGTGGGGAAAACGCAAATATGGGGAAAACGAAAAAATATGGGGAAAATGCAAATATGGGGAAAACGCAAATATGGGGAAAACGCAAATATGGGAAAAACGCAAATACGGGAAATAAGCAAATACAGGAAATACGCAAATATGGGAAAAACGGAAATTTGGGAAAAACGGAAATATGGGAAAACGCAAATATGGGAAAAACGCAAATAAGGGAAAAACGCTAATATGGGAAAAACGCAAATATGGGAAAAACGCAAATATGGGAAAAACGCAAATATGGGAAAAACGCAAATATGGGAGAAACGCAAATATGTTAAAAACGCAAATATGGGAAAAACGCAAATATGGGAAAAAAGCAAATATGGGAAAAACGCAAATATGGGAAGAACGCAAATATGGGAAAAATGCAAATATGGGAAAAACGCAAATATGGGAAAAACGCAAAAATAAGAAAACGCAAATATGTGAAAAACGCAAATATGGGAAAAACACTAATATGGGAAAAACGCAAATATGGGGAAAACGCGAATATGGGGAAAACGCAAATATGGGGAAAACGCAAATATGGGAAGCACGCAAATATGGGGAAAACGCAAATATGGGAAAAATGCAATTATGGGAAAAACGCAAATATGGGTAAATTGCAAATATGGGAAAAACGCAAATATGGGAAAAACGCAAATAAGGGAAAACGCAAATATGGAACAAACCCCAATATCAGACAAAAGCATGTATGGGACAAATGCAAATATGGTGCAATCGCAAATATGGGAATACGGAAATATAGGAAAAATGCAAATATGGGAAAGACGGAAATATGGGAAAAACGCAAATATGGGAAAAACGCAAATATGGGGAAAACGCAAATATGGGGAAAACGCAAATATGGGAAAATGCAAATATGGGAAAAATGCAAATATGGGAAAAACGCAAAATATGGGAAAAATGCAGATATGGGAAAAACGTAAATATGGGAAAAACGCAAAAATGGGAAAAACGCAAACATGGGACAAACGCAAATATGGGTAAAACGCAAATATGGGAAAAACGCAAATATGTGAAAAACGCAAGTATGGGAAAAACGCAAATATGGGAAAAACGCAAATATGGAATAACGCAAATATGTGAAAAGCGCAAATATGGGAAAAACGCAAATATGCGAAAAACGCAAATATGGGAAAAACGTAAATATGGGAAAAACGCAAATATGGGAAAAACGCAAATATGGGAAAAACACAAATATGGGAAAAACGCAAATATGGGTAAAAAGCAAATATGGGAAAAACGCAAATATGGGACAAACGCAAATATGGGAAAAAAGCAAATATGGGAAAATCGGAAATATGGGAAAATCGGAAATATGGAAAAACGCACATATGGGAAAAACGCAAATATGGGAAAAACACAAATATGGGTAAAAAGCAAGTATGGGAAAAACGCAAATATGGGGAAAACGCAAATATGGGGAAAACGCAAATATGGGAAAAACGCAAATATGGGAAAAATGCAAATATCGGAAAAACGCAAATATGGGAAAAACGCAAATATGAGAAAAACGCAAATATGGGAAAAACGCAAATATGGGAAAAATGTAAATATGGGAAAAACGCAAATATGGGACAAACGCAAATGTAGGACAATTGTAAATATTGGACCAACGTAAATATGTGACAAACGTAAATATGGGTCAAATGCAAATGTGAGAGAAGAGAAATTTGGGGATACAATTTGACTAAATGTAGGAATCTGTTGGTAGCATGGTTCATGAGTAATGGGAAAACGAAAATATGGGAAAAACGCAAATATGGGAAAAACGCAAATATGGGAAAAACGCAAATATGGGAACATCCCAAATATGGGAAAAACCCAAATATGGGTAAAAGCAAATATGGGAAAAGTGCAAATATGGGAAAAACGCAAATATGGGAAAAACGCAATTTCTGGAAATACGCAAATATGGGAAAAACGCAAATATGGGAAAAACGCAAATATGGGAAAAACACAAATATGGGAAAAACGCAAATATGGGAAAAACGCAAATATGGGAAAGATGCAAATATGGGACCAACGCAAATATGTGACAAACGAAAATATCGGACAAACGCAAATATCGGACAAACGCAAATATCGGACAAACGCAAATATCGGACAAATGCAAATATGGGACAAACGCAAATATGGGACAAACGCAAATACGGGGAAAAACGTAAATATGGAACAAATGTAAATATGGGACAAATGCAAATGTGGAAGAAGAGAAATTTGACGATACAATTTGACTAAAAGTAGGAATCTGTTGGTAGCATGGGTTCATGAGTAATGGGAAAAACGCAAATATGGGAAAAACGCAAATATGGGGAAATCGCAAATATGGGGAAATCGCAAATATGGGGAAATCGCAAATATGGGGAAAATGCAAATATTGGAAAAACGCATATGTGTAAAAAACGCCAATATGGGAAATATGCAAATATGGGAAAAATGCAAATATGGAAAAAACACAAATATGGGAAAAACGCAAATATGGGACAAACCCAAAAATCGGACAAAGCATGTATATGACAAATGTAAATATGGAACAATTGCATATATGGGAGAATCACAAATATTGGAGAAGATACAATTTGGAAAACGACTAAGAGAATTAATCTGTTGGTAGCATGGGTTCATGAGTAATGGGAGAAAGAGCAAATATGGGAGAAGAGGATTTTGTGCAAATCTTCACTACAAGAAGGTAATGGTTGGTAGGATGGGTTCATGAGTAAAGGAAAAAACGCAAACATGGGATGAACACAAATATGGGAAACATGCAAAAATGAGAAGAACGCACATGGGCAAAAGGGCAGGTATGGGAAAAATGCAGATATGGGAAAAATGCAAGTATGGGAAACATGCAAATATGGGAAAAACTAAAATATGGGAAAAACGCAAATATGGGAAAAACCCAAATATCGGACAAAAGCATGTATGGGACAAATGCAAATATGGAACAAATGCAAATATGGGAAAAACGCAAATATGGGAAAAACGAAAATATGAGAAAAACGCAAATATGGGACAAAGCCCAATATCCGACAAAAGCATGTATGGGACAAATGCAAATATGGAACAATCGCAAATATGGGAAAAACGCAGATATGGGAAAAACGCAAATATGGGAAAAACGCAAATATGGGAAAAACGCAAATATGGGAAAAACGCAAATATGGGAAAAACGCAAATATGGGAAAAACGCAATAATGAGAAATACGCAGATATGGGAAAAACGCAAATATGGGAAAAACCCAAATATGGGAAAAACGCAAATATGGGAAAAACGCTAATATGGGAAAAACGCTAATAAGTGAAAAACGCATATATGGGAAAAACGCAAATATGGGTAAAACGCAAAATTTTGAAAAACGCAAATATGGGAAAAACGCAAATATGGGAAAATCGCACATATGGGAAAAACGCAAATATGGGAAAAATACAAATATGGGAAAAACGCAAGTATGGGAAAAACGCAAATATGGGGAAAACGCAAATATGGGAAAAACGCAAATATGGGTAAAACGCAAAATTTTGAAAAACGCAAATATGGGAAAAACGCAAATATGGGAAAATCGCACATATGGGAAAAACGCAAATATGGGAAAAATACAAATATGGGAAAAACGCAAGTATGGGAAAAACGCAAATATGGGGAAAACGCAAATATGGGAAAAACGCAAATATGGGAAAAACGCTAATGTGGGAAAAACGCTAATATGGGACAAACCCCAATATCGGACAAAAGCATGTATGGGACAAACGAAAATATGGAAAAATCGTAAATATGGGGAAAACGCAAATATGGGAAAAACGCAAATATGGGAAAAACGCAAATATGGGAAAAACGCAAATATGGGAAAAATGCAAATATGAGAAAAACGCAAATTTGGGAAAAACGCGAATATGGGAAAAACGTAAATATGGGAAAAACGCAATTATGGGACAAATGCAAATATGGGACAAACGCACATATGGGACAATCTCAAATATGGGACAAACACAAATATGGGTCAAACGTAAATATGGGACAAACGTAAATATGGGACAGAGGCAAATGTGGGACAAAGGCAAATGTGGGACAAAGGCAAATGTGGGAGAAGAGAAATTTGGGGATACAATTTGACTAAAAGTAGGAATCTGTCGGTAGCATGGGTTCATGAGTAATGGCAAAAACGCTAATATGGGAAAAACGCAAATATGGTTAAAACGCAAATATGGGCAAAACGCAAATATGGGCAAAACACAAATATGGGAAAAACGCAAATATGGGAAAAACGCAAATATGGGAAAAACGCTAATATGGGAAAACGCAAATATCGGGAAAACGCAAATATGGGAAAAACGCAAATATGGGAAAAACGCAAATATGGGAAAAACGCAAATATGGGAAAACCGCAAATATGTTGAAAACACAGATATGGGAAAAACGCAAATATTGGACAAACCCGAATATTGACAAAAGCATGTATGGGACAGATGCAAATATGGAACAATCGCAAATATGGGAAAAACGCAAATATAGGAAAAACCCAAATATGGGAGAAACGCAAATATGGGGAAAACGCAAATATAGGAAGAACGCAAATATGGGGAAAACGCAAATATGGGAAAAACGCAAATATGGGAAAATGCAAATATGGGAAAAACGCAAATATGGGAAAAACGCAAATATGGGAAAAACGCAAATATGGAGTAACGCAAATATGTGAAAAACGCAAATATGGGAAAAACGCAAATATGCGAAAAACGCAAATATGGGAAAAACGTAAATATGGGAAAAACGCAAAAATGGCAAAAACGCAAATATGGGAAAAACGCAAATATGGGAAAAACACAAATATGGGAAAAACGAAAATATGGGTAAAAAGCAAATATGGGAAAAACGCAAATATGGGACAAACGCAAATATGGGAAAAAAGCAAATATGGGAAAATCGGAAATATGGGAAAATCGGAAATATGGGAAAATCGGAAATATGGAAAAACGCACATATGGGAAAAACGCAAATATGGGAAAAACACAAATATGGGAAAAACGCAAGTATGGGAAAAACGCAAATATGGGGAAAACGCAAATATGGGGAAAACGCAAATATGGGAAAAACGCAAATATGGGAAAAACGCAAATATCGGAAAAACGCAAATATGGGAAAAACGCAAATATGAGAAAAACGCAAATATGGGAAAAACGCAAATATGGGAAAAATGTAAATATGGGAAAAACGCAAATATGGGACAAACGCAAATATGGGACAAACGCAAATATGGGACAAATGCAAATATGGGACAAACGCAAATATGGGACAAACGCAAATATGGGAAAAACGCAAATATGCAATGAACCACAATAATTACCTTCTCCTAGACATGTTGTGTCTTTGAATTTCTCTTCTCCATATTTGCGTTTGTCCCATATTTGCGTTTGTCCCATATTTGCGTTTGTCCCTTATTTACGTTTGTCCCATATCTGCGTTTGTCCCATATTTGCGTTTGTCCCATATTTGCGTTTGTCCCATATGTGCATTTGTCCCATATGTGCGTTTTTCCCATATGTGCGTTTTTCCCATATGTGCGTTTTTCCCATATGTGCGTTTTTCCCATATGTGCGTTTTTCCCATATGAGCGTTTTTCCCATATTTGGGATTTTCCCATATTTGCGTTTTTCCCATTTTTGCGTTTTCCCCATATTTGCGTTTTCCCCAAATTTGCGTTTTCAACATATTTGCGTTTCCCCCATATTTGCGTTTTCCCCATATTTGGATTTTCCCCATATTTGCGTTTTTTACATATTTGCGTTTTTATCATTACTAATGAACCCATCCAACCAACCATTACCTTCTCGTAGTCATGTTGTGTCCCTGAATTTCTCTTCTCCATATTTGCGTTAGTCACATATTTGCATTTGTCCCATATTTGCGTTTGTCCCATGTTTGCGTTTGTCCCATATTTGCGTTTGTCCCATATTTGCATTTGTCCCATATTTGCGTTTCTCCCATATTTGCGTTTTTCCCATATTTCCATTTTTCCCATATTTACGGTTTTCCTATATTTGCGTTTTTCCCATGTTTGCGTTTTTCCATGTTTGCGTTTTTCCCGTATTTGCGTTTTTCCAGTATTTGCGTTTTTCCCGTATTTGCGTTTTTATCATTGCTAATGAACCCATCCTACCAACCATTACCTTCTCCTAGTCATGTTGTGTCCCTGAATTTCTCTGCTCCATATTTGCGTTTGTCCCATATTTGGGTTTGTCCCATATTTGCGTTTGTCCCATATTTGCATTTTTCCCATATTTGCGTTTTCCCTGTATTTGTGTTTTTCCCATATTTGCGTTTTTCCCATAATTGCGTTTTTATCATTACTAATGAACCCATCCTACCAACCATTACCTTGTCCTAGTCATGTTGTGTCCCTGAATTTCTCTTGTCCATATTTGCGTTTGTCCTAAATTTCTGTTTGTCCCATTTTTGCGTTTGTCCCATATTTGCATTTGTCCCAAATTTGTGTTTTTCCCGTATTTGCGTTTTTCCCGTCTTTGCGTTATTCCCGTCTTTGCGTTTTTCCCGTTTTTGGGTTTTTCCCGTCTTTGCATTTTTCCCGTCTTTGCGTTTTTCCTGTCTTGGCGTTTTTCCGATATTTGCGTTTTTCCCATATTTGCCTTTTTCCCATATTTGCGTTTTTCCCATATTTGCGTTTTTCCCATATTTGCGTTTTTCCCACATTTGCGTTTTTCTGATATTTGCGTTTTTCCGATATTTGCGTTTTTCCGATATCTGCGTTTTTCCCACATTTGCGTTTTTCCCACATTTGCGTTTTTCCCACATTTGCGTTTTTCCCACATTTGCGTTTTTCCCACATTTGCGTTTTTCCCACATTTGCGTTTTCCCCACATTTGCGTTTTCCCCACATTTGCGTTTTACCCACATTTGCGTTTTTCCCACATTTGCGTTTTTGCCACATTTGCGTTTTTTCCACATTTTCGTTTTTCCCACATTTGCGTTTTTCCCACATTTGCGTTTTTCCCACATTTGCGTTTTTCCCACATTTGCGTTTTTCCCACATTTGTGTTTTTCCCATATTTTCGTTTTTCCCATATTTGCGTTTTTCCCATATTTGCATTTTACACATATTTGCGTTTTTGCGATATTCACGTTTTTCACATATTTGCGTTTTTCCCATATTTGCGTTTTTCCCATATTTGCGTTTTTCCCATATTTGCGTCTTTCAGAAATTTGCGTCTTTCCCATATTTGCGTTTATCCCATATTTGCGTTTACCCCATATATGCGTTTAGCCCATATTTGCGTTTATCCCATATTTGCGTTTATCCCAAATTTGCGTTTATCCCAAATTTGCGTATTTCCCATATTTGCGTATTTGCCATATTTGCCTATTTCCCATATTTGCGTATTTTCCATATTTGCGTTTTTCCCATATTTGCGTTTTTCCCATATTTGCGTTTTTCCCAAATGTATGTTTTTCCCATATGTGCGTTTTTCCCATATGTGCGTTTTTCCCATAAGTTGTCCCTGAATTTCTCTTCTCCATATTTGCATTTGTCCCATATTTGCGTTTGTCCCATATTTGCGTTTGTCCCATATTTGCGATTGTCCCATATTTGCATTTGTCCCATATTTGCGTATTTCCCGTATTTGCGTTTTTCCAGTATTTGTGTTCTTCCCGTATTTGCATTTTTATCATTACTAATGAACCCATCCTACCAACCATTACCTTCTCCTAGTCATGTTGTGTCCCTGAATTTCGCTTCTCCATATTTGCGTTTGTCCCATATTTGCGTTTGTCCCATATTTGCGTTTGTCCCATTTTTGCGTTTGTCCCATATTTGCGTTTGTCCCATATTTGCGTTTGTCCCATATTTGCGTATTTCCCGTATTTGCGTTTTTCCAGTATTTGTGTTCTTCCCGTATTTGCATTTTTATCATTACTAATGAACCCATCCTACCAACCATTACCTTCTCCTAGTCATGTTGTGTCCCTGAATTTCTCTTCTCCATATTTGCGTTTTTCCCACATTTGCGTTTTTCCCACATTTGCGTTTTTCCCACATTTGCGTTTTTCCCACATTTGCGTTTTCCCCACATTTGCGTTTTCCCCACATTTGCGTTCTCCCCACATTTGCGTTTTCCCCACATTTGCGTTTACCCCACATTTGCGTTTTCCCCACATTTGCGATTTTCCCACATTTACGTTTGTCCCGTATTTGCGTTTGTCTCGTATTTGCGTTTGTCCCGTATTTGCGTTTGTCCCGTCTTTGCGTTTGTCCCGTCTATGCGTTTGTCCCGTCTTTGCGTTTTTCCCGTTTTTGCGTTTTTCCCGTCTTTGCGTTTTTCTCGTCTTTGCGTTTTTCCCGTCTTTTCTTTTTTCCAGTCTTTGCGTTTTTCCCGTATTTGCGTCTTTATCATTACTAATGACCCCGTCCTACCAAGCATCACCTTCTCCTAGACATGTTGTGTCCCTGAATTTCTCTTCTCCATATTTGCGTTTGTCCCATATTTGCGTTTGTCCCATTTTTGCGTTTGTCCCTTATTTGCGTTTGTCCCATATCTGCTTTTTTCCCATATTTGCGTTTGTCCCATTTTTGCGCTTGTCCCATATGTGCATTTGTCCCGTATGTGCGTTTTTCCCATATGTGCGTTTTTCCCATATGTGCGTTTTTCCCATATGTGCGTTTTGCCCATATTTGCGTTTTTCTCATATGTGCGTTAATCCCATATGTGCGTTTTTCCCATATTTGCGATTTTACCATGTTTGCATTTTCCCCATATTTGCGTTTTCCCCATATTTGCGTTTTCCCCATATTTGCATTTTCCCCATATTTGCGTTTTTCCCATATTTGCGTTTTTATCATTATTAATGAACCCATCCTACCAACCATTACCTTCTCCTAGTCATGTTGTGTCCCTGCATTTCTCTTCTCCATATTTGCGTTTGTCACATATTTGCGTTTGTCCCATATTTGCGTTTGTTCCATATTTGCGTTTGTCCCATATTTGCGTTTGTCCCATATTTGCGTTTCTCCCATATTTGCGTTTCTCCCATATTTGCATTTTTCCCATATTTGCGTTTTTCCCATATTTCCATTTTTCCCATATTTGCAATTTTCCCATATTTGCGTTTTTCCCATATTTGCGTTTTTCCCATATTTGCATTTTTCCCGTATTTGCGTTTTTCCAGTATTTGCGTTTTTCCCGTATTTGCGTTTTTATCATTACTAATGAACCCTTCCTACCAACCATTACCTTCTCCTAGTCATGTTGTGTCCCTGAATTTCTCTTCTTCATATTTGCGTTTGTCCTATATTTGCGTTTGTCCCATATTTGCATTTGTCCCATATTTGCATTTTTCACATATTTGTGTTTTTCCTGTATTTGCGTTTTTTCCATATTTGCGTTTTTCCCATAATTGCGTTTTTATCATTAGTAATGAAACCGTCCTACCAACCATTACCTTCTCCTAGTCATGTTGTGTCCCTGAATTTCTCTTCTCCATATTTGCGTTTGTCCTAAATTTGCGTTTGTCCCATATTTGCGTTAGTCCCATATTTGCGTTTGTCCCATATTTGTGTTTTTCCCGTATTTGCGTTTTTCCCGTCTTTGCCTTATTCCCGTCTTTGCGTTTTTCCCGTCTTTGCGTATTTCCCGTCTTGGCGTTTTTCCGATATTTGCGTTTTTCCCATATTTGCGTTTTTCCCATATTTGCGTTTTTCCCATATTTGCGTTTTTCCCACATTTGCGTTTTTCTGATATTTGCGTTTTTCCGATATTTGCGTTTTTCCGATATCTGCGTTTTTCCCACATTTGCGTTTTTCCCACATTTGCGTTTTTCCCACATTTGCCTTTTTCCCACATTTGCGCTTTTCCCACATTTGCGTTTTTCCCACATTTGCGTTTTTCCCACATTTGCGTTGTTCCCGCATTTGCGTTTTTCGCACATTTGCGTTGTTCCCACATTTGCGTTTTTCCCACAATTGCGTTTTTCCCACACTTGCGTTTTTCCCACATTTGCGTTTTTCCCACATTTGCGTTTTTCCCATATTTGCGTTTTTTCCATATTTGCGTTTTTCCCATATTTGCGTTTGTCCCATATTTGCGTTTGGTCCCATATTTGCGTTTTTCCCATATTTGCGTTTGTCCCATATTTGCGTTTGTCATGTCTTTGCGTTTTTCCCGTCTTTGCGTTTTTGCCCGTCTTTGCGTTTTTCCCGTCTTTGCGTTTTTGCCATATTTGCGTTTTTGCCATATTTGCGTTTATGCCATATTTGCGTTTTTGCCATATTTGCGTTTTTGCCATATTTGCGTTTTTGCCATATTTGCGTTTTTCCCATATTTGCGTTTTTCCCATATTTGCGTTTTTATCATTACTAATGAACCCATCTTACCAACCATTACCCTCTCCTAGTCATGTTGTGTCCCTGAATTTGTCTTCTCCACATTTGCGTTTGTCCCGTATTTGCGTTTGTCCCATATTTGCGTTTTTCCCGTCTTTGCGTTTTTCCCGTCATTGCGTTCTTCCCGTCTTTGCGTATTTTCCATCTTTGCGTATTTCCCGTCCTTGCGTTTTTCTCGTCTTTGCGTTTTTCCCCTCTTTTGCGTTTTTCCCGTCTTTGCGTTTTTCCCGTCTTTGCGGTTTTCCCGTCTTTGTGAATCTCCCGTCTTTGCGTTTCTCCCGTCCTTGCGTTTTTCCCGTCTTTGCGTTTTTCCTGTCTTTGCATTTTTCCCGTCTTTGCGTTTTTCCCGACTTTGCGTTTTTCCCGTCTTTGCATTTTAACCGTCTTTGCGTTTCTCACGTCTTTGCGTTTCTCCAGTCTTTGCGTTTCTCCCGTCTTTGTGTTTTTCCCATAATTGCGTTTTTCCCATAATTGCGTTCTTCCCATAATTGCCTTCTTCCCATAATTGCGTTCTTCCCATAATTGCGTTCTTCCCATAATTGCGTTCTTCCCATAATTGCGTTCTTCCCATAATTGCGTTCTTCCCATAGTTGTGTTCTTCCAATAATTGCGTTCTTCCCATATTTGCGTTCCTCCCACATTTGCGTTTTTCCCATATTTGCGTTCTTCCCGTATTTGGGTTCTTCCCATATTTGCGTTCTTCCCATATTTGCGTTCTTCCCTTACTTGCGTTCTTCCCATATTTGCGTTCTTCCCAAATTAGCGTTCTTCCCATATTTGCATTCTTCCCATATTTGCATTCTTCCCATATTTGCGTTCTTCCCATATTTGCGTTCTTCCCATATTTGCGTTCTTCTCATATTTGCGTTCTTTCCATATTTGCGTTCTTCCCATATTTGAGTTCTTCCCATATTAGTGTTCTTCCCATATTTGTGTTCTTCCCATATTTGTGTTCTTCCCATATTTGCGTTCTTCCCGTATTTGCGTTTTTCTCATATTTGCGTTTTTTCCATATTTTCGTTTTTCCCATATTTGCGTTTTTTGCATATTTGCGTTTTTCCCATATTTGCGTTTTTATCATTACTAATGAACCCATCCTACCAAGCATTACCTACTCCTAGTCATGTTGTGTCCTGAATTTCGCTTCTCCATATTGGCTTTTGTCCCATAATTGCGTTTGTCCCATATTTGTGTTTTTCCCGTATTTGCGTTTTTCCCGTCTTTGCGTTTTTCCCGTCAATGCGTTTTTCCCGTATTTGCGTTTTTCCCGTCT
The DNA here is from genome assembly GCF_021461395.2 of Schistocerca americana. NCBI lineage: Eukaryota > Metazoa > Arthropoda > Insecta > Orthoptera > Acrididae > Schistocerca > Schistocerca americana. The sequence continues at coordinate 93,457,002 of NC_060129.1, read as the reverse complement.
TTGCGTTTTTCCCGTCTTTGCGTTTTTCGCGTGTTTGCATTTTTCCCGTATTGGGTTATTCCAGTCTTTGCGTTTTTCCCGTCTTTGCGTTTTTCCCATTTTTGCGTTTTTCCCGTCTTTGCGTTTTTCCCACATTTGCGTTTTTCCCACATTTGCGTTTTTCCCACATTTGCATTTTTCCCACATTTGCGTTTCTCTCAAATTTGCGTTTTTCCACATTTGCGTTTTTTTCACATTTGCGTTTTTCCCACATTTGCGTTTTTCCCATATTAGCGTTTATCCCATAGTTGCGTTTTCCCACATTTGCGTTTATCATCACTAATGAACCCATCCTACCAACCATTACCTTCTCCTAGTCATGTTGTGTCCCTGAGATTCTCTTCTCTATATTTGCGTTTGTCCCATATTCGCGTTTGTCCCATATTTGCGTTTGTCCCGTACTTGCGTTTGTCCCGTATTTGCATTTTTCCCGTATTTGCGTTTTTCCCGTATTTGCGTTTTTCCCGTAATTGCGATTTTCCCGTCTTTGCGTTTTTCCCTTCTTTGCGTTTTTCCCCTCTTTGCGTTTTTCCCGTATTTGCGTTTTTCCCGTATTTGTGTTTTTCCCATATTTGCGTTTTTTTCATATTTGCGTTTTTCCCACATTTGCGTTTTTCCCATATTTGCGTTTTTATCGTTAGTAATGAACCCATTTTACCAACCATTACCTTCTTCTAGTCGTGTTGTGTCCCTGAATCTCTCTTCTCCATATTTGCGTTTGTCCCATATTTGCGTATGTCCCATATTTGCGTTTTCCCATATTTGCGTTTGTCCCATATTTGCGTTTGTCCCGTATTTGCGTTGGTCCCGTATTTGCGCGTGTCCGGTATTTGCGCATGTCCCGTATTTGCGCATGTCACGTATTTGCGCATGCCCCGTATTTGCGCATGTTCCGTATTTGCGCATGTCCCGTATTTGCGTATGTCCCGTATTGGCGTATGTCCCGTATTTGCGTATGTCCGTATTTGCGTATGTCCCGTATTTGAGTATTTCCCGTATTTGCGTATGCCCCGTATTTGCGTATGCCCCGTATTTGCGTATGTCCCGTATTTGCGTTTTTGCCGTATTTGCGCCTTTGCCGTATTTGCGTTTTTGCCGTATTTGCGTTTTTCCCATATTCGCGTTTTTCCCATAATTGCGTTTTTCCCATATTTGCGTTTTTCCCATATTTGCGTTTTTCCCATATTTGCGTTTTTATCATTAGTAATGAACCCATCCTACCAACCATTACCTTCTTCTGGTCGTGTTGTGTCCCTGAATTTCTGTTCTCCATATTTGCGTTTGTCCCATATTTGCGTTTGTCGCATATTTGCGTTTGTCCCATATTTGCGTTTGTCCCATATTTCCGTTTGTCCCATATTTGTGTTTCTCCCGTCTTTGCGTTTTGCCCGTCTTTGTGTTTTTTCCGTCTTTGCGTTTTTCCCGTCTTAGCGTTTTTCCCGTCTTTGCGTTTTTTCCATATTTCCGGTTTTCCCACATTTGCGTTTTTCCCACATTTGCGTTTTTCCCACATTTGCGTTTTTCCCACATTTGCGTTTTTCCCGCATTTGCGTTTCTCCCACAATTGCATTTTTCGCACATTTGCGTTTTTCCCACATTTGCGTTTTTCCCACTTTTGCGTTTTTCCCATAATGGCGTCTTTCCCATATTTGCGTTTTTATCATCACTAATGAACCCATCCTACCAACCATTACCTTCTCCTAGTCATGTTGTGTCCTGAATCTCTCTTCTCCATATTTACGTTTGTCCCATATTTGCGTTTGGTCCCATATTTGCGTTTGTCCCATATCTGCGTTTGTCCCGTATTTGCGTTTTTCCCGTATTTGCGTTTTTCCCGTATTTGCGTTTTTCCCGTGTTTGTGTTTCTCGCGTCTCTGCGTTTTTCCCGTCTTTGCGTTTTTCCCGTCTTTGCGTTTTTCCCGTCTTTGCGTTTTTCCCGTCTTTGCGTTTACCCCGTATTTGCGTTTTTCTCGTATTTGCGTTTTTCCCGTATTTGTGATTTTCCCGAATTTGCGTTTTTCTCATATTTGCGTTTTTCCCATATTTGCGTTTTTATCATTAGTAATGATCCCATCCTACCAACCATTACCTTCTTCTAGTCTTGTTGTGTCCCTGAATTTCTCTTCTCCATATTTGCGTTTGTCCCATATTTGCGTTTGTCCCATATTTGCGTTTGTCCCGTATTTGCGTTTGTCCCGTATTTGCGTCTGTCCCATATTTGCGTTTGTCCCGTATTTGCGTTTGTCCCGTATTTGCGTATGTCCCGTATTTGCGCATGTTCCGTATTTGCATATGTCCCGTATTTGCGTATGTCCCGTATTTGCGTATGTCCCGTATTTGAGTTTGTCCAGTATTTGAGTTTTTCCCGTATTTGCGTTTTTCCCGTATTTGCTTTTTTTCCGTATTTGCGTTTTTTCCGTATTTGCGTTTATCCTGTATTTGCGTTTTTCCCGTATTTGCGTTTTTCATATATTTTCGTTTTTCCTGTATTTGCGTTTTTCCCGTATACGCGTTTTTCCCATATTTACATTTTTCCCATATTTGCGTTTTTCCCATATTTGCGTTTTTATCATTACCAATGAACCCATCCTACCAACCATTACCTTCTCCTAGTCATGTTGTGTCCCTGAATTTCTCTTCTCCATATTTGCGTTTGTCCCATGTTTGCGTTTGTCCCTTATTTGCGTTTGGCCCATATTTGCGTTTGTCCCATATTTCCGTTTGTCCCATATTTCCGTTTGTCCCATATTTGTATTTTCCCCGTTTTGCGTTTTTCCCGTCTTTGCGTTTCTCCCGTCTTTGCGTTTTTCGCGACTTTGCGTTTTTCGCGGCTTTGCGTTTTTCTCGTCTTTGCGATTTTCCCGTCTTTGCGTTTTTCCCACATTTGTGTTTTTCCCACATTTGCGTTTTTCCCACTATTGCGTTTTTCCCACATTTGCGTTTTTCCCACATTTGCGTTTTTCCCATTTTCGCGTTTTTCCCACATTTACATTTTTCCCATTTTTGCGTTTTTCCCACATTTGCATTTTTCCCACATTTGCGTTTTTCCCACATTTGCGTTTTTCCCACATTTGCGTTTTTCCCACACTTGCGTTTTTCCCACATTTGCGTTTGTCCCACATTTGCGTTTTTCCCACATTTGCGTTTTTCCCACATTTGCGTTTTTCCCATATTTGCGTTTTTCCCATATTTGCGTTTTTCCCATATGTGCGTTTTTGCCATATTTACGTTTTTGCCATATTTGCGTTTTTGCCATATTTGCGTTTTTGCCATATTTGCATTTTTGCCGTAAATGCGTTTTTGCCGTATTTGCGTTTTTGCCGTATTTGCGTTTTTCCCTGTATTTGTGTTTTTCCCGTATTTGCGTTTTTCCCGTATTTGCGTTTTTCCTGTATTTGCGTTTTTCCCATATTCGTGTTTTTCCCGTGTTTGCGTTTTTCCCATATTTGCGTTTTTATCATAAGTAATGAAACCATCCTACCAACCATTACCTTCTTCTAGTCGTGTGTGTCCCTGAATTTCTCTTCTCCATATTTGCGTTTGTCCCATATTTGCGTTTGTCCCATATTTGCGTTTGTCCCGTATTTGAGTTTTTCCCGTATTTGCGTTTTTCCCGTATTTGCGTTTTTCCCGTATTTGCGTTTTTCCCGTATTTGCGTTTTTCCCACATTTGCGTTTTTCCCACATTTGCGTTTTTCCCACATCTTCGTTTTTCCCAGATTTGCGTTTCTCGCACATTTGCGTTTTTCCCACATTTGCGTTTTTCCCATATTTGCGTTTTTCCCATATTTGCGTTTTTGCCATATTTGCGTTTTTGCCGTATTTGCGTTTTGGCCGTATTTACGTTTTTGCCATATTAGCGTTTTTGCCACATTTGCGTTTTTGCGACATTTGCGTTTTTGCCACATTTGCGTTTTTCCCACATTTGCGTTTTGCCCACATTTGCGTTTGTCCCACATTTTCGTTTTTCCCAAATTTGCGTTTTTCCCATATTTGCGTTTTTCCCATATTTGCGTCTTTCCCATATTTGCGTTTTTGCCATATTTGTTTTTTTGCCATATTTGCGTTTTTCCATATTTGCGTTTTTGCCATATTTGCGTTTTTGCCATATTTGCGTTTTTGCCGTATTTGCGTTTTTGCCGTATTTGCGTTTTTGCTTATATTTGCGTTTTTCCCGTATTTGTGTTTTTCCCGTATTTGCGTTTTTCCTGTATTTGCGTTTTTCCCGTATTTGCGTTTTTCCCGTATTTGCGTTTTTCCCGTATTCGTGTTTTTCCCGAATTTGCGTTTTTTCATATTTGCGTTTTTCCCATATTTGCGTTTTTCCCATATTTGCGTTTTTATCATTAGTAATGAACCCATCCTGCCAACTATTACCTTCTTCTAGTCGTGTTGTGTCCCTGAATTTCTCTTCTCCATATTTGCGTTTGTCCCATATTTGCGTTTGTCCCATATTTGCGTTTGTCCCGTATTTGCGTTTGTCCCGTATTTGCGTTTGTCCCGTATTTGCGTTTGTCCCGTATTTGCGTATGTCCCGTATTTGCGTATGTCCCATATTTGTGTATGTCCCGTATTTGCGTATGTCCTGTATTTGCGTATGTCCCGTATTTGCGTATGTCCCGTATTTGCGTTTTTCCCGTATTTTAGTTTTTCCCGTATTTGCGTTTTTCCTCTATTTGCGTTTTTCCCACATTTGCGTTTTCCCACATTTGCGTTTTTCCCACATTTGCGTTTTTCCCACATTTGCGTTTTTCCCACATTTGCGTTTTTCCCACATTTGCGTTTTTCCCACATTTGCGTTTTTCCCACATTTGCGTTTTTCCCACATTTGCGTTTTTCCTACATTTGCGTTTTTCCCATATTTGCGTTTTTCCCATATTTGCGTTTTTGCCATATTTGCGTTTTTGCCGTATTTGCGTTTTTGCCGTATTTGCGTTTTTGCCATATTTGCGTTTTTGCCATATTAGCGTTTTTGCCACATTTGCGTTTTTGCCACATTTGCGTTTTTGCCACATTTGCGTTTTTGCCTCAATTGCGTTTTTCCCCACATTTGCGTTTTTCCCCACATTTGCGTTTTTCCCCACATTTGCGTTTTTCCCCACATTTGCGTTTTTCCCCACATTTACGTTTTTCCCCACATTTGCGATTTTCCCCACATTTGCGTTTTTCCCAACATTTGCGTTTTTCCCCACATTTGCGTTTTTCCCCACATTTGCGTTTTTCGCCACATTTACGTTTTTCCCCACATTTGCGTTTTTCCCCACATTTGCGTTTTTCCCCACATTTTCACTTGAAACGTCCCCTTTTGAACATTTATACAAGACTATGCTTAAACTAACACACTATTTTTTAGCGCAACGCTGTCTGACTTTCAGAAATCCCTATAAAGTAATGGCTCTGACTAACATTGACGTGTGCCTTTCACAAATCACTTACCTCACAAAAATCTTCGTTACTCAAGCTACAGCAATACAGCAAGCGCCACTACTGCCAGCTAAATAAAATATTCAAACTACAGAAGTCACTAACTACTGATAGGGATAGTTAGCAAATGAAAGATTTTAATAGAGAACAAGCAATGTGTTTACCTTAATAGTCATAATATATATAGCAGTTCATAATATCCAGCATAACATATTTCTAAACTCTGCCATCTCTCCTACCACATCCACCACTGCTGGCGGCTCACCTCCAACTGTGCAACGCTATGCACTGTTCACATCCAGCTGCCGCAGCCCAACACTACAATGGCAGACAACAATGCAAACTAGCCACAGGCTGTACACAGCACAGCCAGTGATTTTCATACAGAGCGCTACGTAATGTTGCCAATAAGAAAATATAAACAGCCTACTTATATAGCCCCCATGCTCCCCACAAAAAATTTTGCAAATTGTTTTGTGCAGTGGCCAATAATGATTTGATAAAATTTTTCATAGTTACAATAACAAAGATATCAAATGCACACACTTATTTATACAATGTTGGTCAAAAGCTAAAATTTTCTCACAGTCCATAACGACAGTCCAGATTGTTTATCACAGTAAAATTCCAGTGTTTTTTTTTTTTTCAAAGTCTGAGCAGTAAAAGACATTGCACATGGAAGTAGTGGATTTCCATGCAGTCTTGAAGAAGTAGTGTTGTCCTTCCAACTGAAAGACAGTGCTGACTCTTGACATGCTGACAGGTAATGGGCCACAACAGAGCAAACCTACAGCAGAGTCAATCGACGTTTTGAAGAAGATTGGTAGGTAGGTCATCACAGAGCAGACCCACTGTAGTCCTGGTAGAGATTACGATATTGGTGGGCCATCAAACGTGCAGACCCACTATAGTCCTTGTAGAGATAATTGTATTGGTGGGCCATCAAACGTGCAGACCCACTGTAGTCCTTGTAGAGATGGCCAGCAGCCATCTGTTGCGACTGTGCAGGTGCACAATCACCATCGAAGAGTCTTGCGGAGAATATAGCAAGTCCATAAACCACCGCTTGTGCTCTCACAATGCTTTTGGATTTGTCCTTAGGACCAGCAATGCTGTTATCCAGTCCCTTGCTGAATTATCAACACACGTGCAAACACTAACAGTACCTACTTCTCACATATTGTCCATATACTATGACCAACAGAAACGTGTACAGTGAAATGGAACTTACAAGTTAATATCATGAACTGGTGTCAATTACAATTTTATAACATAAGAATGCAATTACAAAGGTACAAAATACATCATTAAAAACATAACAATACAGATAACATTTGTAGTAATTCCAGCTTTACAAAAGAATAGAAATAGACATATAAAAGATCAGAATAACTTGCGAAACATCAACTTCACACATGAGCATTAAAACAAAACAGAATAAATACTGTCTAATTATATTTACAAGGTAAATAACATATTATTAATGCCAATTATATTTGAGGATAACAGTATTCCTCATCATAGTGAATGTAGCTTAGTATTAGAAGAAGAAAAAATTCTATGAAACTACACAGAGACAGGAAGAAAACAAATACACAAGAGTACACAAACACATAGTGGGAAACACAAAAGGAAAGGACAGGGTTCGTTTTCAGTGTAACATTTGGTACTGCAGTCCAACCCAAAACTTCATTCCATAGATCTTTCGTCTTATTTCGATATTTGCTCCAGCCAAAAAAAACCTATCCAAGCATGCTTTCTGTATTTTTCTCGTATAACCTCTCAGTGGATTTCTTCAAATTCATCGCAACTCATTCTCTTATAGGCTACCCCCTCTTAAGCTAACTTAAATCTAGTGAGCTCAGATGCTAAACTAAGGGACGAGGCAATGCCCCCCCAGGGGGTCCACAACTCTTTTGTGGATACGTGCGTGGCGAGCACGGGGCCCTGAGCCATTGCAGCCTTCTTTCTCTCCAGGGCTGCATTTCCTTTCCCTTCCCCTCCTTTCCCCTCCCCTCCTTTCCCCTCCTTGCTCCTTTCCCCTCGCCCTCTCCTCTCCCTCTCTTGGTGTCCTTGCTTATGTTGGCCCCGCTATCCTCCTGGTTCTGTTGGTTTTCTAATTTGGCTTTGTTATATAATCATCTCCTCCTTTTGGCATTCCTTGGCCCCCCTCTGGGGTTTGACCTCCATTACAAAATTTCTTCTCCGTAGTGTGAGCCATTTGGGGAAGAGCACCTTACCTAGTGTCTCTGACGTGCACCCTCCTAGTACATTCCATCTTTTCTTTCATGTCGTTGTCTGATGCTAGGTTGCATAGCCAGCACAGTAGCCAGCCCGTGTGGTGGGGTCGCTATTTACCCTTTTGGTTGAGCCCCCTGAACACACAGGGATCACACTTCTGATACCTGAGCTGTGACCTCCTCATGCATGCATTGGAGTGGTTGCTCGTCCTACTGGAGCATCGGAACTCCCGGCAATGGCCGCCGTGCCAGACGGCCCTTGCTGTGGCTGGGTGGCGCCCGTGAGGAGAGCCCCTGATCGGAGTGGGTGGTATCAGGGCGGACGCTATGCAAATGAAACTCATACGGGTCCAGAACTCTGGCCGTTCTTCTGCGGCCGTCTCTCTGTGTGGAACTGATTCCTCAAGTGCTGCTTCTCTCACCCCTTCGGCCTTCCCTTCCATGGCTACCCCCTGGGAAGAGGGGTCAGGCCCGTCGGCTAGGGACAAAACCTTTTCCCCGTTACCTAGTTTGCACCAGGACTGATGGAGATACTTTCACCAATACCGAACCTTTATTCTTTGTGGAACACATTGAAGACAAGTTTGGCGAAGTGGACTCCCTGAGCAAGATGCGGTCGGGTTCGTTGCTGATAAAAACTGCTTCAGCTGCCCAATCTGTGGCCCTTCGTGCCTGTACCCATCTTGGCACAATACCTGTGTTCATTACCCCCCCCCCCCCACCAGTCTCTAAATATGGTACTGGGTGTGATTTTTCACAGTGACCTCATCCTTCAAACTGATGAGGAACTTCTGGACAATCTCGGACGGCGGGGTGTTCACTTTGTTCGGCGCGTTCAGAAGGGTCCTAAAGACAATTGTATTGATACTGGTGCCTTTATCCTGGCCTTTGAAGGGGATACTCTCCCTGAGAAAGATAAGATTATGGTCTATCGCTGTGATGTGAAGCCGTACATCCCACCTCCTATGAGGTGTTTTAAGTGCTTGTGTTTTGGACACATGTCTTCCCGCTGTTCACAGGCCCCTCTCTGTGGTGACTGTGGACGTCCACTCCGTGAGGGGAGTCCCTGTGTTCCCCCTCCTGTCTGTGTAAATTGTCATGGTAGTCATTCTCCACGTTCACCAGATTGCCCAGTATATAAGAAGGAAAAAAAGATACAGGAGTATAAGTCCCTCGATCGTTTAACCTACACAGAGGCCCGTAAGAAATATGCAAGACTCCACCCTGTGTCCATGACATCTAGTTACGCCTTGGTTACATCTTCACCCCTTCCTCCCCCTTCCTTACCCCCATCCCGGACCCCTCTCCTTCCCCACACCCCTGCAGCTCCCACACCTTCTCCTATGGGCGCTGCTCCCACTCCCCAGCCGGAGAAGTGTCCCACTCCTTCGGCGTCTGCCGGTCAAGGGCGCCTCTCCCGGGATGCCCCTTCCCGGCACCTTCCAGGTCAAAGGTCTGCTGCAGTGCGGCGACCGCGAGAGCCGCGGTCTATCGGCCCCCAGGTCGCCCGGTTTCTTTCTGTTCCTGATCTTGCTGCAGCTGGCTCCTTCATGCCACACAGCCCTCCTCGATCGCAGTCTGAACGGAAGAAGAAACATAACTCCCGGGACAAAGAGCCTCTGGTGTCACCGGAGGTCCCTTCCCCGACTTCACAACCGGATTCTGACCTGTCGTTCATGGACGTCGCCCCCTCCTTGTCGGTGACGGGTGGGGACCTCGCGGTATGACTGGATTTACAGTCTTCAGCCCCCATTTAAACCCTCGTTCTGTGGTTCTCCAATGGAATTGTAATGGATACTATCGCCACCTTCCGGAATTGAAATCCCTTCTTTCATCCTACTCTGCAGCTTGTGTGGTTCTCCAGGAATCTCATTTCACTGATGCTCACTCACCGACCCTCCGTGGTTTCCGTGTTTTCTGTCGAAATCGGGTCGACCCCTGCGGGCTTCTGGTGGTGTTTGTACATTGGTCCGTACAGACATTGCTAGCACGTGGATTCCTCTTCAAACTACATTGGAAGCGGTTGCTGTTCGGGTCCACTTCGACTCTGCAATCACAGTTTGCAATCTTTATCTCCCTCCTGACAGGACTCTTACGCCTGCTACCTTAACCACCCTTCTTCAGCAACCCCCACCTCCCTTCCTCCTCCTCGGGGATTTTAATGCTCATCATCCTTTGTGGGGCAGTGCCTTTCCATCTAGACGAGGTCTTCTTATAGACCAATTTATTGCAGACCAAGACCTGTGCCTTCTTAATGATGGCTCCCCTACTCATTTCAGTGCCGGTCATGGTACCTTTTCTGCCATTGATCTTTCTCTTACTTCTCCCTCTCTCCTCCCTTCATTACACTGGTCGCCACACGACGACCTTTGTGATAATGACCATTTCCCGTTGATTATCACGCTCCCTTCCCGCTCCCCGATGGACAGGTTGCCTCGTTGGACTTTCCAACGCGACGATTGGCCTCTATACACTGCACAGGTCGCGTTTTCTCCCTCTTTGTCGGGTTGTATTGATGACGTCCTACGTGACGTGTCTGACGCGATTGTTCGCGCTGCTAGCCTTGCTGTCCCGCGCTCATCTGGATCATTTCGTCGCCGGCAAGTCCCGTGGTGGAGTATGGCTATTGCCATTGCCATCCGTGATCGCCGTCGAGCTTTGCAATACTTTAAGAGGCACCCATCCATAGCCAGTCTTACTACCTTTAAACGCCTTCGTGCTAAAGCCCGTAATTTAATCAAACAGAGCAAGCGGATATGTTGGGAACGATTCGTTTCTTCCCTTGGTTCCACTGTCCCTCTGTCACGGGTATGGGCTACACTTCGCTCTCTCCAAGGTTGCCATCGGCAGTCCACCCTCCCAGGCCTTCACCTCCCGGATGGCATTTGTACGGACCCATTAGTTCTTGCAGAACATCTAGCGACCCATTTTGCAGTGGCATCAGCGTCAGCCTCCTATCCAGCTGCTTTCCTTCATCAAAAACAGTGGGCTGAAGTTTCCACCTTATGTTTCACCCCTTGTGAGTCAGAATCTTACAACGAACCTTTTACTCAATGGGAATTTCTTTCTGCTCTATCTTCTTCTCATGATACGGCCTCTGGCCCAGATTCCATTCATAACCAACTGCTTCAACATCTCAGTGCTCCACAACGGCAACATCTTCTTTGGGTGTTTAACCGTATCTGGCTCCAGGGTGACTTCCCTTCTCAGTGGAGGGATAGTATTGTGGTTCCTGTTCTTAAGCCTGGTAAGAATCCCGTATCTGTTGACAGCTATCGGCCAATTAGTTTGACCAATGTTGTTTGTAAGTTACTTGAACGGATGGTAGCCCGTCGGCTCAATTGGGTCCTCGAATCTTGGGATCTATTGTCCCCTTACCAGTGTGGCTTTCGAGAGGGACGGTCTCCAATCGATCATTTACTGCGCTTGGAATCTGCAGTCCGGCAGGCTTTTTCCCAGCGCCGCCATTTGCTTGCAGTTTTTTTTTACCTTCGCAAGGCCTATGATACGGCCTGGCGCCATCACATCTTACTTACCCTTCATCAGTTGGGTCTTCGGGGCCCACTCCCGATTTTTATCCGCCAGTTCCTGCTCCATCGGTCATTCAGAGTCTGAGTTGGTACTGCTTTTAGTTCTCCACGGACCCAGGAGACCGGCATCCCACAGGGTTCTGTCTTGAGTGTCCTTCTTTTCCTCATTGCTGGTGGTGGTGGTTAGTGTTTAACGTCCCGTCGACAACGAGGTCATTAGAGACGGAGCGCAAGCTCGGGTTATGGAAGGATTGGGAAGGAAATCGGCCGTGCCCTTTCAAAGGAACCATCCCGGCATTTGCCTGAAACGATTTAGGGAAATCACGGAAAACCTAAATCAGGATGGCCGGAGACGGGATTGAACCGTCGTCCTCCCGAATGCGAGTCCAGTGTGCTAACCACTGCGCCACCTCGCTCGGTTTTCCTCATTGCTATCGATGGACTTGTGGCCTCTGTCGGTCCCTTGGTCGCCCCTGCCCTGTATGTGGATGATTTCTGCATTTGGGTTAGTTCCTCCTCGATGGCATCTGCAGAACGGCAGCTCCAGGTAGCTATACGGCGTGCCTCTGCATGGACCCTCTCACACGGGTTTCAATTCTCTCCTTTAAAATCGCGAGTGGTCCACTTCTGTCGCCGTACTACGATCTACCCTGATCCAGAGCTCTATCTCGCTGCACAACGATTGCCTGTGGTCCCACAGTTTCGTTTCTTGGGTCTTCTTTTCGACAACAAGCTCACTTGGCTGCCCCATATCAGACTCCTGAAGGTAGAATGTTTCTCCTAAACTCAATGTCCGTCGCTTCCTTGCCCACTCCTCTTGGGGTGCAGACCGTTCCCTCCTCCTCCGTCTTTATCGTGCTCTAGTTTTGTCTCGCTTGGACTATGGTTGTCAAGTTTATGGTTCGGCTGCTCCTTCCACACTGCACTTGCTGGATCCAGTCCACCATCATGGTATCTGTTTGGCCACCGGTGCCTTCCCTACTAGCCCTGTTGATAGTCTCCTGTTTGAAACTGGGATCCCCCCCCTTTCTGTTCGGCGGTCCCAGCTTCTGGTGTCTTATGCACTCAGTATCCGTTCCTCTCCCACTCATCCTTCCTATTGTATCCTGTTCCCAGACCATGGACGTCGCCCACCCGACTCCCGCCCTCGGGCGGGTTTACCGGTTGGGCTGCGCCTTGCGACTCTTTGCCGTGCTTTTCAGCTTCCTTCTTTGTCCTGTCTTCCTCGCTCCCTCCCCTCTACCCCTCCTTGATTAGTTCCTCGGCCTCGAATTCGGATGGATCTCCGGCGAGGTCCGAAAGATTCCATCCCCCCGGTGGTGTTCCGTTCCTTTTTCCGCCAAATTTTATGGGAGTTTCGGGATGCTGTTGTTTTCTACACTGATGGCTGTAAATCTGCTGATCATGTGGGGTATGCCTTCACGTCCTCTGTCGGAACGGAAAGTCATCTGCTGCCACCTACATGTGGGGTGTTTACTGCGGAATTGATGGCAATTTCCCAGGCCCTTACCTTTATTTAACAGTCCCAACACAACTGTGTTTTGTTATGTATGGACTCAATGAGTGGCCTTCTTGCTATTGACCGGTGTTTTTCGCGCCATCCCTTGGTCTCTGCCATCCATGACCATCTCACTGATATTCACCATGCTGCTTGTTCCACTGACTTCCTTTGGGTCCCTGGCCATGTGGGTATCCCGGGTAATGAGCTGACTGATCGTTTCGCTGGGGGAGCTGTCACTTACCCCCCGTTTTATGTAACCCCTCCTGCAGCGGATTTACGGCTTCACATCAAATCCCACTTCGCACAGTCATGGGCCACTTCTTGGGAGGCTACTCCCCTGTCTAATAAACTTCGTGCAATTAAGGTGACACCAGGCCCGTGGCGTTCTTCCTTTTGCCTCTCCCGAAAGGACTCGACCACACTGTGTCGTCTCCGCATTGGCCATACCAGGCTGACCCATGGTTTTCTTTTGCGTGATGAGCCACCCCCACTATGTGGTTGTGGAGCCTTCCAGTCGGTAGCCCACATTTTGTTTGAATGCCCCCTTCTTTTGGCTCTGCGTGCGAAGTATAGGCTCCCAAACACTTTACCTTTGATGTTGGCTGACGATTCCCAGATGGTCTCTCTGGTTCTCCGTTTCCTCCGGGAAAGTGGTTTTTATTCTCAGTTTTAAGGTTTTTAATCTCTTTCTGGTGTTGGAGCAGGGCGGTGAGTGTTTGGGTGTCTCCCACTGTAAGCAGTGTTCGGAGATTCCCGATTCCCCTCCCTGACCGAAATCCTCTTTTCTTCCCCTTTTACTCTGTTTTTACCCTTTTTTCAAGGCTTGGTTAGTCTTTCTATTCCCATACGTACTTTCTACATTCTAGCAGTTGTACCTTTTACGTCACAGGTGGTCTTGCCTATGCTGCTTCAGCATAGTGTTGGGTTCGTTCTCTTACTGACTTCCCTCATTTTGTTTTTTACCACTGACAACATGACTGCTCTTTTACGTTTTTACCTTTTTCCGTTTTATTTTTCTGACTTTACTGTGAAGTCCTATTAGCGGAATGGAGCCTATTTGAAACAAGGAACTGATGACCTTGCTGTTTGGTCCCTTAAACCTCAACCAACCAACCAACCAACCAACAAGGCAATGCAGCAGCACAAAATAGTTAACACAAACAGCAATGAGAAAAAAATTTAAATAGGCAAAGCAATTGCAATATTACAACTAATATAAGGCACTGTGCAGCAAACAAGGAAAATAAATCTGTAGTAAAACTGGCTTAACAGCGTAATACAAAGTCAAATTCAGTAACACTATGCCTGGCAAACAGCAGCAGCAACTTATATCTAAACATGACATAGCTCAAGCAATAAAATATTACACTAAAGACAACAGTGCAGACAAGGGAAATGTATATTCACATCTTAATGTCTATGTAATTAAAGTGGTGCACCACAACTTATTCTACAAAAGAAATTACCAAGTACTTGAAAAGAAAATTATATATGCAAGTCCTGTGAAGGGAAATGTCTTTTTGTGCTCCTTCGTTTTTTTTAAAGCTATTGTTTACTGGATCTGTAGGCATAAAATATCTATACTAGTACATTCATAAAATTTTATTTTAAACAATGCTGCAGTGCAGCTAGAAACTATATATTAAAGAAAATGATTGACATAAAAATATTTCTCGTCATTTCATTAGGCATTGCAGTAAATATCACAAATTAGGAGCTCCACAGTGTTATCATGTTTTCAAGTTTGAGGGTGTCGTATTTACGATGCTTTCTACAAAGGAATGTCAACAGCGAGGATAATGGCCTCCCTTTTTTTTTACCTGTGCCTCTGGAAAGGCACACCCTAATGGCTTTTTCTCCAGGCGTCTGACACAGCTGGGTGCCCACGACGCATTACGTGCAGGTGGTCACTTAAGTTTCTTACGGAAATATTTACGACAGCAGTTTCCGCTACAGTGACAGTCGCATATAAAAATATTTCACAGGTCAAGAATTTGCGTTACAAAGCTGTAGAAACAAAATCCTATTGATATAACAGTGTCCAAAAATTTTCGTCGGCATTGTAACACATTCACACATTTACATACATTTCATAACTCTTAAAGTACGATTCTTGGTTTCCAACATCCTTTCTCACAAGTCAGAGTCCCTAACCACTATTCATTACTCCTTACCTTATTACACATATATATATTCGTCGACACGTCAATCTTGTGACGACACTTCAATATTTCATCATAATAAATACATAGCATAATCAAATTACTCATATAGCATCAGCTTATTGATCATAAACATGCGGCAACAGCATAATACACATAGTCATCGTAATAATATCATAACACCTCAGTCAACTCTCAAAATCGTCGTAGCTTCCTCCAATAATTTCAAAACCTAAAAAAATCCTCTGCTCATGTCAAAAGTGTCATCTGCCACAAACGTACTTTAAAACTCGTGATCCCATACCAAATATATCATGCAAAGCTCTCATAATATCACAATGGGTCTGAAACAATATGAACAGTTCACAAAGTACAGACAAAATACAATTTCGTAAGTGTGAAGTTACCCAACTGTGTAATTGCGTAAACATGTGTCACTGATGTAGTAAAAAAAAATGTTTGTTTGTTTGTCTGTCAAATAATCAGATAGCTATGTAATTTATGTGTTAGAGGAATATGGTACCGATGTGTAAAGTTGTATAAGCAAATACCATATTAGCTAGGGCTCCTTGTGCTTGCCAAACACATGATACACAAAGTAAGCGTGTACCCCCCTGAGGATTATTGTAATTATACCCTCAGGTGTTACAGATTACAGCAATGGAATGAAATGTATCACGGAAAACTTTCTTTGTAATTCAAAAATCTTTAAAAATAAATGTTTTAAGTACAAAATTAATCACTCAAATACGTGTCCTGTAGCGCTAAATGTGCGTCTTGCTGTAAGATAATCTCTGTGGAAGTGTCGTAGTAATTGTCCTCCGAAAGCTAAGTTCTGCAGAAGTCAATGTACTTACCTGTGTCAGCTGATCTTGTACTTCCCGGATTTCTCTTTGGTGTTGCGTATTAATTTGATTCTGATTTTGTTTGAATTTCCTAATTTGTTCGCACTCTTCTGTGTCAGTGATGGCTACGGGTCTTGTGTCATTCAGATCATCATCTACCTTTGCAGATAAGTTAGTGAACTGATACGAAAGTTCGGCTAATTTCTCCGATAGTGTACTCATTTCCTCAGTGTGTTTTTCTGAAGCAAGTTTCAGAGTGTCCATTTGTGTTGAAATCGTATCTACTGTGTCCTTTAAGTTTTCTTGAGTTTTTGCAAGTTGCGTAACCGAATCGGTAGATGCAACTCAGTCAATTTTAGCTTGCAAGGTGTCGTGATTTTCATGAACAATAGTTTGCAGTTCTTTTATGGCTGCTTCATGATTCTGTAATGCATTTTCATGACGCAAAAAAATAGATTGGAAATGTTCACAAATTTGTGTTTTTACGTCATTACAGACTTTTTGACATTTCGATTCAATGTTATGTAACTCAGCAGTTAAATATTCACGTGTTTGTTCGACAGTTTGTTCCAATGAGTGACTTTTGAAGCTTTTGCTGTGTTTGTCTCTGATTTTGTTCCATTGTGTGTAACTGTTGCTGTGTTTGTCTCTGGTGTTGTTCCATTGTGTCTAACTTTTCAAGCTTTTCTCCCACTTGTTGCACTAATTGTAATAACAATGCACTGGTGTCTGAAACATGTTCCTCAGTGCTTTTCGGCAGTGAATTTGCATCGGCAACATTCACATTTTGACAAGTGGAAAATGTGTCTTGACTCATTTGAGAAAACGGTGAGAACCAAAAACCTGAGTCTACAGTATTTGCAATATTGTGTTCTGTCATTCCTGATTCCTGAGGCGAGCTGTTGCCGACCGACCGATCGATCGATAATGCTTCCCTGTTCACTAAATGTTTCACTGTCTACTCCATTATTTGACGCCCGCTCCATTCCCTGTTCACAGTTACCAAATTACTACTTTGAATATTAGTTAATTCATTACATGGTGGCGTTAAAACACTGCTTTCGTCTTCACTGTCATTTCTCAGTTTACTTTGGAGCCTAGTCTTACGTTTTTCACACGACAACACAGAAAAACACAATTTCAAGAGCAAAAATAGGGGAACACATTAACATAGCACTGAAAATAATATTTGGTAATGGCAAGCGTAGCTGTGAAATACTTGGTGCAAATCTACATGCATGCCACAACTGTTTTACTGTACAACAATGAAAGGCTGTAACTACAAAGGAGATTCTCTCTACAATTACGCCCTAGCAATAAACAAAATCTACACTAATTACTCAAACTACAAGAAAAAAATCAGAAGATTCCAGTGAAGTATCCTGGCAGGGTCGCCATATGAAACGTCCCCTTTTGAACATTTATACAAGACTATGCTTAAACTGACACATCACAATATTTTTTAGCGCAACACAATCTGACTTTAAGAAATCCCTACAAAGGAATGGCCCTGACTAACATTAACGTGTACCTTTCACAAATCACTTACCTCACAAAAATCTTCGTTACTCAAGCTACTGCTATACAGTGACCGCCACTACAACCAGCTAAATAAAAGATTCAAACTATGGAAGTCACTAACTACTGATAGGGATAGTAGGCAAATGAAAGATTTTAATAGAGAGTAAGCAATGTATTTACATTGATAGTCATAATATATATAGCAGTTCATAATATCCAGTATAACAAATTTCAAAACTCCGCCATCTCTCTCCTCACATCCACCACTGCTGGCGGCTAACTCCAACTGTGCAACGCTACGGGCTGTTCACATCCAGCTGCCACAGCCCAACACTACAATGGCAGACAACAATGCAAACTTGCCACAGACTGCACACAGCACAGCCAGTGATTTTCATACAGAGTGCTACATAACGTTGCCAATAAGGAAATATAAACAGCCTACTTACACACTTTTCCAATATTACCTTTTTCCCAATATTGCGTTATTCCCAATATTGCGTTTTTCCCGCATATGCGTTTTTCCTGCATATGCGTTTTTCCCGCATATGCGTTTTTCCCGCATATGCGTTTTTCCCGTATTTGCGTTTTTCCCGTATTTGCGCAAATATGGTAAAAATGCAAATACGGGAAAAACGTCAATGTGGGAAAAACGCAAATACCTTACAAACGCAATTATGTGAAAATCGAAAATATCGGTAAAAACGCTAGTTTGGGAAAGACGCAATATTGGAAAAAATTCAAATTTGGAAAAAACGAAAATATGGGAAAATCGAAAATATCGGTAATAACGCATATATGGGATATTCGAAAATATGGGAAAAACGAAAATATGGGAAAAACGCAATTATGGACAAACGCAAATTTTGAAAATTGCAAATATGGGAATAACGTAAATAATGGAAACAAGCGAAGATGGGAAAAACACGAATATGGGAAAAACGCAAATATTTGAAACACACAAAATTGGGATAAATGTGAAAATGGGAAAACGGAAATATGATAAAAACGCAAATATGGGAAAAACGCAAATTTTTGAAATACGCAAGTATGGGAAAAACGAAAATATGAGGAAAACCCAAATATGAGTAAAACGCAAATATGGGAATAACGAAAATATGGGAATAACGCAAATATGGGAATAACGCAAATATGGGAATAACGCAAATATGGGAATAACGCAAATATGGGAATAACGCAAATGTTGGAAAACGCCAACTTGGGAGAAACGCCAATTTGGGAGAAACGCAAATATGGGAAAATCGAAAATGTCGGTAAAAACGAAAGTAAGTAAATAACGAATTGTTGGAAAAAACGCAAATATGGGCAAAACGAAAATATGGGACAAACGCAATACGGGAATAACGATATTATTGGAATAACGCAAATATGGGAAAATCGAAAATATCGGTAAAAACGCAAGTATTGGAAAATGCAAATATGGGAAAACGCAAATATGGGAAACACACAAATAGAAGAAAAACAAAATATGGGAAAAACACAAATATGGGTACCACATAAATATGGGAATATCGAAAATTTGGGAAAAATGCAAATATTGGAAAAACGCAAATATTTGAAAAACGCAAACATGGGAAAAACGCAAATATGGGATAAAAGCAAATATGAAAAACGCAAATATGTTAAAAACGCAAATATGGGAAACACGCAAATATGGGAATATCGAAAATTAGGGAAAAATGCAAATATGGGAAAAACGCAAATATGGGAAAAATGCAATTATGGGAAAAATGCAAATATGGGAAAAACACAATATTGGAAAAAACGGAAATATGTGAAAAATGCAAATATGGGAAAAATGCAAATATGGGAAAAACGCAGATATTTAAAAACGCAATTATGGAAAAATGCAATTATGGGAAAAACGCAATATTGGGAAAAACGGAAATATGAGAATAACGCAAACTTTGTAAAACGCAAATATGGGAAAAGCACAAATATGTGACGACGCAAATATGGGAAAATCCAAAATATGGGAAAAGTGGAAATGTGGCAGAAAGACAAATATGGGAAAAACGCAAATATGGGAAAAACGAAAATATGGGAAAAAAGAAAAAATGGGAAAATCGCAATTCGGGGAAAAACGGAAATATTCGAAAAAAGCAAATATGGGAAAACTGGAATATGGGAAAACGAAAATATGGGAAAAACGCAAGTATGGGAAAAACGCCAATATGGCAATAACCAAATATGGGAAAAAAGATAATATGAGAAAACCCAAACATGAGAAAGACGCAAATATGGGAAATACGAAAATATGGGAAATACTTAAATATGGGAAAGACACAAAAAATAGAAAAACGCAAATATGGGAAAAACGCGAATATGGGAAAAACGCAAATATGTGACAAGCGCAAATATGGAAAAAACGCAAATATGGGAAAAACGCAAATATGGGAAATAAGTGTGGGAAAAACGCAAATATGGGAAAAACTAGAGTATTGGAAAGATGCAAATATGGGAAACACGCAAATATGGGAAATACGCAAAATTGGGGAAAACACAAATATGGAAAAAACACAAATATATGAAAAACGTAAATGTGGGAGACATGCAAATATGGGAAAAACAGAAATATGGGAAAAACACAAATATTGGAAAAACGCAAATATGTGAAAAACGCAAATATGTGAAAAACCCAAATATGGCAAAAACGCAAACATGGGAAAAAAGCAAATATGCAAAAAAAAAAAAAATGGGGGAAAACGATATCACAGGAGTAACGCAAATATGGGAAAAAAGCAAATATGGGAAAAAACGCAAATATGGGAGAAACACAAATATGGGAAAAACACAAATATGGGAAAAACGCAAATATGGGAAAAACGCAAATATTGTAAAAACGCAAACATGGGAAAATCAAAAATATTGGGAAAATCGAAAGTATGGGAAGAACGCAAATATCAGAAAACACAAACATGGGAAAAACGCAATTATGGAAAAACGCAAATATGGAAAAATGCAAATATGAGAAAAACGCAAATATGGAAGAAACCCGTATAGGTGAAAAACGCACATAGGTGAGAAACGGATATGTGGAGAGAACGCTTATATGGTAAAATTGAAAATATGGCAAAAACCAAATATGGGAAAAAGCAAATATTGGAAAAAAACCAAATATGGGAAATACGCAAATATGGGAATAACGTAAATATGGGAAAAAAGCAAATTAGGGATAACGCAAATATGAAAAACACGAGAATATGGAAAAACGCAAATTTGGGATAAACGCAGTAATGGGAAAAACGTAACTACGGGAAAAACTCAAATTTGGAAAAAACTCAAATATAAGGAGAAACGCAAATATGGGACAAATGCAAGTATGGGAAAAACGCAAATATGGAAAAACGCAAAAATGAAAAAAACCAAATATGGGAAAAACGCAAATATGGGAAGACGGAAATATGGGAAAAACGCAAATATGGAAAAATTGCAAATACAGTGAAAGGTGGCTACACTGAGTCACTGCGCCAGAGATTGCGCCAAAGAGTATTATTAAGCCGCCTACACAGTGCTTGGAGAGAGCTCGTAGCAGGCAGTGCGTGGGCAGAGCTCGTAGCAGACAGTTCGTGTTGAGATGTGCTAGTGGGCAAGGCTTGTCGAGATGTTGTAGTAAGGAGTGCTTGTTCCATGTTTTATGCAGTTGTTTGATGGGATAGACAGCAGATGGTTCGAATGGTAATACTGTAACGATCAGAGTGCTTTTCGTCAATATACACTCCTGGAAATTGAAAAAAGAACACATTGACACCGGTGTGTCAGACCCACCATACTTGCTCCGGACACTGCGAGAGGGCTGTACAAGCAATGATCACACGCACGGCACAGCCGACACACCAGGAACCGCAGTGTTGGCCGTCGAATGGCGCTAGCTGCGCGGCATTTGTGCACCGCCGCCGTCAGTGTCAGCCAGTTTGCCGTGGCATACGGAGCTCCATCGCAGTCTTTAACACTGGTAGCATGCCGCGACAGCGTGGACGTGAACAGTATGTGCAGTTGACGGACTTTGAGCGAGGGCGTATAGTGGGCATGCGGGAGGCCGGGTGGACGTACCGCCGAGTTGCTCAACACGTGGGGCGTGAGGTCTCCACAGTACATCGATGTTGTCGCGAGTGGTCGGCGGAAGGTGCACGTGCCTGTCGACCTGGGACCGGACCGCAGCGACGCACGGATGCACGCCAAGACTGTAGGATCCTACGCAGTGCCGTAGGGGACCGCACCGCCACTTCCCAGCAAATTAGGGACACTGTTGCTCCTGGGGTATCGGCGAGGACCATTCGCAACCGTCTCCATGAAGCTGGGCTACGGTCCCGCACACCGTTAGGCCGTCTTCCGCTCACGCCCCAACATCGTGCAGCCCGCCTCCAGTGGTGTCGCGACAGGCGTGAATGGAGGGACGAATGGAGACGTGTCGTCTTCAGCGATGAGAGTCGCTTCTGCCTTGGTGCCAATGATGGTCGTATGCATGTTTGGCGCCGTGCAGGTGAGCGCCACAATCAGGACTGCATACGACCGAGACACACAGGGCCAACACCCGGCATCATGGTGTGGGGAGCGATTTCCTACACTGGCCGTACACCACTGGTGATCGTCGAGGGGACACTGAATAGTGCACGGTACATCCAAACCGTCATCGAACCCATCGTTCTATCATTCCTAGACCGGCAAGGGAACTTGCTGTTCCAACAGGACAATGCACGTCCGCATGTATCCTGTGCCACCCAACGTGCTCTAGAAGGTGTACGTCAACTACCCTGGCCAGCAAGATCTCCGGATCTGTCCCCCATTGAGCATGTTTGGGACTGGATGAAGCGTCGTCTCACGCGGTCTGCACGTCCAGCACGAACGCTGGTCCAACTGAGGCGGAGAGTACAAGGATACCGCGCTGTGTTTTGGCGGCGGCACATACTCAAAGCAACAGTCAAGTCTGCGCGCCGCACAAGGCAGTCGTTGACCGCGAACAATTGCTTCCTACGTCACGCGCCTACAGCTGATCGGGCGCTCAGTGCGAATGCACTGACAGCCGTAAACAAATACACAGTTTAATTTCGCCGATTAAATTCAGTATAAAGCTATAGTAACTTGATGAATTCTGTTATTAACATTCAGTATTTTTCAGGATACGGTTCTATAAAATATTTAAGAACTTCAGGTAAATTCTGTGCGTGTCCGACGTTAAGAGGACTTGCTATCGAGAGATTTTCAGGAAGAATGTAATTTCGAAGAGGAAACTAATAAACTAAAAAGGGTAACTATTAATTGAGTTCATTTTTCAGGTAACATATTTTCACTTAGGTACGTACTTTAGACGTAATTTGCTGCTCGCGATTACGTGATTCATACTTTGTGCTAATTTCATGTTCTATGAATTTACGTGTGAAGCGACGTGCTTGCGTACATTTTCTGATTTTTGTCAATGTTTTATTAATGAACAGGATTGTTATTTGTATATATTCTGCATCGCTTGGCTGCGCTGCTTTTTCACTGATGTCATGTTTTTCTGTTATGTGTATGCTGTGCTTATTTATTTAAATTATAATTGTAACCTGATTTATTGTGCTGATGTGTTTAGGTATGTAAGTTATACTTTGTGATTTATCTGCTTGCGCCTTCATGTTTACTTATTAAGATTACATATGAACATTTATTTGCTTATGCTGATATGATGCTAATGACATGTTTACTGCTTTGCGTATGGATTGCATATTTATACATATCTGTTGTTGTCATAACTACTCTTTAATTTGGTATATAGCAATGCTGATGTACAGTGTACGAACATAGAGTTTAGGTCACACTATTGGATTAATTATAGATTGTTCGCTTGGCAGAGCCTCGTTATAGGAATTGTGCTGCATCCACTTTTTGACATTCTGTTCTCTACTGGTATATTTACTCGCTATTGCATGTTTTGCTTACGCTCAGTGCCTTATATTTTTAAGATAAGAAAATGAACTGCTATAATTCGACGAACAACATTAGTACAAGAAACTTCATAGAAGTCACATGAGCTGGAGGTTTTATGGAAGCTGTATAACTTTATGCTAATAGGAAGGAAGCTAACGACATGACATACCATTACTAGGTTTAGACTATTGACAGTTATTACACTGCATTTTTCGTGAGCAATTGAAATAGGAAGTGACACTTGATACAAGAAATACTCCACATGTTTGCTTCTGCCATAATTCTTGAAGTGGCGTACACACTGTGAAATATTGTGATCATTCACATTCCGTAATCGTACTTAATTACTGAGAGTTATTCGAACTAAGTCTGTTAGAGGTTGTGTATGCATTTCTTTGTTTATAATTCATAATGAGCAGAAGATTTGGGTCAGATGGATTACACAGAGGTTGTGTGTTGGCAATGTGTCTTCAGATTGTATGGGATGATGAACTGAAGTTTGCATTAGGATTTTATCTGTACTTGTTCGAGGAGACTGACTAGAGGAAAGAGTTGTTATGGAAGTGAAATGATATTGGTAATAAGGTTTATATGTATCGACGTATTGAAGAGGTATTATTGAGGTATTATTGAGATTGTGTGAAGTTGATGATTATTGGAGTTTTGGTGGATAAGAGGTAAAGTAAGTGAGGAGCATATATTGGCAATAAGGGTTATATGTATCGACGTATTGAAGAGGTATTATTGAGGTATTATTGAGATTATGTGATGCTGATGATTATTGGAGTTTTGGTGTATAAGAAGTAAAGTAAGTGAGGAGCATATTTTTTTTGTTGGTCTTATGGAACAAGGAGGATGAAGATAGCTGACTAGAACACTAAAGCAGAAGGAAGATAGTCTATACACACACTTTGTTAAATCACTAAGCAGTATATACTTTTTTTTGAAGAGAGGAAGTATTTGCATATCTTGGCTCACTGACAGTTGTTCAACAACAGTACATTTGATCTGGCTTGGCAAACATTGGTCTTGACATGATGACTATGACGTTGACCTAACTATTATTGACTGTTATACATTGCTGCCACTACTACTTGATACACATGATGAACATCAGATTTTGACAGAATTACATTTACACAGTTAACACCATTCAATTACACAGTAGTACTTAATGTGGATGAAAGATGAATGAGTGTGTTTTGTGTGTTCTCCTTTCCTAATCCTACCCACCTATCTCGTAAATACTATTTTATTTGTTTATAGTGGCTTGCACTGACACCCATAAATATTATAGGTTTACTGATATTTGAGTATTTGTAATAGTTAATATGAAAATTATCTGACATCATTTGTGTGTTTATTATGATTTGTATGTTTAGTGTAAAAGCATTTGTACGTGCATTCAAACTATTGTTCATGCCTGAACTGTCTGATTAGTGATGGTAAATATTATGAACTGTTACCTGCACTTTTTCAACATAATGTGTGACACTTAGGACATGTTTAATTTCTGCTGATGAACAGTGTGATTAGGGATAGTGAATATTATGAACTGTTACTTGTACTTTTTCTACATGATTGGTGCCACTAGGACATGTTTAATTTCTGCTGATGAACAATGTGATCAGTGATAGTGAATATCATGGACTGCTCTCTGGATCTGCTCATGATTGCTAGGTGCAACTGATGGACTACTTGTATGGAAATGATGTCTCTTGTTGGTGTCTGCACCTGCTCAACATTGCTGGGTGCAACTGATGGACTGCTTCTACTGAAATGATGTCACTTGTTGGTGTCTGCACCTGCTCAACATTACTGGGTGCCACAGATGGAACTGCTTCTACTGAAATGATGTCACTTGTTGGTGTCTGCACCTGCTCAACATTGCTGGGTGCAACTGATGGACTGTTTCAACTGAAATGATGTCACTTGTTGGTGTCTGCACCTGCTCAACATTGCTGGGTGCAACTGATGGACTGCTTCTACTGAAATGATGTCACTTGTTGCTGTCTGCACCTACTCAACATTGCTGGGTGCCACTGTTAGAACTGTTTCTACTGAAATGATGTCACTTGGTGTCTGCACCTGCTCAACATTGCTGGGTGCAACTGATGGACTGCTTCTACTGAAATGATGTCACTTGTTGGTGTCTGCACCTGCTCAACATTACTGGGTGCCACTAATGGAACTGCTTCTACTGAAATGAAGTCACTTGTTGCTGTCTGCACCTGCTCAACATTGCTGGGTGCCACTGATGGACTGCTTCTACTGAACTAATGTGACTTGTTGCTGTGTGTACCTCTTCAACTTTACTGGGTGCCACAGATCGAACTGCTTCTACTGAAATGATGTGACTTGTTGGTGTCTGCACCTGCTCAACATTGCTGGGTGCAACTGATGGACTGTTTCTACTGAAAAGATGTCACTTGCCGGTGTCTGCACCTACTCAACATTGCTGGGTGCCACTGATGGACTGCTTCTACTGAACTAATGTCACTTGTTGCTGTGTGTACCTCTTCAACTTTACTGGGGGCCACAGATGGAACTGCTTCTACTGAAATGATGTCACTTGTTGGTGTCTGCACCTGCTCAACATTACTGGGTGCCACAGATGGAACTGCTTCTACTGAAATGAAGTCATTTGTTGGTGTCTGTACCTGCTCAACATTGCTGGGTGCAACTGATGGACTGCTTCTACTGAAATGATGTCACTTGTTGGTGTCTGCACCTGCTCAACATTGCTGGGTGCAACTGATGGACTGCTTCTGCTGAAATGATGTCACTTGTTGGTGTCTGCACCTGCTCAACATTGCTGGGTGCAACTGATGGACTGCTTCTGCTGAAACGATGTCACTTGTTGGTGTCTGCACCTGTTGACCATTGCTGGGCTAGAATTATCAACTATTTGTTTTTTATGTGAACATTTGTATAAACTGATTTTTTATGTATTGTGTAAACTATTATGTAAAGCCACATGTATGAAAAGAATTTGTATTGCCTACTGTATTTTATATATTAGGTTATTGAAAGGTCAGTGCAAAGCCAAAATTTTAACTAATTATGTGATATTTAGGTATTAATATTATCTTTTATTTTTGTCTGTATTTTTCTGGACGAATTTGGTGGTATTTTCACCACCAATGCTGGCAAAAATACCATCAATTTCTGGCCTGTGGAGGAGGGGCATATGAAAGGTGGCTACACTGAGCCACTGCGCCAGAGATTGCGCCAAAGAGTATTATTAAGCCGCCTACACAGTGCCTGTTAAGAACTCGTAGCAGGCAGTGCGTGGGCAGAGCTCGTAGCAGACAGTTCGTGTTGAGATGTGCTAGTGGGTAAGGCTTGTCGAGATGTTGTAGTAAGGAGTGCTTGTTCCATGGTTTATGCAGTTGTTTGATGGGATAGACAGCAGATGGTTCGAATGGAAATACTGTAACGATCATAGTGCTTTTCGTCAATATATATGAAGGTAAAATATTGCGTGTTTTTTCATTAATTCCGTGTGTCTCAAATAATGCATCATTACAGGTTCAGTCAACAAAGCATCTGGCTTGTGTTCTTGTATTAGAGTGGAATTCTGGTTTTCTAGAGTAATTATGGTATTTTTATTTCCTTTAGTTACTTCAGTATAAATGGTATTTAAAATTTCTTGTCTTGTTGAAGAAGAACCGTGCCAGATGTGTGCATTGAGTCACACTCCCACACACAGAACAGTTACACTTGTGCTTGTTGGCTTCGTAGATTTTATAGTTGCTGGGGACTTAATTAATTAATTGTGTTAACCAAAATTTTCATTCATTATTTATTGTTGTTCTTTGCAGTCAGATAGCGTAATAATACTAGTCAGGGCCAACCGATTACGAGACACAGCGTAATCGGACATACAGCTACTAAAAACCAAAAATATTTTCAATCATATTTAATTAAGCCCCCATGCAACGGGAAAAACGCAAATATGGGAAAAACGCAAATATGGGAAAAACGCAAATATGGGAAAAACGCAAGTATGGGAAAAACCATATATGGGAAAAACGCAAATATGGGATAAATGCAAATATGGGAAAAACGCAAATATGGGAAAAACGCAAATATGGGAGTAATGCAAATATGGGGAAAACGTAAATATGGGAAAAACGCAAACATGGGAAAAACGCAAATACGGGAAAAACGTAAATATGGGTAAACCCAAATATGGGTAAACCCAAATATGAGAAAAACGAAATTATGGGAACAACGAAAATATGGCAAAAACGCAATTATGGCAAAGACACAGATATGGGAAACACAAATACGGAAAAATGGACATATGGGAAAAACGCAAATTTGGGAAACAGGCATACATGGGAAAAACGCATATATGGGAAATACGCAAATACGGGAAAAACGCGAATATATGAAAAAGGCAAATATGGGAAAATCGAAAATATATGATAATCGCAAATATGGGAAAACCGAAAATATCGGTAAAAACGCAAATATGGGAAAAACGCAATATTGGAAAAAACGCAAATACTAGAAAAACGAAAATAAGGATAAAACGCAATAAGGGAAGAACGCAAATATGGGAAAAACCCAAACACGGGAAAAACTAACATTTGGAACAAACGCAAACATGCGAAAATCGAAAATATGGGAAAAACCCAAATATAGGAAACACCAAAGTATGGGAAAAACCCAAATATGGGAAAAACACAAATATTGGAATATCGCAAATATGGGAAAAACGCAATATTGGGAAAAACGAAAATATGGGAAAAACGAAAATATGAGAAAAACGCAATATGAAAAGAACGAAAATATAGGAAAAAAGTAAAAAGGGGAAAATCTAAAATATCAGTAAAAACGCAAGTGTGGGAAAGACGCAATATTGGAAAAAACGCAAATGCAGTAAAAACGAAAATTTCGGAAAAACGCAAATTTGGGAAAAACGAAAATATGGGAAAAAAATCAAATATGGGAAAAACGCTAATAAGGGAAAAACGATAATATAGGAAAAACGCCAATATGGGAAACGCGCAAATATGGGCAAGACACAAATATGGGAAAAACTCAAATTTGGGACAAACGCAAGTATGGAAAAATCGAAAATATGAGAAACACGCAAATATGGGAAAAACGCAAATATCAGAAAACACAAACATGGGAAAAGCGCAATTATGGAAAAACGCAAATATGGAAAAATGTAAATATGAGAAAAACGCAAATAATGGATACACGCAAATATGGTAAAAACGCAAATATGGGAAACACGAAAATATGGGAAACGCAAATATGGGAAACACACAAATATGGGAAAATCGAAAATATCGGTACAAACACAGGTATGGGCAAAACGCAATATTGGAAAAAACGCAAATATGAGAAAAACGAAAATATGGGAAAAACGCAAATCTGGGAAAAACGCAAATATGGGAAAAAAGCAAATGTGGGAAAAACACAAATGTGTGAAAAACACAAATATGGTAAAAACGGAAATATGGGACAAATGCGAATATTGGAAAAATACAAATCTGGGTTAATCAAACATGGGAAAAACGCAAATATGGGGTAAACGCAAATATGGGAAAAATGCATAAAGGTGAAAAAGGCACATAGGTAAAAAACGCAAATATGGGAAAAACGCATATATGGGAAAAACGCATATATCGCTAAAACGCATATATGGGAAAAATTCACATATGTGAAAATTGTAAATAACGGAAAATTGCAAAATTCGAAATACTGGAAACATTGGAAAGCCATAAATATCATAAAATCGCAACTTTGGCAAATGAGAATATTCTGACATGACTAGAGTACAAGGAGGACTCCTTTGGTAGGCTGGGTTCTTGAGTAATGCAAAAAAATCGAAAATATGGGAAAAATTCTAATTTTGGGAAAAGGCCAATATGGGAAAAATCGCAAAAAAGGAAAAAATGAAAATATGGAAAAACGCAAATATGGGAAAAACGCAATAATGGAAAAACACAAATATGGGAAAACCAAATATGGGAAAAACGCAAATATGGGAAGACGGAAATATGGGAAAAACGCAAATATGGAAAAAACGCAAATACGGGAAAAACGCAAATATGGGAAAAACGCAAATACGGGAGAACACAAATATGGGACACGCATATGGAAAAAATCCAAACATGGGAAAAACGCAAATATGGGAAAAACCATACATGGGTAAAACGCAAATATGGGATAAATGCAAATATGGGAAAAACACAAATATGGGGAAAATGCAAATATGGGATAAACGCAAATACCAGAGAAACGCAAATATGGAAAAAATGCGAATATGGGGAAACACATATGAGAAAAACGCAAATACGGGGAAAACGCAAATATGGAGAAAACCTAGATATGGGAAAAACGCAAATATGGGAAAAACGCAGAAATGGCAAAAAGCAAATATGGGAAAAACGCAAATATGGGAAAAACACAAATATTTCAAATGCGAAAAAATGGGAAACAAGGAAATATGGAAAAAACGCAAATATGGGAAAAATGCAAATATGGGAAAAAGCAAATATGGGAAAAAAGTAAATAAGGGAAAAACGAAAATATGGGAAAAATGCAAATCTGGGAGAAACGCATATATGGGGAAAACACAAATATGGGAAAACGCAAATATGGGAAAAACGCAAATATGGAAAAATCGAAAATATCGGTAAAGACACAATTATGGGAAAAACGCAATATTGGAAAAAATGCAAATATGGGTATATCGAAAGTGTGGGAAAATCGCAAATATGGGAGAAACGCAAATATGGGAAAAACGCAAATGTGGGAAAAAAGCAAATAAGGGAAAAACGAAAATATTGGAAAAACGCAAATATGGGAATAATGCAAATATGAGAACAATGCAAATATTTGAAAAACGTAAATATGGGAAAACGGAAACATGGGAAACACACAAATATGGGAAAAAAACAAATATGGGACAAATGCAAACATTGGAAAACCGCAAATATGGGAAAAACACAAATATGGACAAAACCTAAGTATGGGGAAAACGCAAATATGGGAAAAACGTAAATATGGCAATAACCAAATATGGTTAAAACGCAAATATGAGAAATACACAAATATGGGAAACACACAAATGTGGGAAACACACAAATATGGGAAAAACCCAAATTTGGGAACAACGCTAATATGAGAAAAACCAAATAGTGGAAAAACACATATAGGTGAAAAACGCATATAGGTAAAAACGCATATATGGAAAAAAAGCATATATGGGAAAAACGCATATATGGGGAAAACGGAAATGTGGGAAAAACTCAAATGTGGGAAAAACTCAAATACAGAAAAAACTCAAATGTGGGAAAAACTCAAATATGGAAAAAACTCAAATCTGGTAAAAACGCAAGTATTGGACAAACGCAAACATCAGAAAAACGCAAATATGGGAACAACGAAAATATGGGGAAAACCAAATACGGGAAAAACAAAAATATGGGAAAAACCCAAATATGGGAAGAACGCAAATATGGGAAAAACGCCAATATGGAAAAACCAAATATGGGAAACACGCAAATATGGGAAACACACAAATATGGGAAAAACGCAAATATAAGAAAAACGAACATACGGGAAAAACGCAAATATGGGAAAAACGCATATAGGTGAAAAACGCATATAGGTGAAAAACGCATATAGATGAAAAACGCATATATGGAAAAAAGCACATATGGGAAAAACGCATATATGGGGAAAACGCAAATGTGGGAAAAACTCAAATGTAGGAAAAACTCAAATATGGAAAAAACTCAACTCTGGTAAAAACGCAAGTACTGGAAAAACGCAAACATCGGAAAAACGCAAATATGGGAACAACGCAAACATGGGAACAACGCAAATATAGGGAAAACCAAATACGGGAAAAACAAAAATATGGGAAAAACCCAAATATGGGAAGAACGCAAATATGGGAAAATCGCCAATATGGCAAAAACCAAATGTAGGAAAACCGTGAATATGGGAAAAACAAAAATATGGAAAAAACGCAAAAATGGGAAAAACACAAATATGGAAAAACGCATAGTTGTGAAAATCGCATTTAGGTGAAAAACGCATATATGAAAAAAACGCGAAAGGGGGAAAATCTCAAATCTGGTAAAAACGCAAGTATGGGACAAACGCAAACATCGGAAAAACGCAAATATGGGAACAACACTAATATGAGAAAAACCAAATAGGGGAAAAACACATATAGGTGAAAAACGCATATATGGCAAAAACGCATATATGAAGAAAAGGCATATATGGGATCAATGAATATAGGTGAAAAACACATATTGGTGAAAAATGCATATAGGTGAAAAACGCATGTAGGTGAAAAACGCTTATATGGAAAGAACGCATATATGGTAAAAACGCAAATATGGGAAAAACGCAAACATGGGAAAACGCGTGTAGGAAAAACGCAAATATGGGAAAAACTCAAATGTGGGAAAAACTCAAATATGGAAAAAACTCAAATCTGGTAAAAACGCAAGGTTTGGACAAACGCAAACATCAGAAAAACGCAAATATGGGAACAACGCAAATATGGGGAAAACCAAATACGGGAAAAACAAAAATATGGGAAAAACCCAAATATGGGAAGAACGCAAATATGGGAAAAACGCCAATATGGCAAAAACCAAATATGGGAAACACGCAAATATGGGAAACACACAAATATGGGAAAAACGCAAATATGGGATAGTGCAAATATGGGAGAAACGCAAATACGGGAAAAACGCAAATATAAGAAAAACGAACATACGGGAAAAACGCAAATATGGGAAAAACGCATATAGGTGAAAAACGCATATAGGTGAAAAACGCATATAGATGAAAAACGCATATATGGAAAAAAGCACATATGGGAAAAACGCATATATGGGGAAAACGCAAATGTGGGAAAAACTCAAATGTGGGAAAAACTCAAATATGGAAAAAACTCAACTCTGGTAAAAACGCAAGTATTGGAAAAACGCAAACATCGGAAAAACGCAAATATGGGAACAACGCAAACATGGGAACAACGCAAATATAGGGAAAACCAAATACGGGAAAAACAAAAATATGGGAAAAACCCAAATATGGGAAGAACGCAAATATGGGAAAATCGCCAATATGGCAAAAACCAAATGTGGGAAAACCGTGAATATGGGAAAAACAGAAATATGGAAAAAAACGCAAACATGGGAAAAACACAAATATGGAAAAACGCATAGTTGTGAAAATCGCATTTAGGTGAAAAACGCATATATGAAAAAAACGCGAAAGGGGGAAAATCTCAAATCTGGTAAAAACGCAAGTATGGGACAAATGCAAACATCGGAAAAACGCAAATATGGGAACAACGCTAATATGAGTAAAACCAAATAGGGGAAAAACACATATAGGTGAAAAACGCATATATGGCAAAAACGCATATATGAAGAAAAGGCATGTATGGGATCAACGAATATAGGTGAAAAACACATATTGGTGAAAAATGCATATAGGTGAAAAACGCATGTAGGTGAAAAACGCTTATATGGAAAGAACGCATATATGGTAAAAACGCAAATATGGGAAAAACGCAAACATGGGAAAACGCGTGTAGGAAAAACGCAAATATGGGAAAAACGCAAATATGGGAAAATCGCAAATATGGGAAAAACGCATATAGGCGAAAAAAGCATATATGGAAAAAACGCATGTATTGGAAAAATGCAAATCTGGGAAAAACGAAATTATGGGGTAAATACAAATATGGAAAAAACACAAATATGGACAAAACCTAAATATGGGAAAAACGCAAATATGGGAAACACCAAAAAATGGCCTTAACCAAATATGGGAAAAACGCAAATATGAGAAATACACAAATATGAGAAATACAAAAATATGGGAAACAGGCAAATATGGGAAACACACAAATATGGGAAAAACGGAAATATGGGATAATGCAAATGTGGGGAAAGCGCAAATATGGGATAAACGAAAATATCGGAAAAACGAAAATTTGGGAAAAACGCAAAAATGGGAAAAATGCAAAATTCTAAAAAACGCAAGTATGGGAAAGACACAAATATCGGAAACACAAATACGGATATATGGACATATGGGAAAAACGCAAATTTGGGAAACAGGCATACATGGAAAAACGCAAATATGGGACACACACAAAGATGGGAAAGACACAAATATGGGAAAGACACAAATATTGGAAATATGCAAATATGGGAAAAACGCAAATATGTGACAAGTGCAAATAAGTGACAAGCTCAAATATGGAGAAAAACACAAATATGGGAAAACACAAATATGGGAAAAACGCAAATATGGGAAATAAGTGTGGGAAAAACGCAAATATGGGAAAAACTCAAGTATTGGAAAGACTCAAATATGTGAAAAACGCAAATACGGCAAAAACGCAAACATGGGAAAAAAGCAAATATGAAAAAAACAAAAATGGGGAAAACGATAATACAGGAGTAACGCAAATATGGGAAAAACGCAAATATGGGAGAAACACAAATATGGGAAAAACACAAATATTGGAAAAACGAAAATATGGGAAAAACGCAAAAATGGGAAAAAAGCAAATATGGGAAAACACCAAATTTTGGAAAAACGAAAATATGGGAAAAACGCAAATATGGGAGTAATGCAAATATGGGGAAAACGTAAATATGGGAAAAACGCAAACATGGGAAAAACGCAAATACGGGGAAAACGCAAATATGGGTAAACAGAAATATGGGTGAACCCAAATATGGGAAAAACGAAACTATGGGAACAACACAAATGTGGCAAAAACGCAAATATGGGAAAAACTCAAATTTGGGAAAAACGCATATATGGGATAGACGCAAATACGGGAAAAACACAAATATATGAAAAACGCAAATATGGGGAAAATCGAAAATATATGATAATCGCAAATATGGGAAAATCGAAAATATAGGAAAAACAATATTATGGGAGAAACATAAATATGGAGAAAAGGCAAATATCAGATAAACACAAACATGGGAAAAACTGAACTATGGGAAAAACGCATATGTGGGAAATACGCAAATACGGGAAAAACGCGAATATATGAAAAACGCAAATATGGGAAAATTGAAAATATATCATAATCGCAAATATGGGAAAACCGAAAATATCGGTAAAAACGCAAATATGGGAAAAACGCAATATTGGAAAAAACGCAATACTAGAAACACGAAAATATGGAAAAAACGCATAAGGGAAGAACGCAAATACGGGAAAAACGCAAACATGGGAAAAACTAAAATTTGGGAAAACGCAAATATGGGACAAACGCAAATATGCGAAAATCGAAAATATGGGAAAAACCCAAATACAAGAAACACTAAAGTATGGGAACAACCCAAATATGGGAAAAACACAAATATTGGAAAATCGCAAATATGGGAAAAACGAGAATATGGGAGAAACGCGAATATGGGAAAAACGCAAAGAGGGAAAATCGAAAATATCGGTAAAAATGCAAGTATAGGTAAAAGGCAATATTGGAAAAAACGCAAATATGGGAAAAACGAAAATATGAGAAAAACGCAATATGAAAAGAACGAAAATATGGGAAAAAAGTAAAAAGGGGAAATCTAAAATATCGGTAAAAACGCAAGTGTGGGAAACACGCAATATTAGAAAAAACGCAAATGCGGTAAAAACAAAAATTTCGGAAAAACGCAAATTTGGAAAAAACGAAACTATGGGAAAAAATCAAATATGGGAAAAACGCTAATAAGGGAAAAACGCTAATATAGGAAAAACGCCAATATGGGAACCTCTCAAATATGGGCAAGACACAAATATGGGAAAAACACAAATTTGGGAAAAACGCAAATATGGGAAAAACGAAAATATGAGAAACACGCAAATATGAGAAACACGCAAATATGGGAAAAACACAAATATGGGAAAAACAAAAATATTGGAGAAACTCAAATATGGGAAAAACGCAAATATGGGAAAATCAAAAATATTGGGAAAATCGGAAGTATGGGCTAAACGCAAATATGGGAAAAACGCAAATATGGGAAAAACGCAAATATCAGAAAACACAAACATGGGAAAAACGCAATTATGGAAAAACCCAAATATGGAAAAATGCAAATATGAGAAAAACGCAAGTAATGGATACACGCAAATATGGTAAAAACGCAAATATGGGAAACACGAAAATATGGGAAACGCAAATATGGGAAACACGCAAATATGGCAACAACACAAATATGAATAAAACGCAAATACGGGAAAAACGCAAATATGGGAAAATCGAAAATATGGGAAAAACGCAAATGTGGGAAAAACACAAATGTGGGAAAAACACAAATGTGGGAAAAACGGAAAAATGGTAAAAACGGAAATATGAGACAAATGCGAATATTGGAAAAACACTAATCTGGGTTAATCAAACAAGGGAAAAACGCAAATATGGGATAAACGCAAATATGGGAAAAACGCATAAAGGTGAAAAAGGCATATAGGTAAAAGACGCAAATATGGTTCAAATGGTTCAAATGGCTCTGAGCACTATGGGACTCAACTGCTGAGGTCATTAGTCCCCTAGAACTTAGAACTAGTTAAACCTAACTAACCTAAGGACATCACAAACATCCGTGCCCGAGGCAGGATTCGAACCTGCGACCGTAGCGGTCTTGTGGTTCCAGACTGCAGCGGCCACTTCGGCTGGCACGCAAATATGGGAAAAACGCATATATGGGAAAAACGCACATATGTGAAAATTGTAGATATCGGAAAATTGCAAAATTCGAAATACTGGAAACATCGGAAAGCCGTAAATATCGTAAAATCGCAACTTTGGGAAATGAAAATATTCTGACATGACTTGAGTACAAGAAGGACTCCTTTGGTAGGATGGGTTTTTGAGTAATGCAAAAAAATCGAAAATATGAAAAAATTCAAATTTTGGGAAAAGGCCAATATGCGAAAAATCTCAAAAATGGAAAAAATGAAAATATGGAAAAACGCAAATATGGGAAAAACGCAATAATGGGAAAAACGCAAATATGGGAAAAACGTAATAATGGGAAAACGCAAATATGGGAAAATCGAAGATATCGGTAAAAACGCAATTATGGGAAAAACGCAATATTGGAAAAAACGCAAATATGGGTATATCGAAACTATGGGAAAATCGCAAATATGGCAGAAACGCAAATATGGGGGAAACGCCAATATGGGAAAACCCAAATATGGCAAAAACGAAAAGATGGGAAGAACCCAAACACGGGAAAAACGCAAATATGAGAAAAACGCAAATATGGGAAAAACGCGTATAGGTGAAAAACACATATAGGTGTGAAACGGATATGTGGAGAAAACGCTTATATGGTAAAATTGAAAATATGGCAAAAGCCAAATATGGGAAAAAGCAAATATGGGGAAACACCAAATATGGGAAATACGCAAATATGGGAATAATGCAAATATGGGAAAAAGCAAATTAGGGATAACGCAAATATGGAAAACACGAAAATATGGAAAAACGCAAATGTGGGATAAACGCAATAATGGGAAAAACGTAACTATGGGAAAAACTCAAATTTGGAAAAAACTCAAATATGGCTGAAACGCAAATATGGGACAAATGCAAGTATTGGAAAAACACAAATATGGAAAAACGCAAATATGGGAAAAACCAAATATGGGAAAAACGCAAATATGGGAAGAGGGAAATATGGGGAAAACGCAAATATGGAAAAAACGCAAATACGGGAAAAACGCAAATATGGGAAAAACGCAAATACGGGAGAACACAAATATGGGGAAACGCATATGGAAAAAACGCAAACATGGGAAAAACGCAAATATGGGAAAAACGATACATGGGTAAAACGCAAATATGGGATAAATGCAAATATGGGAAGAACGCAAATATGGGGAAAATGCAAATATGGGATAAACGCAAATACCAGAGAAACGCAAATATGGAAAAAATGCGAATATGG
The DNA here is from genome assembly GCF_021461395.2 of Schistocerca americana. Classification (NCBI taxonomy): domain Eukaryota; kingdom Metazoa; phylum Arthropoda; class Insecta; order Orthoptera; family Acrididae; genus Schistocerca; species Schistocerca americana. The sequence goes on along the minus strand of NC_060129.1, from coordinate 93,419,833 downwards.
GGAAACACATATGAGAAAAACGCAAAAATTGGAAAAACGCAAATACGGGGAAAACGCAAATATGGAGAAAACCTAGATATGGGAAAAACGCAAATATGGGAAAAACGCAGAAATGGCAAAAAGCAAATATGGGAAAAACGCAAATAGGGGAAAAACACAAATATTTCAAATGCGAAAAAATGGGAAACAAGGAAATATGGAAAAAACGCAAATATGTGAAAAATGCAAATATGGGAAAAAGCAAATATGGGAAAAAAGCAAATAAGGGAAAAACGAAAATATGGGAAAAATGCAAATATGGGAGAAACACAAATATGGGAAAAGCGCAAATATGGGAAATACGCAAATATGGGAAATACACATATAGGTGAAAAACGCATATAGGTGGAAAATTCATTTATGGAAAAAGCATGTAAGGGAAAGACACATATATGCAAAAAACGCATATATGGGAAAAACGCAATAATGGGAAAACGCAAATATGGGAAAAATGTAAATGTGGGGAAAACGCAAATATGGGAAAATCGAAAATATCGGTAAAGACACAATTATGGGAAAAACGCAATATTGGAAAAAACACAAATATGGGTATATCGAAAGTATGGGAAAATCGCAAATATGGGAGAAACGCAAATATGGGAAAAACGCAAATGTGGGAAAAACGCAAATGTGGGAAAACGAAAATATAGGAAAAACGCAAATATGAGAATAATACAAATATGGGAACAATGCAAATATGGGAAAAATGCAAATATGGGAAAACGGAAACATGGGAAACACACAAATATGGGAAAAACACAAATATGGGACAAACGCAAACTTGGGAAAAACGGAAATATTGGAAAAACGCAAATATGGGAAAAACACAAATATGGACAAAACCTAAGTATGGGAAAAACGCAAATATGGGAAAAACGTAAATATGGCAATAACCAAAATGGGAAAAACGCAAATATGAGAAGTACACAAATATGGGAAACACGCAAATATGGGAAACACACAAATTTGGGAAAAACGCAAATAAGAAATAATGCAAATATGGGAGACACACAAATATGGGAAAAACGCAAATACGGGAAAAACGCAAATATGAGGATAACGCAAATATGGGAAAAACGCAAATATATGAAAAACGCAAATATATGAAAAACGCATATATGGGAAAAACGCAGGTATGGAAAATACGCAAACATGGGAAAAATGCAAATATGGAAAAATCGAAAATATGGATAAAACCCAAATATGGGAAAAACACAAATATGGGAAAAACGCAAATATGGCAACATCCAAATATGAGAAAATCGCAAAAATCGGACATACACAAATATGGCAAACACGCAAAATGGGCAACATGCACATATGGGAAAGATGCAAATATGAGATAATGCAAATATGGGTAAAACGCAAATATGGGAAAAACGCAAATATGGGAAAAACGCAAATATGAGAAAAACACAAATATGGGAAAAACGCAAATATGGGGAAAACGTATATAGGTTATAAACGCATATAGGTGAAAAACGCATATATGGAAAAAAGCATATATGGGAAAAACGCATATATGGGTAAAACGCATATATGGGAAGAACGCATATATGGCAAAAACGCATATATGCGAAAAACGCATTTATGCGATAATTGCAAATATCGAAGAACGCAAATAATGGAAAAACGCAAATATGGGAAGAATGCAAGTATGGGAAAAACGCGAAAATGAAAAAAACGTAAATTTGGGAACAACGCAAACATGGGAAATCACAAATATTGGATAAAGGCAAATATGGGAAAAACGCAAATATGGGAAAAACCCATATATGGGAAAAACGCATATCTCGGAAAAACGCATATATAGCAAAAACGCATATGTGGGAAAACGCATATATGTGAAAATTCCTAATATCAGGGAATTGCAAAATTCCGAAAACTGGAAATTTCAGAATGTCGCAAATATCGGAAAATCGCAAATATGGGAGAAGAGAATTTTTTGGCACCAGTTGAGTAGAAGAAGGACTCGTTTGCTAGCCTCAGTTCATGAGTAACGCTAAAAAAACGAAAATATGTGAAGTCCGCAAATACGGGAAAAGAGCAAATATGGGACAAACACAAATATGGGAAAATCGCAAATATGGGAAAAACGCAAATATGGGGAAAACACATATATGGGGAAAATGCAAATATGGTGAAAACTGAAATATGGGCAAATCCAAATATGTGGAAAACGCAAATATGAGGAAAACTCAAATGTGGGGAAAACGTAAAAATAGGGAAAACGCTAATATGGGGAAAATGTAGACATGGGGAAAACGCTGATATGGGAAAAGCGCTGATGTGGGAAAACTGCAGATGTTGGAAAAACACAGATATGGGAAAAATGCATATATGGGACAGACGCAGATATGGGACAAACACAGATATAGGACAAACACAGATATGGGAGAAAGAACAATATGGCACAATTGCAAATATGGGACAAATGCAATAATGGGCCCAACATAAATATGGGACAAACGCAAATATGGAAGAAGAGAAATGTGGGGCACAACTTGACTAAAGTAAGGATTCAGTTGGTAGTTTGGGTTCATGAGTAATGTGAAAAACGCAAATATGGGAAAAGCGCCAAAATGGGAGAAACGCAAATATGAGGGAAGAGAATTTTTTGGCACAAGTTGAGTAGAAGAAGGACTCGTTTGGTGGGTTTGGTTCATGAGTAACTTTAAAAAAACGAAAATATGGGAAATATGCAAATACGGGAAAAGAGCAAATATGGGACAAACACAAATATGGGAAAAACCCCAAAAATGGAAAAACGCAAATATGGGGAAAACACAAATATTGGGAAAATCCAAATATAGGGAAAACGCAAATATGAGAAAACCTCAAATGTGGGGAAAACGCAAATATGGGGAAAACACAAATATGGGGAAAACTCAGAGATGGGAAAAACGCATATATGGGACAGACGCAGTTATGGGACAAACACAGATATGGGACAAACGTAGATATGGGACAAACGCAGTTGTGGGACAAACGCAGATATGGGACAAATCAGATATATGACAAACGCAAATATCAGGCTTATTTACGTTTTTTCCATATTTGCGTTTTTCCCATATTTTCGTTTTCCTCAAATTTGCGTTTTTCCCATATTTTCGTCTATTTTTGGCATTACTCAAAAACCCAGCCTACCAAAGGAGTCTTTCTTCTACTCAAGTTGTGCAAAAAATTCTCATCTCCATATTTGTGATTTTCCAATATTTGCGACATTCCGATATTTCCAGTTCTTCGAATTTCGCAATTTTCTGATAATTGCAATTATCGCATACATGTGTTTTTCCCATAAATGCGTTTATGCCATATACGCGTTTTTCCCATATATACATTCTACCCATATATGCGTTTGTCCCATATTTGCTTTTTTTCCATTTATGCGTTTTCCACCTATATGCGTTCTTCACCTATATACGTTTTTTCCATATTTGCGTTTTTCCCATGTTTGCGTTTTTCCCATATTTGCGTTTTCCCCATATTTGCGTTAATCCCATATTTGCGTTTTCCCCATATTTGCGTTACTGCCTTATTTTCGTTTTTCGAATATATGCGTTTTTCCATATATGCGTTTTTGCCATATTTGCGTTTTTCCCATATTTGCGTTTTTCCCATATGCGTTTTCCCATATTTGCGTTTTTCCCATATTTGCGTATTTCCCATATTTGCGTTTTTCCCATAATTGCGTTTTCCCCATATTTGCATGTTTCCCACATTTGCGTGTTTCCCATATGTGTGTTTTTCCCATATTTGTGTTTTTCCCATATTTGCGTTTTTCCCATATTTGGTTTTTGCCATATTGGCGTTTTTCCATTTTTGCGTTTTTCCAATATATGGGTTTGTCCCACATTTTTGTTTTTCCCATATTTGCGTTTTTCCCATATTTGGTTTTTCCAATAGATGGGTTTTTCCCTTGTTTGCGGTTTTTTCATGTTTGCATTTTTCCCATATTTGCGTTTTTCCAATATTGGCGTTTTTCCCTTACTTGCGTTTGTCCCATATTTGCGTTTGTCCCATATTTGCGTTTGTCCCATACTTGCGTTTTTACCAGATTTGAGTTTTTCCCACATTTGCATTCTCCCATATTTGCGTTTTTCCCATATTTGGTTCAGGCCATATTTGCGTTTATCCCGTATTAAGTTTTGTCCATATTTGTATTTTTCCCATATTTGCGTTTTCCCCATAATTGCGTTTTTCCCATATTTGCATTTTTCCAATACATGCGTTTTTTCCATATATGCTTTTTTAGCCTTTATGCGTTTTTCCCATATTTGCGTTTTTCCCATATTTGCGTTTTTCCCATATATGCGTTTTTCCTACACAGTTTTTCCTATATTTGCGTTTTTCGCATATTTGGTTTTCGCCATATTGGCGTTTTTCCATATTTGCGTTTTGCCCATATTTAGGTTTTTTTCATATTTTTGGTTTTCCCACATTTGCTTTTTTCCCATGTTTGGGTTTTTGCAATATTTCCGTTTCTCCCATGTTTGCGGTTATCCCATGTTTGAATTTTTCCTATATTTGCGTTTTTTTCATATTTGCGTTTTTGCGATATTTGCGTTTGTCCCTCATTTGCCTTTGTCCCGTACTTGCGTTTTTACCAGATTTGAGTTATTCCTATATTTGAGTTTTGACCATATTTGCGATTTTCCCATATTTGCCTTTTTGCCATATTTGTGTTTTTCCCATATTTTCGTTTTTCTAATATTTGGGCTTTTCCCATGTTTGCGATTTTCCCATTTTTGCATTTTTACCATATTTGTGTTTTTCCCATATTTGTGTTTTTCCCTTACTTGAGTTTGTCCCATATTTGCGTTTGTCCATATTTGCTTTTTTACCAGATTCGAGTTTTTCCCATATTTGAGTTTTTCCCACATTTGCGTTTTTCCCATATATGCGCTTTTTCCATATATGCATTATTTCATATTTGCGTTTTTCCCATATTTGTGTGTTTCCCATATTTGCGTGTTTCCCATATTTGTGTATTTCCCATATTTGCGTTTTTCCCATATTTGAGTTTTTCCAATATCTGTGTTTCTCTCATATTTGCGTTTCCCCATAATTGCGTTTTTCCCATATTTGCATTTTTCCCATATTAGCGTTTGTCTGATATTTGCGTTTGTCCCATATCTGCGTTTGTCACATATCTGCATTTGTCCCATATCTGCGTTTGTCCCATATCTGTGTTTGTCCCATATTTGCGTTTTCCCCATAATTGCGTTTTTGCCATATATGCGTTTTTTCCAGATAAGCGTTTTTCATATATATGGAAAAAACGCAAAAATATGTAAAATCAAATATGGGTAAAACGCAATTATGGGAGAAACACAAATATGGGAAACACACAAATATTGGAGACAAGCAAATATTGGAAAAACCAAACACGGGAAAAACGCGTATAGGTGAAAAATGCATAAATGGCAATAAAGCATATATGGAGACAGGGCATGTATGGGAAAAACGCATATAGGTGAAAAATGCATATAGGTGAAAAATGCATATAGGTGAAAAACGCATGTAGGTGAAAAACGCTTATATGGAAAAAACGCAAATATGGTAAAAATGCAAATATGAGAAAAACACATATATGGGATAAACGCAAATATGGGAAAAACGCAAATATGGGAAAAAACCCAAATATGGATAAATCCCAAAATTGGGAAAAACGCAAATATGGGAAAAACGGAAATTTTGGAAAAACGAAAATATGGAAAAAATGTAAATATGGGAAAAACACAAATATGGGGAAATCACAAATAAGGGCAAAACGCAAATATGGGAAAAACACAAATATGGGAAAAACGCATATATGGGAAAAATCAAATATGGGAAAAAAGCATATAGGTAAAAAACGCATATAGGTGAAAAACGCATATAGGTGAAAAATGCATATAGGTGAAAATCGCATGTAGGTGAAAAACGCTTATATGGAAAAAGGCATATAAGGGAAAAACGCAAATATGGGAATAACGCAAATATGGGAAAAACGCAAATTTGGGAAAACGCATGTAGGAAAAACGCAAATATGGGAAAAACGCACATAGGCGAAAAAAGCATATATGGAGAATACGCATGTATTGGAAAAATGCAAATCTGGGAAAAACGCAATTATGGGGAAAACGCAAATATGGAAAAAACACAAATATGCACAAAATCTAAATATGGGAAAAACGCAAATATGGGAAAAACGCAAATATGGCCTTAACCAAATATGTGAAAAACGCAAATATGAGAAATACACAAATATGGGAATCACGCAAATATGGGAAACACACAAATATGGAAAAAACGCAAATATGGGATATGCAAATGTGGGAAAAACGCAAATATGGGAAAACGCGTATGGGAAAAACGCAAATATGGGAAAAACGCAAATATGGCAAAAACGCATATAGGGGAAAAACGCATACATGGAAAAAACGCATATATGGGAAAAATGCATATATGGGTAAACCGCATATATGGGAAAAACGCATATATGGCAAAAGCGCATGTATGCGAAATACGCACTTATGCGATAATTGCAAATATTGGAAAATTGCAACATTCGAAGAACTGGAAATATCGGAATGTCGCAAATATCGGAAAATCACAAATATGGAGATGAGGATTTTTTGGCACAACTTGAGTAGAAGAAAGACTCCTTTGGTAGGCTGGGTTTTTGAGTAAAGCAAAAAAAAAAGGAAACTATGGGAAAAACGCAAATATGAAGAAAACTAAAATATGGGAAAAACGCAAATACGGCAAAAACGCAAATATGGGAATAACGCCAAAATGAGAAAAACTCAAATATGGGAAAAACTCCGATCTGGTAAAATCGCAAATATGGTACAAACGCAAATATAGGACAAACGCAAATATGGGAGAATTGCAAAAATGGGAAAAACGCAAGTATGGGAAAAATGCAAGCATGGGAAAACCGCAAACATGGGAAAAACGCAAATATTGGAAAAACGCAAATATGGCAAAAACGCAAATATGGGGAAAACGAAAATATGGAAAAACCTAAATATGGGAAAAACACAAATATGGGAAAGACGCAAATATGGGAAACACGCAAATATGGGAAAAACGTAAATTTGTGAAGATAGGAAATTTGTGAAAAACGTAAGTATGGGAGAAACGCAAATACGGGTAAAACGCAAATATGGGAAGAAAGCAAATATGTGAAAAACGTAAGTACGTGAAAACACAAGCATGGGAAAAACGAAAATACGGGAAAAACGCAAGTACGGGAAAAACGCAAGTACGGGTAAAACGCAAGTACGGGTAAAATGCAAGTACAAGTAAAACGCAAGTATGGGTAAAACTTAAATACGGGCAAAACGCAAGTACAACTAAAACGCAAGTACGGCTAAAACGCAGGTACGGATAAATCGCAAGTACGGGGAAAACCCAAGTACGGGGAAAACGAAGTACAGGGAAAACGCAAGTACGGGGAAAACGCAAGTATGGGATAAGCGAAAACGGGAAGAAAGCATATACGAAAATCGCAGATATAGGAAAAACGCATATGGCACAAATGCATTTGGGACAATGCATTTATGGGACATACGCAACTATTGTACAAATGCAAATATGGGACAAATGCAAATATGGAACATATGCAAATATGGGACAAATGTAAATATGGGACAATTGCAAAAATGGGAAAAACGCAATAATGGGAAAATCCCAAATATGGGACAAACGCAAATATGGGACAAACTCAAGTATCAGACAAACACATGTATGGGACAGTCGCAAATTTGATACAATCGCAAATATGGGACATTGACAAATATGGGAGAAGGTAAATTTTGCGACAGAACTTGACTAAAAGATGGAATCAGTTGGTAGCATGGGTTCATGAGTAATGGGAGATACGCAAATATGGGAGAAGAGACGTTTGTGGCAAACCTTCACTAGAAGAAGGTAACGGTTGGTAGGATGGGTTCATGAGTATTGGGAAAAACCCTAATATGGGAAAAACGCAGCTCTGTAAAACGCAAGTATGGGTAAAACGCAAGTATGGGTAATACGCAAGTTTGGGGATAACGCAAGTACGGGGAAAACGCAAGTATGGCTAAAATGCAAATATGGGAAAAACGCAAATATGGGAAAAACGCATATGAGACAAACGCAACAATGGGAGAAACGCAACTATGGGACAAACGCAAATATGGGACACATGAAAATATGGGACCAACGCAAATATGAGGCAATCGCAAATATGGGACAAAATCAAATACGTGAGAAGATAAATATGGGGCCGAACTTGAATAAATGAAGGAATTGGTTGGTACCATGGGTTCATGAGTAATGGTAAAAACGTAAATATGGGTGAAACTCAGATATGGGAAAAACTCAAATATAGGAAAAACGCGAATATAGGAAAAACGCAAATATAGAACGAACACAAATATGGGAAAAACGCAAATATGGGAAAAATACAAATATGTGAAAAATGTGATAATGCGAAAATGCAAATATGGGAAAAATGCAAATATGGGAAATACGCAAATATGGGAAAACGCAAATATGGGAAAAACGCCAATATGGGAAGAACGCAAGTATGGGAAAAACGCAAATATGGAAAAACGCAAATATGGGAAAAACGCGAATATAGGAAATCACAAATACTGGATAAAGGCAAATATGGGAAAAACGCAAATATGGGAAAAACGCAAATATGAGAAAAACGCAAATATGGGAAAAACACAAACATGGGGAAAATGCAAATATGGGGAAATCACAAATATTGGGAAAATCCAAATATAGGGAAAACGCAAATATGAGGAAAACTCTAATGTGGGGAAAACACAAATATAGGGAAAACGCAAATATGGGGAAAATGCAGACATGGGGAATACGCCGAAATGGGAAAACCGCAGATGGGGGAAAAAACGCATATATGGGGAAAACGCAAACATGGAAAAAACGCAAATATTGGATAAACGCAAATATGGAAAAACGCCAATATGGCATAAACCAAATGTGGGGAAAACGCAAATATGGGACAAACGCAAATATGGGAAAAACGCAAATATGTGAACAACGCAAATATGGGAAAAACCAAATATGGGAAAAACGCAAATATAGGAAAAACGCAAATATGGAATAAACGCAAATATGGGAAAAACGCAAATATGGGACAATGCGTGTAGGAAAACGCAAACATGGGAAAAACGCTAATTTGGGAAAACGCATATAGGCGAAAAAAGCATATATGGAAAAAACGCATGTATTGGAAAAACGCAAATATAGCAAAAACGCAAATATGGGAAAAATGCAAATATGGGAAAAACGCAATTATGGGGAAAACGCAAATATGGGAAAATCACAAACATGGACAAATTCTAAGTATGGGAAAAACGCAAATATGGGAAAAACGCAAATATGATAAATACACAAATATGGGAAACACGCAAATACGGGAAACACACAAATACGTGAAAAACGCAAATATGAAATAATGCAAATATGGGAAAAACGCAAATATGTTTAAAACGCAAATATGGGAAAAACGCAATTATAAGAAAATCGCAAATGCGGGAAAAACGCAAATATGGGAAAAACGCATATAGGTGAAAAATGCATATAGGTGAAAAACGCAAATAGGTGAAAAACGCACGAAGGTGAAAAACGCACTAAGGTGAAAAACGCTTATATGGCAAAAACGCAAATATGGGAAAAATGCAAATATGGGAAAAACGCAAATGTGGGAAAAACTCAAATATAGAAAAAACTCAAATCTGGTAAAAACGCAAGAATGGGACAAACGCAAATGAGGGACAAACGCAAATATCGCAAAAACGCAAATATGAAAAAAACGCAAATACAGGAAAAATTCAAACACGGGAAAACCGCAAACATGGGAAAAACGGAAATATTGGAAAAACGCAAATATCGGAAAAAAGCAAATGTGGGAAAAACGGAAATATGGGAAAAACCTAAATATGGGAAAAACGCAAATATGGAATAACGCCAATATGGCAAAAACGCAAATATGGGACAAACGCAAATATGGGAAAAACGCAAATATAGGAACAACACAAATATGGGAAAAACCAAACACAGGAAAAACACATATAGGTGAGAAACGCATATATGTCAAAAACGCACATATGGTAAAAACTCATATATGGAAAAAAGGCATATATGAGAAAAACGCATATAGGTGAAAAACGCATATAGCTGAAAAATGCATGTAGGTGAAAAACGCATGTAGGTGAAAAACGCTTATATGGAAAAAACGCATATATGGTAAAAACGCAAATATGGGAAAAACGCAAATATGGGAAAACGCATGTAGGAAAAACGCATATAGGCCAAAAAAGCATATATGGAAAAAACGCATGTATTGGAAAAATGCAAATATGGGAAAAACGCAATTATGGGGAAAACGCAAATATGGGAAAACACAAATATGGACAAAACTTAATATGGGATAAACGCAAATATGGGGAAAACGCAAATATGGCCTTAACCAAATATGGGAAAAACGGAAATATGAGAAATACACAAATATGAGAAAGACGCAAATATGAGAAACACACAAATATGGGAAAAACGCAAATATGGAAAAACGCAAATATAGAAAAAGCAAATACGGGTAAAACGCAAATATGGGAAATACGTATGTAGGTGAAATACGCATACAGGTGAAAAACGAATATATGGAAAAAAAGCATATATGGGAAAAACGCATATATGGGAAAAACGCAACCGTACGAAAAACTCAAATATGGGAAAAACTCAAATCTGGTAAAAACGCAAATATGGGAAAAATGCAAACATGGGAAAACCGCAAACATGGGAAAAACCCAAATATTGGAAAAACGGAAATATAGGAAAAACGCAAATATGGGAAAAACGAAAATATGGGAAAAACCCATATATTGGAAAAACGCAAAAATTGAAAAACGCCAATATGGCAAAAACCACTTATGGGAAATACACAAACATGGGAAAAACACAAATATGGGAAACACGCAGATGTGGGAAACAAGCAAATATGGGGAAAACGCAATTATGGGAAAAACGCAAATATGGGAAATACGCCAATATGGGAAAAACACAAATATGGGAAAACGTGTATGGGAAAAACGAAAAAAAGGGAAAAAGGCAAATATGGGAAAACGCATATAGGCGAAAAAAGCATATATGGAAAAAACGCATGTATTGGAAAAACGCAAATATGGCAAAAACGCAAATATGGGAAATATGCAAATATGGGAAAAACGCAATTATGGGGAAAACGCAAATATGGGAAAAACACACACATGGACAAAACCTAAGTATGGGAAAGACTCAAATATGGGAAAAACGCGAATATACGAAAAGCGCAAATATAGAACCACTGCAAATATGGGAAAAACGTAGCTGTGTAAAACGCAAGTATGGGTAAAACGCAGTTATGGGTAAAATGCAACTATGGGTAATACGCAAGTTTTCGGGTAACGCAAGTACAGGGAAAACGCAAGTATGGCTAAAATAAAAATATGGGAAAAGCGGATATGAGACCAACGCAACAATGGGAGAAACGCAACTATGGGACAAACGCCAATATGGGACAAATGAAAATATGGGACCAACGCAAATATGGGGCAATCGCAAATATGGGATAAAAGCAAATATGTGAGAAGGTAAATATGGGGCACACCTTGACTAAAAGAAGGAATCATTTGGTAGCATGGGTACATGAGTAATTGGAAAAACGCAAACGTGGGTAAAACGCATATATGGGAAAAACGCTAATATAGGAAAAACGCGAATATAGGAAATAACGCAAATATAGAACGAACGCAAATATGGGAAAAACGGAAATATGTGAAAAATCCAAATATGTGAAAAATGTGATAATGGGAAAATGCAAATATGGGAAAAATGCAAATATGGGAAAAACGCAAATATGGGAAAAACGCAAATATGGGAAAAACGTAATATGGGAAAAACGCAAATATGGGAAGAACGCAAGTATGAGAAAAACGCAAATATGGGATAAACGCAAATATGGGAAAAACACAAATATGGGAAATCACAAATATTGGATAAAGGCAAATATGGGAGAAACGCAAATATGGGAAAAACTCAAATATGGGAAAACGCTTATGGGAAAAACGCAAATATCGGAAAAACGCATATATAGCAAAAAAGCATATATGGGAAAACGCATATATGTGAAAATTCCTAATACCAGGAAATTGCAAAATTCCGAAAACTCGAAATTTCAGGAAGTCGCAAATATCGGAAAATCGCAAATATGGGAGAAGAGAATTTTTTGGCACAAGTTGAGTAGAAGGACTCGTTTGGTGGGTTCGGTTCATGAGTAACGCTAAAAAAACGAAAATATGGCAAATACGCAAATACGGGAAAAGAGCAAATATGGGACAAACACAAATATGGGGAAAATGCAAATATGGGGAAAACACAAATATGGGGAAATCACAAATATTGGGGAAATCAAAATACGGGGAAAACGCAAATATGAGGAAAACTCAAATGTGGGGAAAACGCAAATATGGGGAAAACGCAAATATGGGGAAAATGCAGACATGGGGAAAACGCTGATGTGGGAAAAACGCAGATGTGGGAAAACTATCAGATGTTGGAAAAACACAGGTATGGGAAAAATGCATATATGGGACAGATGCAGATATGGGACAAACACAGATATGGGACAAACGCAGATATGGGACAAATGCAGATATGGGACAAACGCACATATGGGACAAACGCAGATATGGGACAAATGCAAATATCAGACAAACACAAATATGGGAAAAACGCAAATATGGGAAAAACGCAAATATGGGAAAAAATGCAAATATGTGAAATAACGCATATATGGGAAAAACGCCAACTTGGGAAAAACGCAAATATTGGATAAACACAAATATGGAAAAACGCCAATATGGCAAAAACCAAATATGGGAAAAACGCAAATATGGGTCAAATGCAAATATGGGAAAAACGCAAATATACGAAAAACGCAAATATGTTAAAAACCAAATACGGGAAAAACACATATAGGTGAAAAACGGATATATGGCAAAAACGCATATATGGAAAAAAGGCATGTATGGGAAAAACGCATATAGGTGAAAAATGCATATAGGTGAACAATGCATGTAGGTGAAAAACGCATCTAGGTGAAAAACGCTTATATGGAAAAAACGCATATATGGTAAAAACGGAAATATGGGGAAAACGCAAATATGGGATAAACGCAAATATGGGAAAAACGCAAATATGGGAAAACGCATGTAGGAAAATCGCAAACATGGGGAAAACGCAAATATGGGAACAACGCTTATAGGCGAAAAAAGCATATATGGAAAAAACGCATGGATTGCAAAAACGTAAATATGGCATTATTGCAAATATGGGAAAAATGCAAATATGGGAAAAACGCAATTACGGGGTAAACGCAAATGTGGGAAAACACAAACATGGACAAAACCTAAGTAACGGGAAAACGCAGATATGGGAAAAACGCAAATATGAGAAATACACAAATATGGGAAAAACGCAAATATGGGAAAAACGCATATAGGTGAAAAACGCATATAGGTGAAAAATGCATATAGGTGAAAAACGCATGTAGGAAGAAAACGCTTATATGGCAAAAACTCAAATCTGGTAAAAACGCAAGTATGGGACAAACACAAATATGGGACAAACGTAAATAAGGGAAAAACGCAAATATGGGGAAAACACAAATATGGGAAAAATACAAACATGGGAAAACCGCAAACATGGGAAAAACCCAAATATTAGAAAAACGCAAATATGGCAAAAACGCAAATATGGGAAAAACGCCAATATGGTCAAAACTCAAATATAGGAAAAACTCAAATCTGGTAAAAACGCAAGTATGGGACAAACGCAAATGAGGGACAAACGCAAATATCGCAAAAATGCAAATATGAAAGAATGCAAATATGGGAAAAATTCAAACATGGGAAAACCGCAAACATGGGAAAAACGGAAATATTGGAAAAACGCAAATATGGGAAAAAAGCAAATGTGGGAAAAACGAAAATATGAGAAAAACCTAAATATGGGAAAAAGGCAAATATGGATAAACGCCAATATGGCGAAAACCAAATATGGGAAAAACGCAAATATGGGACAAATGCAAATATGGGAAAAATGCAAATATGGGAACAATGCAAATATGGGAAAAACCAGATACGGGAAAAACACATATAGGTGAAAAACGCATATATGGCAAAAACGCATATATGGGAAAAACGAATATAGGTGAAAAACGCATATAGGTGAAAAATGCATCTGGGTGAAAAACGCATGTAGGTGAAATACGCTTATATGGAAAAAACGCATATATGGTAAAAATGCAAATATGGGAAAAAGCTCATGAAAGGGTACAGTACCGCCCGACATTGAAAATAGGTACAATATACTTCATTATTTTTGTCAGAACAACACATTTTTTTTGTAAAATAACTCAATTTCAATTAATACAGCTAAGCCGCATACCAGTGTGGGAAAGAATGACAATTTATTTATTTCATTGATCACATGTGCACTCCCACAAAGTAAATCCCTACGTCCAGTTTGGTGAGATCTTTTGAAATGAATGAATGTATAGTCGTCTGCTAACCACAGATAGTGAATGTGAATATATGATCATCTTTGAGTCGATCCTTTGGCCACCTTTGGTGGGACCAAAGTGATGAAATTTTGCTGAGCATTGAGCGCCTGAAATGTGGCTGACCAATACGGTAACAAGGTGCTTCCCCCACCCCGACAGAGATGGGAGATGACCTGGAGAATTGTATGTTGTGATGATGTCCCGAATATATAATGTGTGCGGCATTCATATTCAGTGCGATGGCCACGTGTTAAATAAAAAAAAAAAAGAAAATGTGGTATTGCCAGAGCGTAGTGAACAGTCAGAGTTCTGTAATTTACTGATAGTCAGATGTGCGTTTCCGTTGCGTATTATTCATACAGGAGGTTAATTTGTGACCTAATTGTGAGTATGAGAGTTCATGTTACTCGACAAATAAGAATGAATCCACTCGCTTGGCAGACCACTCATCTTGCAGGCCTGACTGCTTGATGCCACAGCATGAGCAAGGCACGTGGGTGCCTCTCAACGTAAACTAATTATTAATAAACAGTAGTTAGTGGAAAATTTGGAAAAAAGGTTTTGAAAGTATGTCTTTAATGAAAATAAGCAACGGTTGCCAGTTTTTCACCAGAACACGAATAATTAAATAGAAACTGAACTTTATACACGTGAGCAGTCTTGCGTAAGAATCAGTTACAGCACGATTGTCTATTGGCTGAGGACAGAAACTTTTGTTACGTTACTCACCGTAATACTGACTGTTGTAATTGTAGCAAGCAGGAAGATTCTGTGAATTTACTCATTGGTAAGGACTGTTGTAAATTGTGCCGCAAGGTATAAATTAGAAACTACGCTTTGACAGCGAAATCCAGTGTCCAAATTAAGTAAAGTTTTACTAGAAATTTTTGATTGTGAAAGTTACTCTATTTTCAGCAAATGAATTAATAATGGCTTTTGCATCATTCTGTTTCTGACATTAGTCATACTACAGCCAAAGATTTCATTATTACATAATTGTCCAAAAGTTTTGATAATCTAATAAATTATGTTAACTTCGTTTTCAGTTCATTTTCTGACTATCTCGGTTCGTACAAAGGGATACGATGGGTACTGTGATACTTGGATAACGACGTATGAAAATTATTTATCTGACAATATGCACGAAAACAGTGTTATTTAAGCACTGAAATTCCAAGTACGCTGGTCAGCCTGTTACACTT
The DNA here is from genome assembly GCF_021461395.2 of Schistocerca americana. Lineage (NCBI taxonomy): Eukaryota > Metazoa > Arthropoda > Insecta > Orthoptera > Acrididae > Schistocerca > Schistocerca americana. The sequence continues at coordinate 93,403,987 of NC_060129.1, read as the reverse complement.
CTAGTTATAAAAAGTCTAGGTCTGCTTCACTTTATGATGCCGTTGGTTTGTCGAGCGGCTTCATTCAGCGGTAAAATAGGCCACAGGTTGATCTTCTTGCCATACCATAGCCAATAACAAGGGCCCACAGTACTCTTGATGTTATGCGAATTACTCTTGCTGCATTTGTGCTGTGCCCAATAAATGCCATACACGTAGCTTGCCCATATTAAACATCCGCCAAAACAACCATTTCAGTTTTCACTGCTCCGGACTTGGGAAACAGATTTTTCGCCTCTGCGCTTTTGCACAGCCACACCGGCGAATACACACAACCGACGACACCAATCGTCTCCTCGCAACTCCCGACTTCTGCTTCTTCTTGGCGCGCTCGCACGCCCAGCGATAATGCATTTACAATTTATTACGCTTTTTGACAGTAGCTTTTCCCTGACTAGGCCAGCGTGTCTATTCACAAAATGTTAACATTCCATGCGTATTATGTTTCTTAAATAACAAATAGCATTTGCAACTGACAACATATTTACAAGAATAATATGCAGCACAGCTAATGATACAAACATAGGAAAACACGTAGAAAACGTATGACCACACAGAGGGTTGTGGTGTTGTACCCCGGACATGCACAAAATGTGGCTTGTGGTTGTACCCAATAGCACGCCACACCATATGGCCTCGAACTGGGGCAGTATGCCTCGTGCGAATGCAGTCACTGAGACGCCGCTCCCCCTGTGTAAGGTGAACCAAAATGAGGGCATCGTTTTCAAACAAACAGAACCTGGATTCGGCGGAAAACACTATATGATGCCATTCCTGTCCGCAGTGGCGTCTTTCCATACACCATTGCTGTCTAGCATGTTTATACACGTTCGTCAATGGCAGGTGGAGAAGTGGACGACGCGCAAGTGTAACCCGTGCCGTAACAAACGGCGACGGACTGTCACCCCTGACAGTGTACGGTGTGTTACACTGTTCCACTGTTGCGGCACAGTCGAAGAGCACACAGATCTGTCCTGGAATGCCATTTGGATGACGCGTCTATCTTCTCAGGGAGTTGGCTGGATTGTGTGACCTGGCCCATCTCGTCGTGTTCTGCGGCCTCCGTGAACCATTCTGCACACACCCGTTGCACTGCCGAAGCACTTGGTCCCACAAGAGCAGCAATTTCCCCGATGGACGCATCACATTCTCTCATGCCAATAATACACCCTCTTTCAAACTCACTCATTTGACGGTACACTACGCGCATGAGCCTCTCAGCCATCCTGCACGTATGCTCGAGTCACACTGACTCATTATCTTCGGTTTGCAGCGACAACGAGAGCCACAGGCGCATGTTACCGGTAGGTGGTGTTGCGGCGTGATGTCGATGTTGACCTCGAACCCCCGGGCCGACATTGTTCAAATGCTTACCACTTCTGCAAAAAAATGGTTCAAATGGCTCTGAGCACTATGGGACTTACATCTTAGGTCATCAGTCCCCTAGAACTTAGAACTACTTAGACCTAACTAACCCAAGGACATCACACACATCCATACCGGAGGCAGGATTCGAACCTGCAACCGTAGCGGTCGCGCGGTTCCAGACTGTAGCGCCTAGAACAGCTCAGACACACCGACACCTACAACGTGCTGACATGAGGAAAGTTTCCAACCGATTTCTCATACGCAAACAGCAGCTGACCGGGGTTGCCTGGTGAAACGTTGTTGTGATGCCTCGTGTAAGGAGGAGAAATGCGTACCATCACGTTTCCGACTTTTTTAAAGGTCGGCTTGTAGCCTATCGCGATTACGATTTATCGTATCGTGACATTGCTGCTCGTGTTGGTCGAGATCCAATGACTGTTAGCAGAATATGAAATCGGTGGGTTCAGGAGGGTAATAGGGAACGCTGTGCTGGATCCCAGCGGCCTCGTATCACTAGCAGTCGAGATGACAGTGAAACTTCCCCTTAGAACAAATTATACAAGACTGTGCTTAACCTGACACACAATATTTTGTTAGCGCAACGCAATCTGACTTTCAAAATTCCCTACAAAAGAATGGCCCTGACTAACATTAAACTATATCTTTCACAAATCACTTACCTCACAAAAATCTTCGCTGCTCAAGCTACTGCAATACAGCGAGCGCCACTACTGCCAGCTAAATAAAAGATTCAAACTACTGAAGGCACTAACTACTGATAGGGATAGTTAGCAAATGAAACATATTAATAGAGAACAAACAATGTATATACCTTGATATCATCATATATAAATATAGCAGTTCATGACAAATTTCAAAACTCCGCCATCTCTCTCCCCACATCCACCACTGCTGGCGGCTCACCTCCAACTGCGCAACGCTACGCGCTGTTCACAGCCAGATGCCTAACACTACAATGGCGAGTATTACAACAATGCAAAGCAGCCACAGACTGCACACAGCACAGCCAGTGATTTTCATATTGAGCGCTACGTAACGTTGCCAATAAGAAAACGTAAACAGCCTACTTACATAAAGAAAACATAAACAGCCTACTTACATAGCCCCCATGCTCCCCACAAAAAATTTTACAAATTTTTTTTTGGGCAGTGGCCAATAATGATTTGATAAAATTTTTCATAATTACAATAACAAAGAAATCAAATGCACACACTTATTGATACAATGTTGGTCAAAAGCTAAAATTTTCTCACAGTCCATAAAGATAGTCCTAATCATTCATCATAATAGTAATTACAGTTTTTTTTCACAAAGTCTCATTAGTAAAAGAAATTGCACACAGAAGTAGTGGATTTCCATGCAGTCTTGAAGAAGTAGCGTTGTCCTTCCAACGGAAAGACAGTGCTGACTCTTGACATGCTGACAGATAATGGGCCACAACAGAGCAAACCCACAGCAGAGTCAGTCGAAATTTTGAAGAGTATTGGTAGGTAGGTCATCACAGAGCAGACCCACTGTAGTCCTGGTAGAGATTGTGGTATTGGTGGGTCACCAGAGGTGCAGACCCACTGCAGTCCTTGTAGAAATAATGGTATTGATGGATCATCAAAGATGTAGACCCACTGTAGTCCTTGTAGAGATAGCCAGCAGCCATCTGTTGTGACTGTGCAGGTGCACAATCACCATTGAAGAGTCTTGCGGATAATATAGCAAGTCCATAAACCACCACTTGTGCACTCACAAAGTTTTTGGAATTGTTCTTCGAACCAGCAATGCTGTTATCCAGTCCCTTGCTGAATTATTAACACACGTGCAAACACTAACAGTCCCTTCTTCTCACATATTGTCCATATACTATGACCAACAGAAACGTGTATAGTGAAATGTAACTTACAAGTTAATAATATGATGAACTGGTGACAATTACAATTTTATAACATGAGAATACAATTACAAAGGTACAAAATACATCATTAATGAACATGACAATACAGATAACATTTGTAGTAAAACAGGCATTACAAAAGAATAGAAATAGACATATACGTCAGTGTTACAGGAATTATGACATGAGTACAAAAATAAAAGATCAGAATCACTTTCGAAACATCAACTTCACACATGAGCATTAAAACAAAACAGAATAAATAATGTGTAAGCATATTTATAAGATAAATAACATATTATTAATGCCAATTATATTTGAGGATAACAGTATTCCTCATCATAGTGAATGTAGCTTAATATTAAAAGAAGAAAAAATTCTATGAAACTACACAGAGACAGGAAGAAAACAAATACACAAGGGTACACAAACACATAGTGGTATAACACCAATAGGAAAGGACAGGGTTCGTTTTCAGTGTAACATGTGGTACTGCAGTCCAACCCAAAACTTCATATAACTTTCCTCTTATTTCATCCTTTGTTTCCACCAAAAAAATTCTATCTAAGCATGCTTTCTGTATTTCTATGTTCACACATTTCTTACCTCAACATTTATTTCCAAGAAAATCCTACCTAAACCTGTTTTCTGTACTTTCTTTCGTATAACTTCTGAATGCATTTCTTCCAATTCATCGCAACTCATTCTCTTAGAGGCTACCCCCTCTTAAGCTAACTTAAATCTACTGAGCTCAGATGCTAAACTAAGGGACGAGGCAATGCAGCAGCACATAAAACAATTAATATAAACAGCAATGAAAAAAAATGGAAAATCGCAAAGCAAGCTACAGTAAATCTAAATTACCAAGCAATTCAACATTACAGCTAATATGAGGCAATGCACAGCAAACAAAAAAATAAATCTGGCTTAGCAGAGTAACACAAATTAAATTTCAGTAGCACTATACCTGGCAAACAGCAGCTTATATCTAAACATGACATAGCTCAAGCAGAAAAAATATTACAGTAAAAACAACAATGCAGATAAGGGAAATGTATATTCACATCTTAATGTCTATGTAATTAAAGTGGTGTACCACAAATTATTCTACAAAAGAAATTACCAAGTACTTGAAAAGAAAATTATAGATGCAGTTACTGTTATTAGTCCCTTCTTATTGTTCTCTCCATTCCAAGAGCTCCTTTTTCGAAGAATGTGGATCAGAAAATACTTATTTAATAAATCTGTTGACAGAAAGTGTTCACATTAGCAGATGCATTTAAGTTTAGTTTATAAAACCAATGCTGCAACACAGCTGGAAACCAGATATTAAACAAAATGAGCAATCTCTTAACTACAAAGACAATAGATGTAAAATGTTTCTAATCATTTCATTAGGCATTTTAGTAAATATCATAAATTACGAGCTCCACAGTATGCTTTCAACAAGGAAATGTCAATAGCGAGGACAATGGCATCCCCTTTCTTTTTTTTTTACCTGTGCCGCTGAAAGGCTAATGGCTTTTTTTCGGGCGGCTGTCGCCCAGGTGGGTGCCCGCGACGCATTACGTGCAGGTGGTCACTTAACTTTCTTACGGAAATATTTACGACAGCAGTTTCCGCTACAGTGACAGTCTCACATAAAAATATTTCACAGGTCAAGAATTAGCGTTGCAAATCTGTAGAAACAAAATCCTATATATATAAGTGTCCAAAAAAATTTTCGCCGGCATTGTGATACATTCACGCATTTACACACATTTCATAACTCTTAAAGTACGATTCTTGGTTTCCAACATCCTGTTTCACAAGTCAAGAGTCCCTACCCACTATTCATTACTCCTTACCTTATTACACATATACGTATCCATCGACACTCGTCAATATTTCGTCATTATAAATATGAAGCATAATCAAATAACTCATATAGCCTCAGCCTATTAATCATAAACATACCTCAGCAGCATAATACACATCGTCGTCGTAAAAATAACATCATAACACCTCAGTCAAATCTCAAAATCGTCTTAGCTTCCTCCAATAATTAAAAAAATTCTCTGCTCATGTCAAAAGTGTCATCTGCCTCAAATGTACTTTAAAAATCATGATCTCATACCAAATACATCATTCAAAGCTCTCGTAGTATCACAATGGTTCCAAAAAAATGTGAACAGTTCACAAAGTACAAACAACATACAATTTTGTAAGTGTGAAGTTATCCAACGGTGTAATTACGTAAACGTCTGTCACTGATGTAGTAAAATAAATGTTTGTCTCTCTCAGGTAAATAATCAGATAGCTGTGTAATTCTGTGTTAGAGAAATACGGTACCGATGTGTATAAGCAAATACCATATTAGCTAGGGGTCCTTGTGCTTGACAAACATATGGTACACAAAGTAGGCGTGTACCCCCTGAGGATTAATGTAATTATACCCTCAGGTTTTACAGATTACAACAGTGGAATGAAATGTATTACGGAAAACCTTTGTATCATTGTCCTTCAAATATCTTTAAAAATAAATGAGTTAAGTACAAAATTAATCACTCAAACACATGTCCTGTAGCGCTAAATGTGCGTCTTGTTGCAACATAATCTCTGTGAAAGTGTCGTAGTTATCGTCCTCCGAAAGCTAAGTTCTGCAGAAGTCAATGTACTTACCTCATGATAAACAAAAGTGAAATGCTTTGTGTATAGATATCGTAGTTATTACGCTTATTGTTGTGATGAAGAAAGTACTGTACTGTAACGTATTGTTGTGCTACGGAAAACCCTGTCTCATTGTAGCTATACTACAAAAGTTACTACTAAAACGTGTTTTACTTTCCAGAAGAATTCAGAAAAACTGTGCAGATATAAAACAGATACACTGCAAAAGCAACATTGTAAAATTTCACTCATTAGTAGCGTCGTGATAAAACCGTGTAGTTGTCACATAAACTAATCACTGTGTCGTCTGGTATCTCACAGAAAGTACTTTAAACCCAGAATGTATTTTCAAGTAAACCAAAATGTTGCATTAAAATCTCATTAGCAGTACTGGTAAATGTTCTAAGTATGTGAGCCTTATAGTCGTTCCATAATCGTGCAACTAACAAGCAAGAATGTACACACACAATAACGCTGTGACGTCTGTTCACTATAACAATGCATTTGTCATTTCTGTTTAAATAAGTTCTCTTGGTTCTTGATTGGATATTTAACTTCAAACATTGTTGCATGGTAACAGTTTCTGAAGCATACTAGAAATGTGAAGTTAAGAGTTTTATGGCAAAGACAAAGTTAAAAAGCAGATTATCTCTCAATAAGCGGTTTTACATGTGAAGTGTGGTGCAATCCTTTACTCTTCATAGTACTCAGAGTTTGAACTTGAATGCAATTGTCAGGCGGTATACGTCGGTAAAGAATACTGAAATTTTTCTCAAGGTTAGCGTCTATGTTATTTTTCTCTGAGCCACCTGGCGCACGCGGCTGCCTGCTGTGCGAGTCATTGTCTGTCTCTTTGTTGGCGCGCGTCGTTATTGGGATTTGGAGACCTAACTTCTACAAATTCACCGTGACGAGAAGGCCCTGCTCTGTTTGAATCCCGCCAGTTCTGATGCAATTCAGGTCTGTCGTTACGATCACATCGTCTGCCGTCATGTCGGTAGTTCCTGTAGTTTCTTTCTTGACGGATAAGTGGTGGAGAATTTCTCCCTGAATCGTAACTGCACGCTGGACCGTTGCGTCTAAAGTTATTCTGTCTCCCGTAATAATAATTATTTTGGTTCCCATATTGTCTGTTTCTCTGATTGTCTCTGTGATAGTCACTACCACGGAGAGGTGATCTTTCCCTGTAATTATTACTACTCTGCCAACGGTTGTCGTATGGGTGGTGTCTATTTTGGTCACGATTTGCGTTGTAAGAATAGACCTGTCGTGTCCAGTTATTGTTTCTGTCGTCACGGAATTGTGACGGATGTGACCTGTAGTGATTGTTTTCCTGTTTTCGCATCCCGCGACTGTCTGTGTCAATTTCCAGTTCTTGTAACAGTCCCTGAAAAGCCTCAATGTCTTCTTTGCAACGTCCTGCTAAAATAATATGTGGTAAATGTTCAGGCAATTTGAGTAAGCAAATGCGGATGAGTTCTGAGGGGCTGTATGGGTTTGAAAGATACTGATTCTTATGCAACATGTCTTCAAAATATTTCACAAGACTGGAAAATTCAGATTGTTCGAAACGTTTCATCATTATGATGCCATGTTTTACTCGGTCTTGTGTGGCTTGAGACCAATATGCTGAGAGGAAGGCATGGTAAAATTCTCCTTCACTGTGGCAATCGTGAATGACCGATCGCATTCTTACAGCTGGTTCATTCTCTAAGTAGCCACACATAAATTCTAATCTGTGTTCTAACGACCAGTTGGGAGGAAAACAATGAGAGAATTGATGGAGCCATGCTTGTGGATGAATGTCGTTGCCAGAATTCTTAAATGTTTTGAATTTACGTGTAGTAATGAACAGCTTATAGTCAAAATCGTCATGTCGGCGAGTCGCATGTCGGTCATTGTTACTTCGTTTCGGCAGTTCCATCTCAAAATCCAATGCGCCTTGCCAATTTCTTTCATAATTTCCGAAGTGTCCTGTCTTATTATTTTGTGGTTGTTCCGTATTTCTATGTCCCTCTTCCCGTATTGGAGCGCGAGTCTCGTCTGAAATACGTAATTCTTGTATTACCTGCGTCAACTGATCTTGTACTTCCCGGATTTCTCTTTTGTACTGTTTATTGATTTGATTTTGATTTTGTTTGAATTTTCTTATTTGTTCATACTCTTCTGTGTCAGTGAAGGTTACGGGTCTTGTGTCATTCAGATCATCATCTACCTTTGTAGATAAGTTAGTGACCTGATCCGAAAGTTCGGCTACTTTCTCCGATAGTGTACTTATTTCCTCCATGTGTCTTTCTGAACCAATTTTCAGGGTATCTACTGTGTCCTTTAAGTTTTCCTGAGTTCTTGCAAGTTGCGTAACCGAATCGGTAGATGCAACTGAGTCAATTTTAGCTTGCAAGGTCTCATGATTTTCATGAACAATAGTTTGCAGTTCTTTTATGACTGCTTCGTGATTCTGTAATACATTTTCATGACGCGAAAAAATAGGTTGGAAATGCTCACAAATTTGTGTTTTTACGTCATTACAGACCTTTTGACATTTCGATTCGATGTTATGTAACTCAGTGGTTAAATCTTCACGTGTTTGTTCAAGTGTAGTGTCTAACTTTTGAAGATTTTGTTCCATTGTGTCTAACTTTTTGAGATTTTGTTCCACTGTGTCTAACTTTTTGAGATTTTGTTCCACTGTGTCTAACTGTTGCTGTGTTTGTCTCTGGTGTTGTTCCATTGTGTCTAACTTTTCAAGCTTTTGTCCCATTTGTTGCATTAATTGTAATAACAATGCACTGGTGTCTGAAACATGTTCCTCAGTGCTTTTCGGCAGTGAAGTTGCACCGGCAACATTCACATTTTGACAAGCGGAAAATGTGTCTTGACTCATTTGAGAAAATGGTGAGGACGCAAAACCTGAATCTACAGTATTTGCAAAATTGAGTCCTGTCATTTCGGATTCCTGAGGCGAGCTGTTGCCGACCGATCGATCGATAATGCTTCGCTCTTCACTAATTGTTTCACTGTCCACGCCATTGTTTGCCGCCCGCTCCATTTCCCTATGCACAATTACCAAATTACTACTTTGAACATCAGTTAATTCATTACTGGTGGCGCTAACACACTGCTTTCATTTTCACTGTCATTTCTCAGTTTACTTTGGAGCCTAGTATTACGTTTTTCACACACCGTTTTTATTGTCACAGTATTTCACACGACAACACAGAAAAACACAATTTGAAGAGCAAAAATAAGAGAACACATTAACATAGCACTGAAAATAATATTTAGTTAACTGCAAGCGCAGCTGCGAAAAACTTGCTGCAAATCTACATGCATGCCACAACTGTTTTACTGTACAACAATGAAAAACTACAACTACAAAGGAAATTCTCTCTATAATTACGAGCTAGCAATAAACAAAATCTACACTAATTACACAAACTACAAGAAAAAATCAGAAGATTCCAGTGAGGTATCCTCGGCTAAGGGTCGACATATGAAACTTCCCCTTAGAACAAATTATACAAGACTGTGCTTAACCTGACACACAATATTTTGTAAGCGCAACGCAATCTGACTTTCAAAATTCCCTACAAAATAATGGCCCTGACTAACATTAAACTATACCTTTCACAAATCACTTACCTCACAAAAATCTTCGCTGCTCAAGCTACTGCAATACAGCGAGCGCCACTACTGCCAGCTAAATAAAAGATTCAAACTACTGAAGGCACTAAGTACTGATAGGGATACTTAGCAAATGAAAGATATTAATAGAGAACAAACAATGTATTTACCTTGATATCATCATATATAAATATAGCAGTTCATGACAAATTTCAAAACTCCGCCATCTCTCGCCCCACATTCACCACTGCTGGCGGCTCACCTTCGACTGCACAACGCTGCGCGCTGTTCACAGCCAGCTGCCTAACACTACAATGGCGAGTATTACAACAATGCAAAGCAGCCACAGACTGCACACAGCACAGCCAGTGATTTTCATATTGAGCGCTACGTAACGTTGCCAATAAGAAAACATAAACAGCCTACTTACATAGAGAAAACATAAACAGGCTACTTACAACAGGCATCTTATCCGCACGGCTGTAACGGATCGTGCAGCCTCGTCTCCATCCCCGAGTCTACTGATGGGGACATTTGCAAGACAACAACCATCTGCACGAACAGTTCGACGACGTTTGCAGCAGCACGGACTATCAGGATGCAGACCGTGGCTGCGGTTACCCTTGATGCTGCATCACAGACAGGAGCGCCTGCGATGGTGTACTCGACAACGAAACTGGGTGCACGAGTGACAAAACGTCATTTTTTCGGATGAATCCAGGTTCTGTTTACAGCATCATGATGGTCGCATCTGTGTTTGTCGACATCGCGGTGAACGCACATTGGAAGCGTGTATTCGTTATCGCCATACTGGAATATCACCCGGCGTGATGGTATGGGGTCCCATTGGTTACACGTCTCGATCACCTCTTGTTCGCATTGACGGCACTTTGAACAGTGGACGTTACATTTCAGATGTGTTACGACCCGTGGCTCTACCCTTCATTCGATCCCAGCGATACCCTACATTTCAGCAGGATAATGCACGACCGCACGTTGCAGTTCATGTGCGGGCCTTTCTGGATACAGAAAATGTTCTACTGCTGCCCTGGCCAGCACATTCTCCAGATCTCTGACCAATTGAAAACGTCTGGCCAATGGTGTGAGCAACTGGCTCGTCACAATACGCCAGTCACTACTCTTGATGAACTGTGGTATCGTGTTGAAGCTGCATGGGCAGCTGTACCGGTACACGCCATCCAAGCTCTGTTTGACTCAATGCCCAGGCGTATCAAGGCCGTTATTACGGCCAGAAGTGGTTGTTCTGGGTACTGATTTCTCATGATCTATGCACCCAAATTGCGTGAAAACGTAATAACATGTAAGTTCTAGTATAATCTATTTGTCCAATGAATACCCGTTTGTCATCTGCATTTCTTCTTGGTGCAGCAATTTTAATGACCGGTAGTGTAGTAACCACTCGGCGATGTGAGTGCAGTAACCTCTGTGCATGTGCATTATGCGATTGTTTGTTGCTGAGTAACTAATGTTGTCAGAATGTCTGTGTTTGATTTGGTATGATGGTGCACTTCGATCCCACCCGTCTATTTGTCACCAGTGCGCATGCCATGTAACGGGTGTGGGAGGAGATCTACAAGCCTGCCACCTGATGCCAGCCAGCGCAACCACTAACACATCTTGGTCAAAGACGTCGAGCGAGCAGCAACCGACATGATGCATTCACCCCTTTGATGGAGGACACGTGTAATCCACCGCATCATCCACTGTTTGGCTTCAAATGGCTCTGAGCACTATGCGACTTAACTTCTGAGGTCATCAGTCGCCTAGAACTTAGAACTAATTAAACCTAACTAACCTAAGGACATCACACACATCCATGCCTGAGGCAGGATTCGAACCTGCGACCGTAGCCGTCATGCGGTTCCAGACTGAAGCGCCTTTAACCGCACGGCCATCATCCACTGTTTCCTGGACCCCTTAATAAGCTTGTATCCCATGCCAGTATATTCTGAAGATACCAGCGTAGTGAAATATTGAATTATAGAGCATGAACATGTATTGATATAAAAAGGGAATTCACAATTTTTGAAATTTGTGGTGAGGTCTTATGGGACCAAACTGCTGAGGTCATCGGTCCCTAAGCCTACACACTACTTAATCTAGCTTAAACTAACTTACGCTATGGACGACACACACACCCATGCCCGAGGGAGGACTCGAATCTCCGACGCGAGAGCCGTACAGACCGTGACAACACGACTTAAACCGCGTTGCTACCCCGCGCGGCCGGAATTTATAATTGCTGAAGGTACTGTCGAGCCATATTCTAGATTCATCGCAACTTTTTGCTGGATTATTCCAATCTCTGTCTTCTCTAAAGCTCCTACCCTCTCCATATCACCAGGGAGTTAATCCCTGATGCCTTAACAAATTACCTAACACTCTAAAGATCGCTCTAGTACCATGGAGTTTATCCATGAAGCCTTAACAAATTACTTATCATCCTGTCCTTTTTTTAATCAGTGTTTTCCAGATGTCTCTCTCTTCTTCCATTCTGCAGAGAACCTCCACAAACCTTATCTTATGCCCACCTAATTTTTAAGATTCTTCTTTAGCACCACATCGCAAATGTTTCAGTTATCTTCTGTTCGAGTCCTCTCTCGGGACTGTGTGTGTGTGTGTGTGTGTGTGTGTGTGTGTGTGTGTGTGTGTGTGTGTGTGTGTTGTCTTTAGCGTAAGTTAGTTTAGGTAGTGTGTAAGTCTAGGGACTGATGAAATGGCTCTGAGCACTATGGGACTTAACTGTTAAGGTCATCAGTCCCCTAGAACTTAGATCTACTTAAACCTAACTAACCTAAGGACATCACACACATCCATGCCCGAGGCAGGATTCGAACCTGCGACAATAGCGGTCCCGCGGTTCCAGACTGTAGCGCCTAGAACCGCTCGGCCACCCCGGCCGGTTAGGGACTGATGACCTCAGCAGTTTGGTCCCATAGGATTTTCCACACATTTGAACGTTTATCTTCTGTTCCAGTTTTCCCACTGTCAATGGTTCACTGTCATACAATTTTATGCTCCAAAATTAAGTTTTAGGGCATTTTTTCCAGAAATTAAGGCCTGTGTTTGACACCAGTATACTTCTCCTGGCCAGGAATACCCTCTTCACCTGTGCCAGTCTGCTTTTAATATTCTTCTTGCTCCATTTGTCATGGGTCTATTTTGCTTGTATTCCTTAATTTAATATACACTTTAAGTTTCTCACTATTCTTATTTCTGCTATTCATCATTACATTTGTCTTTTTCCTGTTTTGTCTCAGTACATATTCTGTACTCATTAGTCTGCAGCTCGTGGTCTTGTGGCAAGCATTGCTGCCTCTGGATCAAGGAGTCTCAGGTTCGATTCCTGGCTGGGTTGTGAGGTTTTCTTTGCCTGGGAACTGGATGTTTGTGTTGTCCTCAGCATTTCATCATTATCTGTCAAAGTGGCGAGATTGGACTGTGGAAAGATTGGGACTTTGGTTGTGGGGTGCTCAATGGTGCGGTTATCAGAGCCTGTACGAACAGCATCATTATCATCTTAGATTGTTCATTTTATTCAACACATCCTGTAGTTTTTTCTCACTTTCATTCAAATAGCAATACCATCAGCGAATCTTATCATTGGTATAATTTCACCATGAACTTTAATCTTACTCTTTAACCTTCCTTTTGTTTCCTTCATTGCTTCTTCGATGTATAGATTGAACAATAGGGCTGAAAGACTGCACCCCTATCTTAATTCCTTTCTTATCCTATTGTACCCTCGTGGTTTATGTACATATTGTATGTCACTCGTCTTTCCTTGTAGCTTCCTGTTACTTTTCTCTAAACATCGAACATCTTGTATCATTTCACATAATCGGTTTTCTAGATTGACAAATCCTATGAGCGTTATCTTGATTACACTTCAGTCTTGCTTCCACTATCAAGTCCAAAACCAGAACTGCCTCTCTGGTGATCTACGTTTCCCAAACCAAAACTGATCGTCATCTAACAGATCGTCTATTTTCTTTTCCATTCTTTTGTATGTTGTTCATGACAGCAGGTTGTATGCACAAAATGGATTTCCCTATTTAGATTTCCTAGCTATCCTACCATGTTCAAACTTCACTTTTTTCAATTACAGGCCACATATCTTGTAGATACACATTATGCGTTTTTAATGCCGTAATTTCCATTGCCCTCTGCAGGCTCAAGCCGTTGATCATCGCTGATTCCTCTGCCACTTTGGGGCAGCATCCCACCCCTTCCTGATAAAGGCGCTGGCATGGCGAGGATAGCTTCGTATACCGGATGTCTTCGCCGACCAATGCTGATGATTTTTATTTAGAATTTAAACTGTGGTTGTGTTCGAACCTAGGACCTGTGACGTGAGGATTACTAATCAAAGACACTATGCAAGGATCACAGGCCTAACTTAATAATACATTTTGTGCACTTTTCTTTCTGAAGGGAGAATTTTACTTAACTACAGTATAACGTAATGGTGTAATAATATTCTTTGATTAGTTCTACATTCATCTAGGTCTTCTGTGATTTTTATAACACTACAAGATGTTTTCTACGTGTTTAATCTCTGTTTGTCGCATAGCTTGTATGAAAAAATATCTTCCTTGGTAATTATTCGCAGCTCTACTGTTATGTCAGGTCACTGCACCGACTGATCTGTCGTGCGCCATCCAACCTAACAGGACTTTTAAGGCCTTTAGGGATTCGACATTGCTTTCATCCTGATTAACTGCACATCAGACAGAGTGCTTACACAGTAATTGCCTGTGTCTACGTGGAAGTGTCTTTTGTTCATTAACTTCTGTCTTTAGAAGTATATTATCTCCACAGCTTCGAAGTCAGACAAAATTCCTCCCTTTTTGCTTTATGGCAATGTTCCACTGACAAGTTTTCTATGTATTTGTATGTTGTGTACTTGGCTGGTACCTTCGCTATTTTATGATTTTGTTGACATTATCAATTTCCACTGGTTACATTTATGTTAGGTACACAATATAAACATTAGTTTTTGGAACGCCAACACGTTAATAGTCGACTGATATTTCTTGCTATTTGTAATCTGGCTAGGACGACTTGAATATTTCGTTCGGTATTATGGTTCAAAAGGCTCTGAGCGACTTAACTTCTGAGGTCGTCAGTAGCCTAGAGCTTAGAACTACTTAAACCTAACTAACCTACGGACATCACACACATCCATGCCCGAGGCAGGATTCGAACCTGCGGCCGTAGCGGTCGCTCGGTTCCAGACTGCAGCGCCTAGAACCGCACGGACACTCCGGCTGGCCGTTCGGGATTAGATTTGAATTTTTTTTTCCTTGAAATTCGCATTGCACATGAGGAATTCCACGTCGAAAACTTAAGAATTCCTTGGATGTGAGGATACAATTGCAGCGCCTTTTTTCGTTAGAACGAATATGGTATCTGTGAGCTGTGGCAACGTGTGGTTAAACCTCTCTACATAGCGAGTAGAAGAGGAAGTGCACGTTACCACGGGTAGCACAGGACAGGTGGCGCGCCCGCAAACTACGAGCAGCACTGTCGCTTGAGGAATGAGAACCGTCGTGGTGCGTCTCTGTATAGGACCGTGTACTTTGTGTGCTTACTTTGTGGTCTTGCTAACGGTGTTGTGTCGGAAACGTTGAAGAGATCCAGTCTCCTGTTATGACTTCTCTCTATCCGTATTGAAATAAGGAGAAGAAGGAATAAATCTACATGTTAGTTGCAGCGCACAGACCCAGTTACAGAGAAAATAAAGGAAATATCTTTCAGATATATGAAGAACGGAGCTGAACTTTTAAAATCAGTGACAACAGTTCCTCCAAAAGACAGAGATATGAGTCGAAACTGATTAGTGTGCGGCTCATGATTCGCAGGGGAACTTCTTACAAACACGAAAATGTTTATCGTCGGCGGGAAACAAGTTGAAATTACGTGACAAAAAATATAGTCTTTAAAAGCCAGAGTTGTTCCCCAGTTATTTCCTTGTTTACCGTAATATCTTTTTAAGATATAACTGAAAAGAAAATTGCCAGTAAAACACTCACAAAAGGGCCAGAATATTGTAAAGGAGAGAAAGTTGTGATGTGCGCCAGTGTTTCTTCAGTCGAGGAAAATATACAGAACAAATCAGTGCCGGACGCAGCAATAATTTCAGTAAAAAGAACACACACGTGTAAGAAACTGGAAATTGTGTGATTACGTGAGGATATGGGAACAGAGAACTCCAAAATAACTCTACTGCAAAAGCTGCTCACTTCTTAAAAACATAAGACGAGTGAATGAGACCTTGTACAATTTATATCATTCTAAACTCAGTAAGAAGCATAGCTGACACATGGTAAATGATGAATAATAGATCACTGCAGTATGATAATGTATTTGTTATTGACATCCTACTTTTGAAAACTAAGTCGTCCAAAGGATACATATATTGCTTTTATCAAGGATTGTTGCCACTTCCTTATGAAATAACTCAGAAATTTACTAAACAGTCTCAAATAGGCAAACGTAATTAATACATACTCATTGGAAGCAACTGGGAATTATTACAAGATAAAAATAAACGCATAGGTATGCTGCTTTTTCACGAAAATAAGTTCCAAGAAAAACTGTCGTTCAGTTGAACTTGGCTGAAACTGAACTATTCCGTTAATTTAGGGAAATATAATCCAGACGATTCTAAGGGTACACTTTCAAATCACGCCTTTCTGCTCCGTAGCTCGAATCAACTTTTCGCAGTGTATGTAAGCCGTAACACAACTTCACGAGCAACATGGAACAATAATTAGTGTATTCCCTTCTGATGACAGTCATCCGAATAAAAAGGTCTGGTGGTGTCTTGGAACTGATGGCATAAAAAATAACGTGTTTTATACCAAATCCAATTGACGAAATCAGTACGTGGTAATTTTCACACACCATTTATGTAATAAAATGGGTAAGAAATAAATTTTGTGATAAAAGAAATATACTCCTTAATGACGAGTGCGTCACTCATAACTTTGTCAAGGAACTGATCACAAGGATAATTGCCCAGAATTCATGAAACTGAGAATTTGCCACAAATTAACTTGAACTCAGTTGCATCTGACGCCATTTCAACGAAGCAACTTTAAGAATAGCTTTGCATTGCTCAGTAACTCAGTAGCCAATGGCAAAATATTGTCGAGGGGAAAATAAGCCACAGGATTAGATGGCACCGAGTCAACAAATCTAAACTGCTTAATCGTTACATAAAGGCCTCAAAAAATATCGAAGTCTTCCTGGAAACTAACCAAAACCACCTGGCAACTGAAGTCCACTGAGGTACGTTAATTAAACCCACATATTTTACATTCAATTATATAAGATCCGGTTCGTTAACCATGTTTGTGCATTGAAATTGCCGTGGGTTACAAGTGGAGGAGCTGACATCTCACGGCAGAACCGGTCAACTAGAGGAGTCAACACACTTTCTCTTCTTCTCCCTATGCTCTCTCGCGGCGGAACGGGTCAACTAGAGGAGTCAACACACTTTCTCTTCTTCTCCCTATGCCCTCTCGCGGCGGAACCGGTCAACTAGAGGAGTCAACACACTTTCTCTTCTTCTCCCTATGCCCTCTCATGACGGAACCGGTCAACTAGAGGAGTCAACACACTTTCTCTTCTACTCGCCACGCTCTCTGGTATCCACAACCAGATACGACGCTGCTTGTTCGGAGAGTGCAACGCGGGGCAGTCGTGGGCTGTCGTTTGGAGATGGCCGGAGCCGTTAAAGACACCGTGCGTCATTACAGAGGCGCCGCAGTAAGTGCTCAGGCTGCGCACGTGAATAATGCTTAATGTCGACGCTAGTGTCGGAAACGTCATCCCAGACTGAACCATTTCAGAACCCTAAGAGTTATTAGAATCTTGCAGCATGAGTTTATTATTCTGAAAGGCCATGAATAAAAAAAATGTTGCGTGCTAGTGTGTTGTGCTTTCAGAACTTCACCAAATGATTGTTAAACAATCTGCTTGCAACCTGAAGAAAGAAGAGGTACAAGCTATCAAGCGGCTTAAGGCCGACAGTAGTATATTTTTACTGCCTGCCGATAAGGGAAATGCAACCGTCGTAATGAACACCAAAGATTATGAGCTGAAGATCTGGGACCTCTTACGTCCCAAGACGTACCGAAAACTAAGCGCATATCCGACGCAGCGTATCACATGGAACACGGATCGGTTAATCAAGGCATCTTCTCTGCCGGCACACATACAGAGGAAACTGCGAAACACAGAAGCTCTACTGTCTCGGCTGTATGGATAACTTTCCACTGCCGGCCAGAGTGGTCGAGCGGTTATAGGCGCTACAGTCTGGAACCGCGCGAGCGCTACGCTCGCAGGTTCAAATCCTGCCTCGGGAATGGATGTGTGTGATGTCCTTAGGTTAGTTGGGTTTAAGTAGTTCTAAGTTCTAGGGGACTGATGACCTTAGAAGAAGCTAAGTCCCATAGTGCTCAGAGCCATTTGAACCATTTAACTTTCAACTGAGACCTGTTGTTAGCGCTCCTGGGTGACCGTCGTATAAACTAGCGAAAAACTTGGCCTCTCTGCTCCAGCCGCAAGTGGTGAAGACTGACACATACATAAAGGACTCAGGACAAAAAAATGGCTCTGAACACTATGGGACTTAACATCTGAGGTCATCAGCCTTCTAGAACTTAGAACTAGTTAAACCTAACTTACCTAAGAACATCGCACACATCCATGCCCAAGGCAGGATTCGAACCTGCGACCGTAGCGCCTGGAACCGCTCGGCCACACCGGCCGGCGACTCAGGACATCTCATGAAGAAGCTGAATAAACTAAAACATGCACCGAACGACATTCTGGTCAGATACGATGTTGTTTCTTTGTTTACTCTCTGGAGCACATCAGTCCCATTTTCACGCAAGACATCGCCAAGCTCTTTCATGCATGTCTCACCGCGAGCTATTTCACGTGGAATGGCAACTTCTATGAACAGCAGCAACGCGTCGCCGTGGGTAGTCATCTTAGTTGAGTGGTGGCCAACTTCTTCATGGAACATTTCGAAGCACAGGCACTAAACTTGGCGCCTTGTAAACCTAAAGTGCGGTACAGACACGTAGATCATACCTTTGGTGCGCACAACCATGGTTACAAACAGCTTCCTAAGACACTTGAACTGCCTACACGCCAACATAAAATTTACCAGGGAAGCAGAAAAGGACAAAAACCTACCATATCTAGACGCGCTGGGCACAAGCGACGGTGGAAACGTGGGAGACGAGGTGTATCGAAAACTGACGCTCACGGACCGCTACCTGCACAAGTTGTCAAACCATCACCCGAGCCAGAAAAGAAGACGTGATTAATACACATTCCCAGAGTGAGGGACAATATCGGCAGTATATTGCGCAAACACGGCGTAAAGACTATTTACGTACCGACAAAGAGTGTCTCAAATCGGCAAAGGAGAAAGGACCCAGTTGCAATGTCGGGAATATACCGCATACAGTGCTCACGCGGAAAAGTTTATGTCGGAATGACTGGACGATCAATCAACACCAGGATCACACAACATAAGCGACATTGGAGGCTCGGAAAGAAATCGGCCGTGGCAGATCTCGCGCTGTGTGAGACCGACCATGGAAGTTCTGGCTGTAGAGAAGAACTATCACACCCGCTTGTTCTTAGAAGCTGTGGAAATACACAAACACGAGAATAGCTTCAGCAAGAAAGAAGAAAGCATCAAGGTAAACGGATTCTGGACTCTCGTGCTGCAGCGATGTCGGGAAAAATGATCAGACTAACGTCGGCCAAAGACCCGAGACAGAAGACCACAGACAGTTTGTAAATTTTATTAACTAGCCTACATGTCGTCGTCCATAAGGAGAGGTGCTGTTCTCAGAGAAATGGGGCAAAAAAAAAGGAGGAATCGCAAGAAGTTGTAAAATTGCTTAAAAGGAAGGACAAGTCTCACAACTTAATGCCTTTTCACGACCGTGGACTGTCAAATTAAGTTTTATGGATTTCGTCACTTAAAACTTCTGGGCTAATACGCCGTGCTAGATATATAAAACTTTCTCCTAACATTTCCTCTCCGACTCCCTTGACAGGGTGGCTCTTAGTCCGGCTGTGGCCGATTTGTTTACAGGGAATTTTGACCAACGGGCGTTGCACACTGCCAGTAAAGGACCAGCACGGTGGTGCCGTTACGTCGACGATACTTTCGTAGTGTGAACGCACGGTGCAGAGGAATTGTATGCCTTCCTGAGACATCTCAAGAGTATCAACCAGAAACTACAATTTAGTACAGAGACGGAGAATAATGGCCAACTGGCTTGCTCGCGTGTGTCTCTTATCAAGTGAGGATACGGGACGTTGCGCTATAGGGTGCACGAAAAAGCCACGCACACTGAGCATTACCTGCACAAAGAGTCTGACCACCACCCCAACCAAAAAGAGGTATGATTAAAACCTTGGTGGACAGGGTGGACAAAACCTGTGAACCGACTTATTTAAAAGATGAGCTTGAAATCTACGGTCGACATTCAAGAAAGATGGTTATTGGAACAAGGAGATAGAGCGAGCACTTCGCAATAGGGAGAGAATCAGGATGGACGAGGACCAAGTTTTCCTTCCGTTCATCAGTATGATTACAGATCGCATTGGGAAAGTGTTGAGCAAGTGTAGTGTGGAAACTGGATCTGTTGATAAAATATCGATATAACGATATTTCTTCCAAAAATATCGATAAATATAGGTGATATGTATTCCACGATATATAGACATCAAAATGGCTATATCGAGTGCCGATGTGTGAAGGACTCTTACTGCTTTTGAGGTATCCTGACATCCAGTCTCTCTCTTTGACTGTGTGAAGCAAGCATATGTGGTACACGAGAAGAAGTATGTCCGATAGCCCGATAGCACCAGGGGGGGGGGGGGATGTTTGCGGTGTGAATTGAATGACAAGATTTTCAATGTGAAGAAACAGCACACCAGTTGCCTTAAAAAAACAATTTTTAGCGCAACTAGTGTGTTATTTCTTCGATTCGGCATACTAAAACAGTTGCTGAAAAGGATGAACAAAAATATAAATTCCGCGCGGGATTAGCCGAGCGGTCTAGGGGCTGCAGTCACGGACTGTACGGCTGGTCCCGGTGGAGGTTCGAGTCCTCCCTCGGGCATGGGTGTTTCTCCTTTGAATAATTTAGGTTAAGTAGTGGGTAAGCTTAGGGACTGATGACCTTAGCAGTTAAGTCCCATAAGATTTCACACACGTCTGGACATTTGAAAAGTATAAATGACTAGATTGGTCTCTGCGGTGGGCAGATACGTGTGAGGGGAAATGTTGACGGAACCGGCGCTTGGCGCTACCAACAGAAACTGTAGCTTTTAGCTCCACCACGTGGTTTTGACACAAGTGCTACGTCGCTGGCGTTGGCAGAAACGAAAAAAAAAAAGCATGGAAGTCGATATGAAGTGTTCCGGACAAATCCGATGCGTGACGAAACGGAACGAAGGATCCATCTGATGCCTCATATTGTTCCACTTACTTGCAGTTACCATTGTTAGCAAAGGGGCTATCACCAGGCGTGAACGTGCATCGTTCTCCTTCCAATTCTTGCTCGAAGGGGGATAGGAAGGCTGATAGTGTGTATCTAGTAATAAATCAATACATAAATATACAGCTCTAAGACCGGCAGCATATATACAATGTGAAGCCCGTACGTCGATATTTTTTGTTGTCCATATAAATCAGTACTTTTTCTCGGTGTACCGAGAGTCGGTATTGTTACTTTGTTAAATATTGATATATCAGACTCCCGATATTTTTAAAAATACCAACAAGCCTGATATAAACTACCTTTAGACCCGCCAGTAAAATAAAAGGATGTTTAAGATCGACAAAAGACATACGACATCCTTTGACTACACCCTGTGTATATCAAATTCCTTGTAATTGGGGTCGGGTTAATATAGGTAACACAGAAGGAAGTTTCACAAGCTGCTACATAGTCACGAATATAAGCAGTGATCCAGGTACTGTCAAATGTTTTTTATTCCAGTCTTTGACCACGATATAAAGTCTTTCGACGGTGACCGATTTCAATCAGTAATGACTAGCGGGCAGCCTATCTTTCAAAACAATACAGTGCTTCCTATCACGATATACTCTGATACAAACTGGGAATGTACAGATATAATAAGGTGAAACGTACCTGTTCTACACCGTGTCCTAATGTGTTAAACCCGGAATGGCATCATCGAAACATATAAATACACTCAGCAAAGCATCGTCACGTAGAATTAAAATATGGTGTAAAATAGGCCACATCGTCCACACAGTCTGATATCACACCGCTTGCCTTTTACCTGTGGGGTCATTTAAAGCAGCTCGTATATGTAGAGAAAATAAAAAACTGGTTATCATCTCGAAGAACGCACTGAAGAAACGTGTGCCAACATTTCTGCAGAAATCCTTCAGCGAGTGCATGACGATAGGATTCAGCGCCTTGAAATGAGCGTTTACCGAAAGGGACATTCAATGACTGTTGTTTTATGGAGAACAGTCCCCCTCGTAATTCCAAGAAAAATGTGTTATAACTTTAAAGCCACAAGTGCTACTTCGAATTTGTTTGTAGGAATGTGCCTGTCGGAAAATGCTGATGTTATTTGATATATCACGTAAGCGTCTTCCCACTTGAGAATACCGACTTCGATTCAGAATAACCGATTGCAAGATGGCGCCCGTGTTGTGTATGTACAGCAAAGGATAGATCACCTCACCATACCTTAGCGCAATGTTCAGGTCTCCCCATTCCTGCAGGGTTTTCGACATAGAGGGGTGTACTGCGACTTTTGACTAGCCCTGCACTTCCAGAGTCCTGCTCCTTCTGCTCCTGTTTTATCATGGTCTTAATCAGAAAAGCAATAAAATGATCAGAGCCACAGTCTACTCCTGTTTTTAACCTTACATCTTGCACCTTAATTACCCGGTGCCTCAGCACTCTTACACATTCTGTAATGGATTTTAGATCCCTTGACCGATTGACCCAAGTGTATTTATGTATATCTTTGTGCTGGGATGGGGCATTCATACGAGTACTCTTCTGAACCTTACACAAGTTAATCAGCCTCATTCCGTTACCGTTCTCTACAACTTAATCATTTAATCTTTTCCCACTTCACCCATTTAAGTCCGTCATTATTAATAATTTGCTTCCATCTGGAAATTCGTCAACCACTTCTTGCAAGCCGTCGAATAAACTCGTCTTCATCTCGTCAGTTGCTGCTTTGTTAGGGTCATACACAAATTAATTCCAGTTTTTGTTCCTTGAGTTTTTATTCTTACACTGACTATCCTTCATTCTCTTCCTTCCAATTAATTATTGCATGTTTCCATTCTCGTTTATAAGAACTGCTTCTTATGATTTGGTCTTTCCACTTCGCCCCAAAACCAAAGTCAGTTTGCAGTTACTTCTTGTCCAGATCGTTTCATTGTCGTTCCTCTTATTACCGGGATATCCATTTAATTACCACTAAATGACGTTAAGTCAACTTTCATATCTACTCTCCTGGAAATGGAAAAAAGAACACATTGACACCGGTGTGTCAGACCCACCATACTTGCTCCGGACACTGCGAGAGGGCTGTACAAGCAATGATCACACGCACGGCACAGCGGACACACCAGGAACCGCGGTGTTGGCCGTCGAATGGCGCTAGCTGCGCAGCATTTGTGCACCGCCGCCGTCAGTGTCAGCCAGTTTGCCGTGGCATACGGAGCTCCATCGCACACTTTAACACTGGTAGCATGCCGCGACAGCGTGGACGTGAACCGTATGTGCAGTTGACGGACTTTGAGCGAGGGCGTATAGTGGGCATGCAGGAGGCCGGGTGGACCTACCACCGAATTGCTCAACACGTGGGGCGTGAGGTCTCCACAGTACATCGATGATGTCGCCAGTGGTCGGCGGAAGGTGCACGTGCCCGTCGACCTGGGACCGGACCGCAGCGACGCACGGATGCACGCCAAGACCGTAGGATCCTACGCAGTGCCGTAGGGGACCGCACCGCCACTTCCCAGCAAATTAGGGACACTGTTGCTCCTGGGGTATCGGCGAGGACCATTCGCAACCGTCTCCATGAAGCTGGGCTACGGTCCCGCACACCGTTAGGCCGTCTTCCGCTCACGCCCCAACATCGTGCAGCCCGCCTCCAGTGGTGTCGCGACAGGCGTGAATGGAGGGACGAATGGAGACGTGTCGTCTTCAGCGATGAGAGTCGCTTCTGCCTTGGTGCCAATGATGGTTGTATGCGTGTTTGGCGCCGTGCAGGTGAGCACCACAATCAGGACTGCATACGACCGAGGCACACAGGGCCAACACCCGGCATCATGGTGTGGGGAGCGATCTCCTACACTGGCCGTACACCACTGGTGATCGTCGAGGGGACACTGAATAGTGCACGGTACATCCAAACCGTCATCGAACCCATCGTTCTACCATTCCTAGACCGGCAAGGGAACTTGCTGTTCCAACAGGACAATGCACGTCCGCATGTATCCCGTGCCACCCAACGTGCTCTAGAAGGTGTAAGTCAACTACCCTGGCCAGCAAGATCTCCGGATCTGTCCCCCATTGAGCATGTTTGGGACTGGATGAAGCGTCGTCTCACGCGGTCTGCACGTCCAGCACGAACACTGGTCCAACTGAGGCGCCAGGTGGAAATGACATGGCAAGCCGTTCCACAGGACTATATCCAGCATCTCTACGATCGTCTCCATGGGAGAATAGCAGCCTGCATTGCTGCGAAAGGTGGATATACACTGTACTAGTGCCGACATTGTGCATGCTCTGTTGCCTGTGTCTATGTGCCTGTGGTTCTGTCAGTGTGATCATGTGATGTATCTGACCCCAGGAATATGTCAATAAAGTTTCCCCTTCCTGGGACAATGAATTCACGGTGTTCTTATTTCAATTTCCAGGAGTGTATATTACACTTACACTATGTTATCAAAAGTATCCGGACACCTGGTAGAAAATGACTTACAAGTCCGTGGCGCCCTCCATCGGCAATGCTGGAATTCAGTATGGTGTTGGTCCACCCTTATCCTTGATGACAGCTTCCACTCTCGCAGGCATACGTTCAGATGCTGGAATATTTGGTGGGGAATGGCAGCCCATTCTTCACGGAGTGCAAAACTGAGGAGAGGTTGTAATTAACCTATTTCTACGGGCTATAACGTTAAGATTAGGGTCGTCACCGAGTCCAACCATACAACTAATCAAAGGTTTAACTGAGCCGCAAAATAAATTAATTCGATCACAGAGCAAAAACTCATAAAAATGCATACGTCGTGATATCGCTCATAGGGGATGCGATGTAATTATTAGTATTGCCCGTGCACTGTTCACGAGAATCAACCATTTAAAATAAAATAGCACATGTAAGAACACTGTGCAGTAGATCAGCTCCCAGCACCACACCTGAAAATAAGACGTAATCTAAGGCATTCGTTTTAAAATAAAGGGATAAAGTAACCACTGGACCCGTGCTTAGGTGCAAAAACGTAACCTCGGAGCACAAGAGAAAATTGTACATAAAATCATTTATTCCTAATAATGGATGTGAGGCATGTACACAATTCGTGATAACATTAATTCCTAAAACATTAAAGAAAAGCATCGATACATTCACCGTTATAATCTACATCTAAACTCATTGGTGTGAATCATTCATACAACTGCTGTTGCCTGATAACTGATCGCAATAATTCGTGAAACAGTGCACGTTTCGCAGTACACCCGCGTGCCCACGTGGTTTGTGGAGACGCAATCTCCAGGTATCGTGGCCAAGTTGTAACAATATCACATCACACAATTATGAAGAGTTAACATTCTTTAAAACAAACATGAGATCGGACAGTTAGTGATGACGGTAGCCCAACAAACTCAACCACGTGGTTGGCCCCCCACGGACGAAAGATACATGAAGCAAGGAAATTTTAAGAGAAGGCGAAGCTATTAATATTTAGGAAAATAAAAGCTCATACAGGCACAGCTGAAGGCAAACAGACATTCGTACAGAAGCGAGTGCTCACTTCTCATCGACACCTTTGCGTGGCGCTCTTCCGGCGAATCCATTTACTAAAAGAAAAATCCGCCCTAGTTTTGCATTTCTTGCTGCGACAAGGCAAAGCAATCTTTCAGAGTTGAAAAGCGAGACCAAAAGCTAACAGCTCTCCTCTCGCCAAGTAACAACGCGCCACGTGGTCAGTCTAACTCACCCTTCTTCGACTGGAGCACAGCTGTGGACGCTTCCCGTACCGGCGGCAGACTGCCTCCCTTTTTCTCCTCCAGCCTCTTCCACGCTCCGCCATTTCCGCCACCAACCTAACGCAGGTGGATTTCTCACAAGTAGCGCAAACCTCTTTACCTACTTGACCACTACGAGAGTTGGCTATTCTGTACAACTGCCGCTGAATCTGTATGACTATCGCAGACTTTCTGTAGCAGACTACGCCACCCTCTAGCAACGTGACACTTAACCACAGTCATTCAATCACACCACTATGAGAGTTATAAACAAGGAAAAGAAAGAGAAATGCTAGAGAAAATGGGCTACCGGACTAATGAAAGGTGGCTACAGGACCCTTTCAAGGTATCGATGTCGGTCGATGAGGCCTGGCGCGAAGACGGCGTTCCAAAACATCCCAAAGGTGTTCTATAGGATTGTGGTTAGGACTCAATGTAGGCCAGTCTATTACAAGAAATTTACTGTCATGTAACCACTTCGCCATAGGCCGTGCTTTATAAATAGGTGCTCGATCGTGTTGAAAGACGCAGTCGCCATTCCCGAATTTCTCTTCAACAGTGGGAAGCAAGAAGGTGCTTAAAACATCAACGCAGGGCTGTGCTGTGATACTGCCACGGAAAACAAGGGGTGCCAGCCCCCTCCATTATAAACACGACTACACCATAACACCACCACCTCCGAATATTAATGTTGGCACTACACACGGCCGGCCTCTGTGGCCGAGCGGTTCTAGGTGCTTCAGTCTGGAACCGCGCGACCGCTTCGGTAGCAGGTTCGAACCCTACCTCGGGCATAGATGTGTGTGATGTCCTTAGGATAGTTAGGTTTAAGTATTTCTAAGTTCTAGGGGACTGATGTCCTCAGAATTTAAGTCCCATAGTGCTCAGAGCCATTTGAACCACACGCTGGCAGAAGACACTGGAGGAAACTGACAGCATGAATCCTTAAGGGCTGTGCATAAATCCGTAAAATTGCTAGGGGGTGGAAATCTCTTCTGAACAGCACGTTGCAAGGCAGTCAAGATATTTAGGGAGTTTGGTGGCCAACGCAAGTGTTTAAACTCAGAAGATTGTTCCTGGGACCACTCTGCAGCAATTCTGGACGTGTGGGGTGTCGCATTGTCCTGCTGGAATTGCCCATGTTCGTAGGAATACACAACTGACATGAATAGATGCAGGTGGTCAGACAGGATGCTTACGTGCGCTTCAGCTGTCAGAGTCGTATCTAGTCGTATGAGGAGTCCCACATGACTTCAACTGCACACGGCCCAGACCATTACACAGCCTCCACCAGCTTCAACAATCCCCTGCTGACATACAGGGTCCATGGATTCACGAGGTTGTCTCCATAGCCATACACGTCCATCCGCTCGATACAATTCCAAACGGTACTCGTCCGTACAGGCCTCATGTTTCCAGTCATCAACGATCCACTGTTGGTGTTGACGGGCCAGGCGAGGCGTAAAGGTTTGTGTCGTGTGGTGATCAAGGGTACACGAGTGGGTCTTCGCCTCCGCAAGCACATATCGATGATGTTCCGTTGAATGGTTCGCATGCTGACACTTGTTGATGGGCCAGCATTAAAATCTGCAGCAAGATACGGGAGGGTTGCACTTCTGTCACGTTGAACGATTCTCTTCAGTCGGCGTTGGTACTGTTCTTGCGGGATCTTTTTCCGGCGGCAGCGATGTCGGAGATTTGATGTTTTACCGGATTCCTGATATACACAGTACACTCGTGAAATGGTCATCCGGGAAAATCCCCACTTCATCGCTACCTCGGAGATGCTGTGTATCATCGCTCATGCCCCAACTATAACGCGACCTTGAAACTCACTTAAATCTTGATATCCTGCCAAAGCAACAGTAGCCGACCTGGTAACTGCGCCAGACACTTGTTGTCTTATACAGGCGTTGCCGACCGCAGCGCCTATTCTGCCTTTTTACATATCTCTGCATTTGAATATGCAACCCTATATCAGTTTCTTTGGCGCTTCAGTGTAGGTTATGGGAAATATTTCAGATCCTGTCATATTAAATGACAAATGTGTCATTGCTATGTAAGAGCATAATGTAAGTAGACTTATATTACTGCTATATATGTACAGTTGTCAGTTTGTAGAAATAGATGTACATAAAATCGTTTGTTCCTGTGTATCAAATGCCACTGGTGATGTGTTATTAACCCGAAAAGCCGATTTCGGCAAATAAAATAGTTCTAATGCAGCTCATGGTGTATTGAAGACGTCTTTCTATAAACTTTGTTTCCTCCTTATCAGACGTGACATATTTCTTATTTGGGTAAGAAATTACGAGTTCCGCGTTACGACGGCAAACCACTTCAAGATCAAACCAGACAAGTGTTGTATCTACCCCGAAAATAGTGCAACGTCGTCGTACAACTGCGATTCTACCTGGAGAAATTGCTACAGTTGCATTAAAAAGAAAAGGAAAAAACGTCGATATCTATTTCTCTGTAATTAAACTAAACTCTGCCCGAACTGGTCATAAAGCCCCAACGGTACCGACCGGTCGCCGTGTCATCCTCGGCCAACAGGCCTCACTGCATGCGGATATGTAGGACCATGCGGTCAGCACGCAGCTCTCCAGGCCGTATGTCAGATTACGAGACCGGAACCGCTACTTCTCAGTCAAGTACCTCCTCAATTGGCCTCGAAAGGGCTGAGTGGATCCCGCTTGCCAACAGCGTTCGGTAGGCCGGATGGTCACCCATGCAAGTGCTAGCCCAGCCCGACAGCGCTTAACTTCGGTGACGTGACGGGAAGCGGTGCTACCACTGCGGCAAGGTCGTTGCCTTCTCTGTAAGTAATTAGCAATGAAAATACGCTCAGTGCCGCTTAGTGAGTGCTTCCTCACAATTCACCCACTGGAAATGATATTACGACATTGTAAACGGCTTCGGAAGCAGGTGAGGTGCAGAGCTTAGCCTAATCGCCCCTTACATCGGACAACACGTGTGTGCTCCAGAGCTGAGTGACGCTGCCGCCGAGCGCTCACCTCGCAGTCATCTGCCAGGTAGTCGTAGCTGGTGGTGAACTCCCCCGTGTAGGCCGTGTCGTTGGCAGCCTCGTCCAAGATCAGCGACACGTTCACCAGCATCCCCGGGTATTCCTCGTCGTCGCAGGCGCCAAAGTCCACGGCCTTCATAGCGTACGGGCCCTGCCGGGCACAAACAATACATTGTGTAAGTAGGCTGTTTAGGTTTTTTTTATTGGTAACGCCACGTAGCGCTCTGTATGAAAATCACTGGCTGTGCTGTGTGCAGTCTGTGGCTGCTTTGCATTGTTGTAATACTCGCCATTGTAGTGTTAGGCAGCTGGCTGTGAACAGCGCGTAACGTTGCGCAGTTGGAGGTGAGCCGCTAGCAGTAGTGGATGTGGGGAGAGAGATGGCGGAGTTTTGAAATTTGTCATGAACTGCTATATATATTATGACTATTAAGGTAAATACATTGTTTGTTCTCTATTAAAATCTTTCATTTGCTAACTATGCCTATCAGTAGTTAGTGCCTTCCATAGTTTGAATCTTTTATTTAGCTGGCAGTAGTGGCGCTCGCTGTACTGCAGTAGTTCGAGTAACGAAGATTTTTGTGAGGTAAGTGATTTGTGAAAGGTATAGGTTAATGTTAGTCAGGGCCATTCTTTTGTAGGGATTTTTTGAAAGTCAGATTGCGTTGCGCTAAAAAATATTGTGTGTCAGGTTAAGCACAGTCTTATATAATTGTTCAAAAGGGGACGTTTCATATGTCGACCCTTAGCCGAGGATACCTCACTGGAATCTTGTGATTTTTTTTCTTGTAGTTTGTGTAATTAATGTAGCTTTTGTTTATTGCTAGCGCGTAATTGTAGAGAAAATCTCCTTTGTAGTTGCAGTCTTTCATTGTTGTACAGTAAAACAGTTGTGGCATGCATGTAGATTTGCACCAAGTATTTCGCAGCTGCAATTAACTAGATATTATCTTCAGTGTTATGTTAATGTGTTTCTTCTTTTTGCTCTTCAAATTGTGTTTTTCTGTGTTGTCGTGTGAAATACTGTGACAATAAAAATGGCGTGTGAAAAACGTAATACTAGGCTCCAAAGTAAACTGAGAAATGACAGTGAAAACGAAAGCAGTGTGTTAGCGCCACCGAGTAATGAACTAACTGATGTTCAAAGTAGTAATTTGGTAATTGTGCATAGGGAAATGGAGCGGGCGGCAAACAATGGCGTGGACAGTGAAACAATTAGTGAAGAGGGAAGCATTATCGATCGATCGGTCGGCAACAGCTCGCCTCAGGAATCGGGAATGACAGGACACAATTTTGCAAATATTGTAGACTCAGGTTTTGGGTTCTCAACGTTTTCTCAAATGAGTCAAGACACATTTTCCACTTGTCAAAATGTGATTGTTGGCGGTGCAAATTCACTGCCGAAAAGCACTGAGGAACATGTTTCAGACACAAGTGCATTGTTACTACAATTAATGCAACAAATGGGACAAAAGCTTGAAAAATTAGTCACAATGGAACAAAATCAGAGACAAACACAACAAAAGCTTGAAAAGTTAGGCACAATGGAACAACACCAGAGACAAATAAAGCAACAGTTAGACACAGTAGAACAAAATCTCAAAAAGTTAGACACAGTGGAACAAAATCTCAAAAAGTTAGACACAGTGAAACAAAATCTTAAAAAGTTAGACACCACACTTGAACAAACACGTGAAGATTTAACTACTGAGTTACATAACATTGAATTGAAATGTCAAAAAGTCTGTAATGACGTAAAAACGCAAATTTGTGAGCATTTTCAACCTATTTTTTCGCGGCATGAAAATGCATTACAGAATCACGAAGCAGCCATAAAAGAACTGCAAACTATTGTTCATCAAAATCATGAGACCGTGCAAGCTAAAATTGACTCAGTTGCATCTACCGATTCGGTTATGCAACTTGCAAAAACTCAAGAAAACTTAAAGGACACAGTAGATACTCTGAAAATTGGTTCAGAAAGACACATGGAGGAAATTAGTTCATTATCAGAGAAAGTAGTTGAACTTTCGGATCAGCTAAATAATTTATCTACGAAGGTAGATGATAATCTGAATGACAGAAAACCGGTAGTCTTTAATGACACAGAAGAGAGCGAACAAATTAGGAAACTGAAATAAAATCTGAATCAAATTAATACGCAACACCAAAGAGAAATCCGGGAAGTACAAGACCAGCTGACACAGGTAATACAAGAATTACGTATTTCATAGGACACTCGCGCTCCAACACGGGAAGAGGGACTTAGAAATACGGAAAAGCCGCAATATAATAACACAGGGCAATTCGGAAGTTATGAAAGAAATTGGCAATGTGCACCGAATTTTGAGATGGAACGGCCGACACGACCTAACAATGACCGATATGCGACTCGCCGACATAATGATTTTGACTATAAGCTGTTCATTACTACACGTAAATTCAAAACATTTAAGAATTCTGGCAACGACATTCATCCACAAGCATGGCTCCATCAATTCTCTCATTGTTTTCTTCCTAACTGGTCGTTAGAACACAGATTAGAATTTATGTGTGGCTACTTAGAGAATGAACCAGCTGTAAGAATGCGATCGGTCATTCACGATTGCCACAGTGAAGGAGAATTTTACCATGCCTTCCTCTCAGCATATTGGTCTCAAGCCACACAAGACCGAGTAAAACATGGCATCAGAATGATGAAACGTTTCGAACAATCAGAATTTTCCAGTCTTGTCAAATATTTTGAAGACATGTTGCATAAGAATCAATATCTTTCAAACCAATACAGCCCTTCAGAACTCATCCCCATTTGTTTAATGAAATTGCCTGAACATTTAAGAAATATTATTTTGGCAGGACGTTGCAAAGACGACATTGAAGCTTTTCAGGGACTCCTACAAGAATTAGAAATTGACACAGACAGTCGCCGGATGCGAAAACAGGAAAACAATCACTACAGGTCACATACGTCACAGTTTCGTGACGACAGAAACAATAACTGGACACGACAAGGCTATTCTTACAACACAAATCGTGACCAAAACAGACACCACCCATATGACAACCACTGGCAGAGTAACAATAATTACAGGGAAAGATCGCATTTCCGTAGTAATGAATATGACAGAGACAATCATAGAAACAGACAATATGGTAACCAGAACTATTATTATCAAGGGAGACAGAATACTTTCAGACGCAACAGTTTAGCGCGCAGTTACGATTCCAGGAGAAATTCTCCACCACATGACAGAGAGAAAAGAAACTATGTAAACTACCGACAAAATGACAGACCTGAATTCCATCAGAACTGGCGGGATTCAAACAGAGCAGGGCACTCTCGACAAGGTGAATTTGTAGAAGTTAGGTCTCCTAATCCCAATAACGACGCACGCCAGCAAAGAGACAGACAATGACTCGCACCGCAGGCAGCCGCGTGCGCCAGCTGGCTCAGAGAAAAATAACACAGACGCTAATCTTGAGAAAAATTTTACCATTCCTTACCGACGTATAAAACATGACAATTGCTTTTCAGTTGAAAGTCTGCGTACTAGTAAGAGTAAAGGTTTACACCACATTTCACATGTAAAACCATTTATTGAGAGATAATCTGCTTTTTAACTTAGTCTTTGCTATAAAATTTTTCACTTTACATTACTAATATGCTTTGTCAGACTTAGAAACTGTTAACATGCAACATTTTGGTTTACTTGAAAATACATTCTGGATTTAAAGTACTTTCTGTGAGATACCAGATGACATAGTGGTTAGTTTATGTGACAGCTTCACGATTTTATCACGACGCTACTAATGAGTGACAATTTACAATGTTGCTTTTGCTGTGTTTCTGTTTTATATCTGCACAGCTTTTCTGAATTATTCTAGAAAGTAAAACATGTTTTAGTAGTAACTTTTGTGGTATAGCTACAATGAGACAGCCTTTTTCGTAGCACAACAATACGTTACATTGTAGAACTTTCTTGATCACGGTAAGGTACGTAATAACTACTTTATCTATACACAAAGCATTTCATTTTCGTTTATGATGACGTAAGTACATTGACTTCAGCAGAATTTTGCTTACAGAGGATGATAAGTACGACACTTCCTCAGAATTATCTGACAGCAAGACGCACATTTAACGCCACAGGACACGCATTTGAGTGAATAATTTTCTACTTAAAACATTTATTTTTCAAGATTTTTGAATTACAAAGAAAGTTTTCCATGATACATTTCATCCCATTGCTGTAATCTGTAACACCTGAGGGTATAATTACATTAATCCTCAGGGGGGTACATGCTTATTTTGTGTATCATGTGTTTGGCAAGCACAAGGAGCCCTAGCTAATATGGTATTTGCTTATACAACTTTACACATCAGTACCACATTTCTCTAACACATAATTACACAGCTATCTGATCATTTAACTGAGAGAGACAGATATTTTTTTTACTACATCAGTGACACATGTTAACACAATTACACAGTTGGATAACTTCACACTTATGAAATTGTATTTTGTCTGTACTTTGTGAACTGTTCATATTTTTTGGAACAATTGTGATACTATGAGAGCTTTGAATGAGGTATTTGGTATGGGATCATGATTTTTAAAGTACGTTTGAGGTTGATGACACTATTGAAATGAGCAGAGAATTTTTTTTAGGTTTTGAAATTATTGGAGGAAGCTACGACGATTTTGAGATTTGACTGAGGTGTTATGATGTTATTTTTACGCCGACGGTGTGTATTATGCTGTTGAGGTATGTTTATGATCAATAAGCTGATGCTATATGATGAATTTGATTATGCTACGTATTTCTTATGATGAAATATTGAAGAAGTGTCGACGAATATGTATATGTGTAATAAGATAAGGAATAATGAGTAGTGGTTAGGGACTCTGACTTGTGAAAAAGGATGTTGGAAACCAAGAATCGTACTTTAAGAGTTACGAAATGTGTGTAAATGCGTGAATGTATCACAATGCCCGCGAAAATTTTTTGGTCACTTTTATATTTACAGGATTTTGTTTCTTCATTTGTAACACAAATTCTTGACCTGTGAAATTTTTTATATGAGACTGTCACTGTAGCGGAAACTGCTGTCGTAAATATTTCGTTAAGAAAG
This sequence comes from Schistocerca americana, assembly GCF_021461395.2. Taxonomy (NCBI): domain Eukaryota; kingdom Metazoa; phylum Arthropoda; class Insecta; order Orthoptera; family Acrididae; genus Schistocerca; species Schistocerca americana. The sequence goes on along the minus strand of NC_060129.1, from coordinate 93,369,920 downwards.
GTAAGTGACTTTGACGTAATGCTTTTTCGGCGACCAGCTGAGAGGTAGTCATCTGACAAAAGAAAGCCATTAGGTGGAAAAAAAGAAGCCATTAACCTCGCTTCTGACATACCTTTGTAGAAAGCATCGCAAAAACGACACGGTCGAACTTGAAAACATATGATTACACTGTGAAGCTCTTAATTTATGATATTTACAGACATGCCTAATGAAATGACGAGAAATATTTTTACATCTGCACACCTGATTATGACAAGCGTCTTTCTACGACAGTTGAGAGAATTTCTACTAACTTATGAAATGTCACATGACTATTGAATGATATTTTTATGCTTTGGTTTGCATAATTGCTTATTTCATTTGATATCTGGTTTCCAGCTGTCTTGCAGCATTGGTTTCATAAAATAAAATTAAATGCATTTGCTAATGTGAACACTTTCTGTCAACAGATCTATTAAATAATTACTTTATGATCCACATTCTTCGAAAAAGGAGCTCTTGGAACGGAAAGAACAATAAGAAGAGACTAATAACAGTAACTGCATATATGATTTTCTTTTCAAGTACTTGGTAATTTTTATGGTAGAGTAAGTTGTGGTGCACCACTTTAGTTACATAGACATTAAGATGTGAATAGACATTTCCCTTGTCTGCATTGTTGTCTTTAGTGTAATATTTTTTCTGCTTGATCTTTGCCATGCATAGTGCTACTGAATTTCACTTTGTATTACTCTGTTAAGCTAGTTTTACTACTGATTTATTTTTCTTGTTTGCTGCACAGTGCCATACGTTAGTTGTAATATTGCAATTGCTTTGCCTAGTTACATTTTTTGTCATTGCTGTTTGTGTTAATTGTTTTGTGCTGCAGCATTGCCTCGTCCCTTAGTTTAGCATCTGAGCTCAGTAGATTTAAATTAGCTTAAGAGGGGGTAGCCTATAAGAGAATGAGTTGCGATGAATTTGAAGAAATGCACTGAGAGGCTATACGAGAAAAGTACAGAAAGCAGGTATAGATAGGACTTTTAAAAATAATGAAGAACGAAGGGAGATCTCTGAGACGTAAAGAAAGTTTTGTTTGCAAAATACTGCAGTAAAACAAACCCTGTCCTTTCCTTATATTATTCCGCTATATGTTTGTGTACCCTTGGGTATTTATGTTTTCCCTGTATTTATATGTTTATCTGATAAGACTTATGCCGTAGAATTTTTCTAGTACTAAGCTACATTCACTATGATGAGGAGTACTGTTATCCTCAAATATAATTTGCATTAATAATATGTTATTTTCTTTGTAAAAATGTTTATAGACATTATTAATTCTGTTTTGTTTCAATGCTCATGTGTGAAATTAATGTTTCGAAAACTATTCTCATTATTTTATTTATTTACTTACGTCATAATTCCTGTAACACTGATGTATATGTCTATTTCTATTCTTTTGTAAAGCCTGTTTTACTACAAATGTTATCTGTATTGTTATGTTTTTAATGATGTTTTCTGTATCTTTGTAATTGTATTCTCGTGTTATAAAATTGTAATTGACACCAGTTCATCAAATTAAGTATCTTCTAAGTTACATTTCACTGCGCACATTTCTGTTGGTCAAGGTATATGGACAATATGTGAGAAGTAGGGACTGTTAGTGTTTGCATGTGTGTTAATAATTGAGCAAGGGACTGGATAACAGCATTGCTGGTTCTAAGGACAATTAAAAAACTTTGTGAGTGCCAAAGTGGTGGTTTATGGATTTGCTATATTGTCCGCAAGACTCTTCGATGGTGATTGTGCACCTGCACATTTCCAACAGATCGCTGCTGGCCGTCTCTACAAGGACTACAGTGGGTCTGCGTCTTTGCTGACTCACCAGTACCATTATTTCTGCAAGGACTGCAGTGGGTCTGCGCCTCTCTTCGATGGTGATTGTGCACCTGCACATTTGCAACAGATGGCTGCTGGCCGTCTCTACAAGGACTACAGTGGGTCTGCGTCTTTGCTGACTCACCAGTACCATTATTTCTGCAAGGACTGCAGTGGGTCTGCGCCTCTGGTGGCCCACCAATACCGTAATCTCTACCAGGACTACAGTGGTCTACTCTGTGATGACCTACGTACCAATATTCTTCAAAACATCGACTGACTCCAGTGTGGCTTTGCTCTGTTGTGGCCCATTACCTGTCAGCATGTCAAGAGTCAGCACTGTCTTTCCGTTGGAAGGACAACACTACTTCTTCAAGACTGCATGGAAATCCACTACTTCTGTGTGCAATTTCTTTTACTAATGAGACTTTGTGAAAAAAACCTGTAATTACTATTATGATGAATGATCAGGACTATATTTATGGACTGTGAGAAAATTTTAGCTTTTGAACAACATTGTATCAATAAGTGTGTGCATTTGATTTCTTTGTTATTGTAATTACGATTATGAAAAATTTTAACAAATATGTATTGCCCAGTGCCCAAAACAATTTGTAAAATTTTTTGTGGGGAGCATGGGGGCTATGTAAGTAGGCTGTTTAGGTTTTTTTATTGGTAACGCCACCTCTGTATGAAAATCACTGGCTGTGCTGTGTGCAGTCTGTGGCTGCTTTGCATTGTTGTAATACTCACCATTGTAGTGTTAGGTAGCTGGCTGTGAACAGCGCGTAACGTTGCGCAGCTGGAGGTGAGCTGCCAGCAGTAGTGGATGTGGGGAGAGAGATGGCGGAGTTTTGAAATTTGTCATGAACTGCTATATATATTATGACTATTAAGGTAAATACATTGTTTGTTCTCTATTAAAATCTTTCATTTGCTAACTATGCCTATCAGTAGTTAGTGCCTTCCATAGTTTGAATCTTTTACACTCCTGGAAATTGAAATAAGAACATCGTGAATTCATTGTCCCAGGAAGGGGAAACTTTATTGACACACTCCTGGGGTCAGATACATCACATGATCACACTAACAGAACCACAGGCACATAGACACAGGCAACAGAGCATGCTCAATGTCGGCACTAGTACAGTGTATATCCACCTTTCGCTGCAATGCAGGCTGCTATTCTCCCATGGAGACGATCGTAGAGATGCTGGATGTAGTCCTGTGGAATGGCTTGCCATGCCATTTCCACCTGGCGCCTCAGTTGGACCAGCGTTCGTGCTGGACGTGCAGACCGCGTGAGACGACGCTTCATCCAGTCCCAAACATGCTCAATGGGGGACAGATCCGGAGATCTTGCTGGCCAGGGTAGTTGACTTACACCTTCTAGAGCACGTTGGGTGGCACGGGATACATGCGGACGTGCATTGTCCTGTTGGAACAGCAAGTTCCCTTGCCGGTCTAGGAATGGTAGAACGATGGGTTCGATGACGTTTTGGATGTACCGTGCACTATTCAGTGTCCCCTCGACGATCACCAGTGGTGTACGGCCAGTGTAGGAGATCGCTCCCCACACCATGATGCCGGGTGTTGGCCCTGTGTGCCTCGGTCGTATGCAGTCCTGATTGTGGCGCTCACCTGCACGGCGCCAAACACGCATACGACCATCATTGGCACCAAGGCAGAAGCGACTCTCATCGCTGAAGACGACACGTCTCCATTCGTCCCTCCATACATGCCTGTCGCGACACCACTGGACGCGGGCTGCACGATGTTGGGGCGTGAGCGGAAGACGGCCTAACGGTGTGCGGGACCGTAGCCCAGCTTCATGGAGACGGTTGCGAATGGTCCTCGCCGATACCCCAGGAGCAACAGTGTCCCTAATTTCCTGGGAAGTGGCGGTGCGGTCCCCTACGGCACTGCGTAGGATCCTACGGTCTTGGCGTGCATCCGTGCGTCGCTGCGGTCCGGTCCCAGGTCGACGGGCACGTGCACCTTCCGCCGACCACTGGCGACAACATCGATGTACTGTGGAGACCTCACGCCCCACGTGTTGAGCAATTCCGCAGTACTTCCACCCGGCCTCCCGCATGCCCACTATATGCCCTCGCTCAAAGTCCGTCAACTGCACATACGGTTCACGTCCACGCTGTCGCGGCATGCTACCAGTGTTAAAGACTGCGATGGAGCTCCGTATGCCACGGCAAACTGGCTGACACTGACGACGGCGGTGCACAAATGCTGCGCAGCTAGCGCCATTCGACGGCCAACACCGCGGTTCCTGGTGTGTCCGCTGTGCCGTGCGTGTGATCATTGCTTGTACAGCCCTCTCGCAGTGTCCGGAGCAAGTATGGTGGGTCTGACACACCGGTGTCAATGTGTTCTTTTTTCCCTTTCCAGGAGTGTATTTAGCTGGCAGTAGTGGCGCTCGCTGTATTGCAGTAGTTCGAGTAACGAAGATTTTTGTGAGGTAAGTGATTTGTGAAAGGTATAGGTTAATGTTAGTCAGGGCCATTCTTTTGTAGGGATTTTTTGAAAGTCAGATTGCGTTGCGCTAAAAAATATTGTGTGTCAGGTTAAGCACAGTCTTATATAATTGTTCAAAAGGGGACGTTTCAATTGTAAGGGGTCTTCCAGCAATCGTGTCGACACAACGAATGTTGTCCTGAAACTAAGTGCTGACAAAACAATCCGTTGGTCCTTCATCTTCACTAATATATAGGATGATTTCTGCACCATGTACAAGCTCTAGGGATTGACTGAAGAGAGGATACAGATCAGAAAAGGTCTAATTAACTTATGCCCGGAAGTGTATGGTTTCTCAACTGTACGAGGGTCGTTCAATAAGTAATGCCCTACATTTCTTTTCTCACAACATATTTGCTGTTAAGAGTCAGAATTAGGTGACACTAACAGAGTAATCATAATTACACTTTCAAAACGCTGTAGAAATAACACCTCTGGTCACAATTACGTCAATTTGCAACGGAATATTATCGGAGAAGGAGGAAAACGTACGGCAGAAGAAAAAAAAATTGTGTGAAGATTGATCAGTAGATGGCGCTGTATGTGTCAGAATACGTAAATGAAAACACCTGCCATGCGCATCACCCAGTGAAGTTGGTATAAACATGCCGGGTACACGGCTTTTCCTCCTTCCGCATCTGCAACGTTCGCCGTGACTGTCTCAATGCAGGATCGCCCTCTGCTCGTAAAGCTGCATTACAAGAACGATGGCTGTGCACACGTCGCTCTGCAGAAGCCACAGCAGTGCAGGAGGAGGCGAGTGGCGGAGTGCCAACGTGTGGTGCACGGAGAACTGCCAGAACGTTGGGCACACCCGTGAGTACAGTGCGTAAAATCCTACGAAACATTCTTCTTTGCTATCCATTCAGAATTTCCCACGTGCACTAGTTGCTTCCTGTTGATCTGCCAGCAAGGGAGACCTTTGCTTTAGAATTTCTTGCTCGCACGGAAGTGGTCAATGATTGACCGTGGAAGATTTTGTGGACAGACGAAGCCCACTTTCATCAGACAGGATATGTCAGTACACAGATTGTCGAATATGGGCAACGGAAAATCCACACGCAAACCAACCAGTACCACTTCATCCTGAAAAGGTCTCTGTGTGGTGCGGGTTTACGGCATCGTTTTCCATAGGGCCATAATTTTTGTAAGAGACAGGTGCTTCCGCTCCTGTTACCTGTACCGTCACTGCTAAGCGCTATCAGTGTCTTTAAATTCCAGCTCTCCAACAGTGTGGATGTGTGGATGAAATCATTTTTATGCAAGATGGCGCACCTCCGCACACTGAAAATCCAATTAAGCAGCTGCCGAAGTACCATTTCAGAAATGCTAGAATTATCAGCCGCCATTTCCTTACAGCCTGGCCCTCTCTATCACCTGATCTTGATCCGTGTGACTTCTGGCTGTGCGGCTGTCTGAAAGATGTTGCGTTCAGTGTTCCGACTGCAAACTTAGCGACATTTAAGACACGCATTGCGCAACACATTCTGAGCGTGACCCCGGAAAAACTTTGAAGAGTTGTGGAACATGCTGTTTCTCGATTTCAACTGAAATGGTGGACAGCATATTGAACACGTTTTGCACCAGTCACAAGGAAATTAATAATCCGATTTCATTATGATTGGTGCTGTTTATGCGGTTATTGTCCTCAGGAAAATTAAAAACTGATTTTTCTCAATGCATGTGATATGACCTTGCCTTGGTGCATGGGCTTACGTAATTAACAGTATGACACCTATACACCAATGCACATTGAGCAGTACAGTTTGTTTGACGTCAAACGTACACCATAGGCTTTGTTGTATGGTTCATTTGTAGTCAACCTCTATTAAACAATGACGCTTACAGCGCCATCTATTGCTACATTCTGTAACTATTTATTTTTCTTCTGCGATAGGTTTTCCCCCTTCTCCGTTAATATTCCGTTGCAATTTGGCCTTATTCGGACCAGTGGTGTTATTTCTAAAGTGTTTTGAAAGTTTAACTTTAATTATAGTCACCCTGTACATGAACTTGTCTTGTCCAAGTCCTACTTTTCTACATAGTCTCCATCACGTTCTATGGCTGCACGCCATCGTTGTGCAAGAGCATGTATTCTCTGCTATTAAAAGCTCTTGTCCTGTAGGCGTTGCCATGGTTTCACTGCATGACTGACACTCTCGTCATCTTCAAAGTGTGTTCCCCATACAGAGTCTTTAGGCGGCCCAAAGAGATGCAAGTCCGAGGGTGCAAGGTCTGGACTGCAGGGTGGATGACGCAATGATTTCCAACCCAATGGGGCGATGTGTTCCCGGCTTCTCAGACTTGTGAGTGGGCGTGCATTATCGTGTTGGAGCAAGGTTTATACTGGATTCTTGTCCGATCGAACACATCCGAAACGGTTCTGGAATTTATTCGAAGTCTTCACGTACGCCTCTGAATTGAAGGTCAACCCTCTTGGAATCACATCCACGAGAATGACATCATCAAAATCTCAGAAGACTGTCACCATGACTCTTCCAGCAAAGAAGGTTGTCTTGATTTTTCTCTTTTGTGGTGAATGAGGATGATGTCACTCCATGGACTGCCTTTTTGTTTCCGGCGCAAAGTGGTGCATCCAGATTTCGTACCCCGTAACGATCCATGACAGAAGTGTGTCTCCGTCGGTTTCTGAACGCTCCTACAATTCAGATGAAATGGTCTTTCTTTGAATCTTGTGGCCCGCTGTGAGCATTCGTGGAACCCATCGTGGCCACCTATTTGACTATCTGAGAGTCTCCATCATTGCAGACGCACTTCAAATGCTGACCGACAACTGTAGAGCCAGTTGTCGAGTTATGATGCGTCGGTGGGCACGAATAATGGCATCCACACGATTCTGGATGTCTTCATCAGTGGCTGCGACAGGACGTCCTGAGCGGGGCTGACCGTGGAGTTCTGTTTCTGTATTTCCCGAGGCTCTAACTTTCTTTACCCATCACCCAACTGTACTCCTATGCACTCCTATCCACTGCAAAAAATTTTTTATGGATGTTCACCACGGTTTCTGTTCCTGCACACAAAGATTCAATAATAGCACGCTGCTTGTAACATGGGTTGTATGTAGAAGCCATTTTGACGCTGTACTACGGCTCTGCCACTTGCCAGAACGGTTCGAAACCTCCCGGCGCAGGGAACAAACATCAAATGTGAAGCACCCACAAGGACGTTTCTGTGTGTATATTAATGGCTTTTTTAAAAAAAATGTGGGACGTTAGTTACTGAACTACACTCGTTCATTGTTGCACAGTTACAATATGTGTTGGAAACGTTTCCCGTGTGCCTCATCTCATCCGTGCATGCGCTGTAGCGTGCTCTGTCTGACACGTCCGCATTGGCCAGGCTGCACCCGGACAGTGTCACAGGCAGCACGGATACACTGCTCCAGTGTCTCCACATGCGGAGTGGGCTCTGCCTGCGTGATGCTACTGAGATCACACCCTAACCAGAAACCGCACGGGTTGAGGTCCAGTGAACGAGCAGGTCATGCGACTGGAACGACGCCGCCTCCCTCCCCCACCCCGTCCCCATGTGACCCACCGACAAGGGAGGACACGACTGAGATGCGTCCGGGCGCTGACGGCACTGTGAGCTGGAGCATCTGCATGTAGTAGCCGTACAGTCCTTCGAATTATCGACGGCACTTCTTCCAGCAGGGGGGATAAAGTCAGCCACAGGAAGTTCCGGCCTGTTATGTGTCTTGGAAGGAAGATCGATCCCAAAATACGGTCGCCAGTTATTCCAGCCCACACATTCCGGCTGCACCGACGCTGGACATTCGCTGTCACCATACCCTGCGGGTTCTGCATAATACGGCACAGGTGACTGTCCCGAAAGTTGATGATGCCACTCCGCGTAACGGTGGCCTCATCTGTGGATAGGATGGATGACACAAATCCCGGAATCGTGGTTGCCAGTCGGAGAAACCAGTGACAAAGCTGATCGCGATGTGGAAAGGCTGCCGCTAGTAAGCCCTGCACACGCTGTGATAGGGTAGCAACAGTTGTCATCGAGAATGTCCCACACGGTCGTCTGACGCACCCTGTACTGGGGGTGGGGGGGAGGGTGGGGATGGGGGCAACTTTATGGTACTGACACGGCAGTCGCCTTCCACAGTGTTTTAGTCACGTTTTCCTCCAAGTCTGGTGTCCAAACATTTGGGGTACGTCCTTCATGATTTCTAGCTTCCTGAAACGACCCCGTCTCAGACAAACGGCGAAACACTGTTGCAAACATTGAGAGGTGTGCCAGAATGAGATTTTCACTCTGCAGCGGAGTGTGCGCTGATATGAAACTTCCTGGCAGATTAAAGCTGTGTGCCGGACCGAGACTCAAACTCGGGACCCTTGCCTTTTGCGGGAAAGTGCTCTACCAACGGAACTACCCAAGCACGACTCACGCCCCGTCCTCACAGCTTTACTTCTGCCAGTTTCATTGAGAGCTGTGGTTGTTGGTGGGAACAGATCTGATACAACGTTACTTCCAGCAGCGCGTTGCTATTTGCCTTTCCGTAAGTAGACACCATGTGGGCAAGCTCTCGATTCAAATATAGGAGCATTGTGAATGATGCTCCATCACGTCCACTACACGGTGAATCAGCAAGAGAAGTGAATCGGACACAACGTTACCAATTACTGTGGCTTGAGAGGGCGCTAGGGCATGACATACGAGGAACAGTACCACCCTCTAGGAGGAAACCACGTGTACGGTGCCTGCATGCTACAGTGCGCATTAGACCGCATTCTCTGTAACATAATAAGTGACCTCTAGCATGAAAACCATGCCTTTCCGTACATAAGTCCGTTAGACTATTTTTGTACCGTATCCTCTCATCGATCGATCCCTAGAGTTTGCACATGGTGGTAAAAATCACCCTATATAAAGGAGAAACGTTGTTTAACATTGTTCCCATAAATCTCTAATAGTTTACCTCAAAGTTTTACACAAGGCTCTTATAAGCGATTGGAAGAACATAGGCTACACATTTTCTTAAACAACAATGCACATATTTTTCTGTTAAAACCGAGTCCGAGAAAAAAAGTGCTGTTCTGTGTTACGAAAAGTGTGGCTTCGACTCCATTCTCCCAGATGGCTTTTGTTACGATAGCAGAACGTTTAAACAATTACGCAAAATTTTTGTCCCTCATATATTGTTTCTCAGGGAATATAATTTTAAGCAATAAATGTCTACCGAACAAAGTGTCGTTTTGTTTTCTTCCTCGAAGTCGGATTTCACATAAACTTGTGTAATCAGAAATTTGTATTTCTACCTTATAGGCTAGTGATTAGAATACGGTTATGCAGTGTGAATCATCCTAAACTTTGTAATGCTATTTGTCCGTGGATTAAGACTGCGATGTAATGTCACTGAAGATGCTTCCCTCACATATCAAACAGCTGCAGAGGTCTCTCTTGTACCCCAGATACCAATCATCGTAACCGATCTATCCATTCATTTTAAGTCATCAACATTTATTTTGCAATAACAGAGAATGCTCACGGACTGGCATACAAGTACGTTGGAACGGATTTACGATCAGAGTGTTTGTACCGTCGTGAACTGTATGTACCGTTTCACTGAGACTTGGCACACAGTAGCACAGAAAGTAAAATTGTACTCTGTAGTATCAGGGCATAGGCTACAACAACTATTGTACAAACAACAGTACATAAGTATGCAGGGTTTAGCGAAATTCGCGCACTCGGGCTTCGCAGGCCACCACATGTACAGTAACTACCTCTGTCAACACACACATCCAGCGCTGTACGGTTGGTGCTTCTGGAGGCGAACCACGGCCGAGTTCTACCGGCGGTGCCTGAAAGGCGCACTCGACGCACCTGCAGACGACCAGCAGTACCTGCCGCGACTAAGGAGAACCGAGGCGAAACTCCTTCAAATAAAGAAACAACAAATTAGAGGCGTCCTCAGCAGAAGCAAAACGTCTGGCGAAGTGGATGAAGAGCCGCTCGCCGTGCACCACCTACAGGGTGTCCAGAAGAGGACTCCCTGATTTCATAATTAAATATCTCGAAAACAAAGATCGATATAGGAATACAATAAACGGTATGTTTATTGTGAAAGCTGTAAGAAGTTTATACAGCAGTTTGAAATAATAGTTACAAAAGCTGCTAACAGATGGCGCTGTACGCTGTACAGCTCGTATCAACATACATAAGTCAAATAATCGTATGAAAACAATCTTTGCAAACAATCACATCACAATGTTTTCAAAATGTTCACCATTGGCACTACAGAGGTGACGCAAACGAAGAATGAAATTCGCCATCACATTTCGTAGTGTCTCAACCGAAATGGATTCACATGCCACAGAGATCGCCGATTCGAGCTCGTCCAGCGTGGCGGGATGCTTCGGGTAGACCGTGTCTTTCACTGTGCCCCACAAAAAAAGTCACAGGGAGTCAAATCCGGCGAATATGGAGGCCAATCCATGCCTGCAGCAGTAAATTTGGAATATTCCAAAGCAATGACTCGATTCCCGAAGTATTCCTCAAGAAAGCGAAACACTTGTTCGGTCCGATGTGGTCGGGCTCCATCTTGCATAAACCATTCAGTACCTGGTCGATCCTCTAACGCTTGCTGTGTGGCGACAAATTGTTCCAAAATTGCAACGTAACGTGCACCAGTGACCGTTTCTCGAATGAAAAAAGGGCCAGTAATGCCTCTCCTGCATACTGCAGCCCACACAGTAACTTTAGGAGAATACAGGGGTTTCGCTTTTGGCTTTTTGGAATCCCAAAATCGCCAGTTCTGCTTATTCACGTATCCATTCATCTGTAAACCAGATGCAGCCCAACATCAAATCCTTCACTATCAATCATTATGATCATCTGATTAGCAAAGGCAACCCTTTGTTGCACAGCTCGTATGGGTATGGCCTGGTGCGTTTGAATTTTGGATGGAAACATGTGTAGGCTCTTTCTCAGTATTTTCTGTGTGCTGGAACGCTTCAAACCAGTCTCAGATGCAATTCTACGGACAGATGACATTGGATTTCGCTGAATAATTCCAGAAACTGTGGCGATATTTTCAGGCGTAACTGCGGTTTGCTTGCGGCCAACATGCCCCACTAGATCATCAGTCACGCTGCCTGTTCGTTGAAATTTTGCGAAGAGTGTACGAATGGTTTTCGCATCGGATCCTTTTGGAACATTAAATCGTGCTTGAGAACTTCGCCTTGTTGCCGTAGGACTCTCTTCTAACCTATGGTACTCTAGCACCACAAAAACGCGTTGTTCAATGGAGTACATGGTTTTAATCTCTTCCTTCGGTACGCTAACCTCCTTTCACATTTCAATAGTGGAACATTGCTCTGGGCTTCAGATCACTATTTATACTAGGCATTACGTATGGCGAATTACAGCGCCATCTGTTAGCAGCTTTTGTAACTATTATATCAAACTGCTGTATAAACTTCTTACAGCTTTCACAATAAACATACCGTTTACTGCATTCCTCTATCGATCTTTGTTTTAGAGATATTTAATTTTGAAATCAGGGAGTCCTTTTCTGGACACCCTGTAAATAGGGAAAGCGAGAGAGCCGCAGGAAAGTGCGCAAGTGAGCTGCAGGACAAGCAGGGGCAGACGCTCACGACGGAAACGGAATTAACAAAACACATCGAAGGCTATTTCCGAGATGTTCCGTCGAAAAGCGACAGACGACGCGGCGACAGCTGGAATTCTGCAGCAGACGAGGAGCGTGCTGACAGGCGCGGACAGGGCGCTGCTGACAGAGAATGTCGACGAGGACGACGTCACAGAGACGAAGGAGATCAGCGCCAGAGCAACATCACCGGCCGCCGACGGCGTCCCGCTCCAGTTCTGCCCCTCGTACTGGGATGTACCGGGAGTGCAGTTCATGGAGATGGTGAACGAGATGCTCGATGGGGCGCAAATTCCACCTGGGCTGGCCGAAGGGACCGTAACCCCTATCCCTAGGAGGAGAGCCGCCCGCCGCATTGAAGAGTTTCACCCGATTGCGCTCCTCAACGCCCACTATAAAATAATAGCGAAATGCATCGCAAACAACCTGAAACCGGCGATGTGGAAAGTCATGAGTCCGTGGCAAACATGTGCGGTACCAGGGAAAATATATATTTGGCGCCACATGCACCTACAGGGACATAATAGCACAGGCAGCCACCACCAGAAGCGCAGGTGGCATAATTCCGGTGGACTTCAACTGTAAGATGGCAAGAACTATGCCCCTTACATGAAGTCATTAAAGATCACCTAACTCACATTGAGCAAACAGTAGGGCTGAACAAAAAATGACTGACAAGGCACAATGCATCTTGTAGAGTGTATAGTATGGATGTATTGAAATAATTAATGTCAGGTGATGGTTTTAAAGTAATTCACACGACATGAAAACTTTGTGGAAACGCGTCAATTTACTGGAGGATAGTTTATCCCAGGGAAGTACTCAGAATTGACTGTGGTCGCCACGGGAGCGACTAAGGGAAGCGACAATGGGCAGCTTAGGGTGGCTCAAGCTCTGAGAAAGTGGTAATGGTGCACAGCCTCCAGCCGCCTTAACATGAGTGACAGTGAGTGGGTGGTTGACCCCAACCCTATGCTGGTGTACCGGGAAGCAGACGGAGAACTTGTACGGCTGTTGATAAATGTCCGTCATCCCGTTTTCAGCGAAACGTGCGAGAAAGTCATGCAAAGCTACGGTGGAGTGGTCAACAGAGGTCAAAATAAGCGTGTCCATGACTGTAGCAACTTCACGCTGAATTCACGGTCCGCAGAGTCTGAAGTAAATCAGGTGAAGAGCGACAGAATGAAATACGCCGGCCTCCGATGGGAATGTAGGACCGAGGAATTTGAAGTACTCTCCTGGGAGTCAGAATTACAGAAAAATTGGTGTTTGTGCAGATGCTAACCTTGATGGGTGGCCAGGGAGGAGCTAAATAACAGAAGTTGAGAGGAAGGGATATTTTGTGGGAATTTGTTCACTTCCCAGGGCAGGCATTGGTCGGCACTGGGAAGTGACGCATAATTAACGTGACTTGCGCTGCAATGGGTGTAAGTGATTTTGCTGGAGGGGAAACCGAGGCAAGGAGCGGACTGTGAGAAGTCTCCGTAGAAGTCTTCCATTCCCAGCTTGCCTAGAGTGCAGAAGTGGCGTTCTTGACTCAGCTTGCCTGAGAAAGAGTGAGCACCTCTGCAGTTTAGGACTTAGCAAAGGAAACGATTGAGCTTGGAGATAGGAAGTTTTGGTTCAGCTATGTACTGAGCAAGATAGCTAGGCGTGAATAGATGAGCAGAGTCTTGCAGCACCACGAGGTCGGCCGACGTCCACACAACGACACCTCTCCGCCACACTGTATTCGGTGATATTGCACCCGCTCCGGCCACTGATTAATTTGTTGGATCATGTCGGCAAAGTTTCCACGAGGGTTTCATGGGCCGTGTATTGTAGAATTCTTCTCGCACTTCGCATTATGCCTGGGTCAGTCGATTGGAATTACTTTTGATTTATCGCGCTTTACTCTGCGCAAACGCAATTTATTACCACTGCCTGTTAGGAGAGTCATGTAATGTGATGATTGAAGGTCGTGAGTTAAAATAAATCTCTGCTAATCGACTGCATCTGTTTTCAATCAAGTAGTTGAAATCCCAAGTCACTTTCTTAATTAATTTTATGTTCAACATTTGCATCTGGTGTTCAATAGCTGAATATAACATCAATGTCCACACTTTTTTAATTAAAAGGGATCAATTCTGAATCAATTAATGTCAACACTTCTACCGCAGTTCAATCAGGAGTCACAGGGCCTTATTACTTTCTTTGCGTTATCTGACATTGAGACAGTTTAGCACTCTCTGTTGATCTGTTAGTCAATTACCTGGGGTGAACACACACCAAAAGCAGATAAGTGACAGGTGGGGTGTTACACAACAAGGCCTTCGACAGGATCGATCACAAATACCTCGTAGAGACACTAAACAGACTTGGGTTTGGGCAAAAATTCATCACAATAATCCAGAAGACACCAAGTACTGGGCGATCGACAGTAATAACCAATTGTTGGAAAACAAAACAGATAAAACTGGACAGATCCGTGAGGCAAGACTGTCCATTGTCAATGGCTCTATTCGCTACAGCACTGGATCCGCTGCTGCGGAAACTCACAAATGACATCAGAGGATTCTCCGTAGGAGACAAAGCAAAAGCATGTATAGCCTACGCTGACGATCTAGGCATCTTTATTGAAGATCAGGAAGATATTGGCGGAGTATAAACCCTCATGAACACTTTCCAAAAAGCGTCAGGCGCCCAAACCAACAAACAGTGCTACTGCCGACAGAGAATCGTTGACTCAAACCAGACAGGCAGTGGTACAAAATAGCAAGGTATCTGGAGCAAATCTTGAGCATCCCGGCCGAAACTGCGCGAGCACTTAGGGGCGCAGTGTACTACCTGTTGTGGCGTCGAAATATATTCAAAGTGGCGCAAGCAACGTGCTCGCTGCCAACGAAAGAACGGGGCTAGGTCTACTTGATATAAAGACCAAATGTGCAGCCATGCTACTAAAACGAACGCTCGCCATCCAGGACAATAACCCTGACAGCGTCACAGCCAACATCATTGCAGGATACAAGCCTGCATCAGGAGAAGCGCCGGTCGACACGAGGCAGAATGCGACACGTCAGACTGCACTACGCCAACAAAAGTTACGTTCTGGACACCGTGGCGAACCCCAGCCACAGAACAGCCAAGAGAAGACGCTGGGCCCTCAGGGGGAAGCCGGCAAAAAACAAAATTGAACACAAACTGCCGCAGTACAATTGGAAACAAATATGGGGAAACGTCCGGGAAAACGTGTTGCCTAAACATGCGAAGGAGACATGGTACAAAATAGTCAACAGAGCGGTTCCAACCAGCCAAAGACTGGCGGAGATAAAACACGTCGCAAGTGACAAGTGCGACGTATGTGCCACGACCGACAGCCTCGAACACCGATTCACCTGCGGGAATGCCGCCAACATATGGGAAGCGTGCCAGTAGATGGTGGCCCACATCGACAGAACGTGTAAGTGAGCTGTTTAGGTTTTTATGTTGGTAACGCCACGTAGCGTTCTGTATGAAAATCGCTGGCTGTACTGTGTGCAGTCTGTGGCTGGGTAGCATTGTTGGAATTTGCTATGGTAGTATTGGGCAGTTGGCTGTTAACAGCGCATAGCGTTGCACAGTTGGACGTGAGCCGCCAGCAGTGTTGGATGTGGGGAGAGAAATGGCGAAGTTTTGAGAGCGGATGATCTGGACGTGTGTCCATCAGAGACAGTAAATTTGTAAGACTGGATGTCACGAACTGATATATATATATATATATATATATATATATATATATATATATATATATATTACTATATATATATATATAGTAATATATAAAGTCGTTATATATATATATATATAATGACTTTTGAACACTATTGAGGTAAATACATTGTTTGTTCTTTATCAAAATCTTTCATTTGCTAACTATGCCCATCAGTAGTTAGTGCCTTCAGTAGTTAGAATCTTTTATTTACCTGGCAGAATTGGCGCTCGCTGTATTACAGTAGTTCGAGTAATGAAGATTTTTGTGAGGTAAGTGATTCATGAAAGGTATAGGTTATTGTTAGTCAGGGCCATTCTTGTGTAGGGATTACTGAAAGTCAGATTGCGTTGCGCTAAAAATATTGTGTGTCAGTTTAGTGATGATCAGAATAAGTAAAGAGCGAAATGTCTGAGTATGTTCAGTTTTGCTCAGCTGTTTGAAAATCAACTAATGTAAGAGGTTTATCAGCACGATCATTCATTAATTTTTCTAAGGGGGCGTTTCAAACGGCGCCGGGAAGCACCACAGTGGAGGCAATCACCGCCCCAGACTGCAGCCCACTTCCACGACCCAAACGACTGGCGACTCTCTGGATCCTCGCCATGACAGCACACGCCGTCGTAGCTGGCCTTCCAGGTGGACCTCTGGGAGGAGAACGAGACGGCCCAGCAGCACACGCGCTACCGCGAGAACTTCACAAACTTGCTGCAGATTCGACTGTAGACAGCGACCGCCAGAGTCTTCCCCAGCCTGTGGCCCTCAGCACCGCCACCAGCCACCTCACCCCACCACACTCACCACGAGAAGAACGCGTGCAGTGACAGTGATTGAGTGCTACAGAAAGGATAAAGTGCTTTCTCCTCTCGCCTCAAATAGTGACGTATAGTAGTATAAAGTGTTTCTTCTTAGTGAAATCAGCCCCTCCCCCCCCCTCCCCCCCCACCTGCCTTTGGCTTGGGAGTGTCATCTTTCTACCGCCCTTTTCGTGCAGTGTTTTACAGTGAGTGTTTTACAGTGAGTGTTCCGTGTTGTGTTTTTTGGGAAGTGTTGCGAACGGCCATCACACTGTCGCTGGGTGTGCTTTTTATCTCTTGCGAACGGAAACCAGACTGTCGCCGTGTTTTTTAATTGTGTGTGTACTATGTTACTTGTCTGATTCCTGTGTCTTTTATTAACATTGCCAACCCCTTTTGCTTTCTGTTTTAACTTTCCGCATTTTTCAGCCATTTTACACTTTACGTCACCGTTTTATCGCCTGTTTTTCTTGTTTCTTTTCTTCTTCCGTTTTTAAAATAAACGTCTGTAGGCTGTAGAGCGGCGTACTAAGCTGCTGCCAGCCCGCCCCCTTCGGGAGGAATTGAAACTCAATAAAGGAAAAAAAAAATGAAATCAGTGATACAAAGTGCTTCTCACCAAACGTCTGTCACGCTCGCAGCCAAATCAGTGTCGAAAGTATGACCAGTAGTACTAACAGTGATTTTTTTCCTCATTATTTGCACTATATAGTCTAGGATACAAGCATTACTTAGTGGAAAGTGCCAACTACTCATAATTTCTTTTTTTGTATGATTTCCTTTACTACGTGCACTATAAAATTTATATTGCTTACTCACACTTTCCTTTCTGCTTCTCGTATATAATATGGCATTTTTTTTTCTTTCTTCTTCAATTTATGTATAATCTGTAGCACATGTAAAAAAATTTCCTTCCACTTCTGCTCCATCTATCATGCTGATGTTTTCCCTCATACTGTCCCACATAACAGTGCAAACTAGAGGAAGAGATCAAACCAGAATACACAATGTGAATGTGGCATCACAAGTGCATGACATACAGAAATTCGAACTCAAAATCAATATGTCGATGCTACGTATAAATTATTATACCTGTCCTGTAATGTTTTACCCAAACAAAAAAAGACGACAAATGGCCATGTAAAATGGTTCAAGGAACAACAATAAGAGAAACACGAAAAACGAAACAAATATAGAAACGAAAACCTATAAAATGACAGTAATGTTAACCAACTCTAGAAATAGGTTAATAGAATGAAATGTTTTATTTTATTTTAAATGTATCATTGTTAATATATTTAAATAAATAGATATGGTTACAAAAATTAAAAAAAAAGGTGCAGTGGATAGTGTTTTGGGTTAGCATGCAAAAGGTCGAGGGTTCGATCCTGGGTTCAAACATATGTTTTTTATTTGGTATATGTAGTCCAGGTGGTACGGTATCTGGCAACTTAATCGGGTCCTCTGGAAAACATTTGCACTTACATACTACTGTACAATCGTAGAAATGGAAGATTGGTCAGCTTTGAAAGAAGCCTTTTCTACGTCGTGGGCTCGAATTTATTTGCACTACTTCATTTACTAGATGCGAAATCTGTTTTCTTTGTACCTTCCTCTAGTGGTCACATTGATTAGCACCAACTATTATTCTTGCCTCGTTCAGGCCCATTACATTTCGTTAGGGCCTTACGTTACCGGTAGGACTAGCAACATGCTTTGCAGATAATGTCCAAACTCGGTTACTGTTTCTATGTATCACCATGGTCTCATTAATTGTTCAACTGTTTATTTCTTATTTGTCTAACTACGTATATGTTGAGTTCAGCAGTAGAAAATGTTGTAAATTTAAGATACATGCGACATAAGAAATGGTATATATTACTGTATGAAATGTCAGAATGAAATTATGAAATAAAAAAATGCGCCCCAACCCATGGTTGAATCCCCAACCTCCTGCACGCTAACCCAACACTCTATGCACTGCACCTTTTTCATTTTTTTCATTTTGTTCGTTGCTGATCGTTGTGTTTGGTCGTTTCGGAAATCACATAACATCGGTTCAAATTCGTTGTTGGGCCCTTCATTCAGTTTTTTTTTTTTTTTTCACTACAAAGGCAAACCAGCTCTCTCACCGAACACGCTGAACTACTGTGCCGGCACATGAAGTGCTCAGCACAAGTAACATGTACTGTTAGAGGTAGTTACTAGACATGTGGCTATAGTGTTGCCAGATTGCCACTCTTTAACGTCCTTTTTCTGCCGGATGTACTCCCCGGACGAAATTTTGTGAGAGACTCTTTTTATCCCTGATATGTGAGGAGTCGCGCTGCAAACGTGCTGTATAAATGGGCTCTTTTGTTCTCCTCATTGTGGTCGGTTTAGGTAAGACAGCAAGGCATTTTTAAATAATCAGACAAGTTTTTAAAATGATCAGTTTATTTTGACCTTTCATGAATCAGTAGTTAAGAGAACTACTTCATACTGTTACTTACCACGCAGTGTCCAAACACACGAGAAATTTGGTGTATTCTGCAGTTTTGTAATTGTTTTCGGTAGAAGAATCTCCTCCATCAACCCGACCTGGTACGGATCCCACACTGATGAGCAATACTCAAGTATAGGTCGAACGAGTGTTTTGTAAGCCACCTCCTTTGTTGATGGACTACATTTTGTAAGGACTCTCCCAATGAATCTCAACCTGGTACCCACCTTACCAACAATTAATTTTATATGATCATTCCACTTCAAATAGTTCCACACACATACTCCCAGATATTTCACAGAAGTAACTGCTACCAGTGTTTGTTCCGCTATCATATAATCATACAATAAAGGATCCTTCTTTCAATGTATTCGCAATACATTACATCTGTCTATGTTAAGGGTCAGTTGCCCCTCCCTGCACCAAGTGCCTATCCGCTGTAAATCTTCCTCCATTTCGCTGCAATTTTCTAATGCTGCAACTTCTCTGTATACTACAGCATCATCCGCAAAAAGCCGCATGCAACTTCCGACACTATCTACTAGGTCATTTATATATATTGTGAAAAGCAATGGTCCCATAACACTCCCCTGTGGCACGCCAGAGGTTACTTTAACGTCTGTAGACGTCTCTCCATTGAGAACAACATGCTGTGTTCTATTTGCTAAAAACTCTTCAATCCAGCCACAGAGCTGGTCTGATATTCCGTAGGCTCTTACTTTGTTTATCAGGCGACAGTGCAGAACTGTATCGAACGCCTTCCGGAAGTGAAGGAAAATAGCATCTACCTGGGAGCCTGTATCTAATATTTTCTGGGTCTCATGAACAAATAAAGCTAGTTGGGTCCCACACGATCGCTGTTTCCGGAATTCATGTTGATTCCTACAGAGTAGACTCTGGGTTTCCAGAAACGACATGATACGCGAGCAAAAAACATGTTCTAAAATTCTACAATAGATCGACGTCAGAGATATAGGTCTATAGTTTTGCGCATCTGCTCGACGACCCTTCTTTAAAACTGGAACTACCTGTGCTCTTTTCCAATCATTTGGAACCTTCCGTTCCTCTAGAGACTTGCGGTACACGGCCGTTAGAAGGGGGGCAAATTATTTCGCGTACTCTGTGTAGAGTCGAACTGGTATCCCGTTAGGTCCAGTGGACTTTCCTCTGTTGAGTGATTCCAGTTGCTTTTCTATTCCTTGGACACTTATTTCGATGTCAGCCATTTTTTCGTTCGTGCGAGGATTTAGAGAAGGAACTGCAGTGCTGTCTTCCTCTGTGAAACAGCTTTGGAAAAAGTGTTTAGTATTTCAACTTTACGCGTGTCATCCTCTGTTTCAATGCCATCATCATCGCAGAGTGTCTGGATATGCTGTTTGGATCCACTTACTGATTTAACGTAAGACCAGAACTTCCTAGGATTTTCAGCCAAGTCGGTACATAGAATTTTACTTTCGAATTCACTGAACGCTTCACGCATAGCCCTCCTTACGCTAACTTTGACATCGTTTAGCTTCTGTTTGTCTGAGAGGTTTTGGCTGCGTTTAAACTTGGAGTGAAGCTCTCTTTGCTTTCGCAGTAGTTTCCTAACTTTGTTGTTGTACTACGGTGGGTTTTTCCCGTCCCTCACAGTTTTACTAGCCACATACCTGTCTAAAACGCATTTTACGATTACATTGAACTTTTTCCATAAACACTGAACATTGTCAGGGTCGGAACAGAAATTTTCGTTTTGATCTGTTAGGTAGTCTGAAATCTGCTTCCTATTACTCTTGCTAAACAGATAAATCTTCCTCCCTTTTTTTTATATTCCTATTTACTTCCATATTCAGGGATGCTGCAACGGCCTTATGATCACTGATTCCCTGTTCTGCACTTAAAGAGTCGAAAAGTTCTGGTCTGTTTGTTATCAGTAGGTCCAAGATGTTATCGCCACGAGTCGGTTCTCTGTTTAATTGCTCGAGGTAATTTTCAGATCGTGTACTCAGTATAATGTCACTCGACGTGTATCTGTGCCATTCACAGCGTGTGCAGGCGCTGTCAGCAGCTCATTTTCCCGCACAGGTACTCTCCTGCGATTGGTTTATTCATTAAATTGTAAACCCTAGTTTTAGTGCAACGGTGCTGTTCACAGATGAGGCGTCTTTTCATCGAGATCAGACTGTAAATTTCCACAATCGGCACGTATGGACAGACGTCTGTCTTCACGAAACTGTTGAAGCAAGTGGTCAACACAGATTTTCTGTCAGTGTTTGGGCCGACGTTGTTCGTGACTGTTTGGTACGGTCTAAATTTTTTTCCACCCAGGCTCAACGGACAAAGTTACCATAATTTCGCAGAGAATGTTGTACCTGATCTGTTAGCAGATGTGACCTTAGCTGTGCAACGAAACATTATGGAGCATCTCCTCATTTTAGTGTTGGTCGGCCTCTACATAACGTCTTTCGTTGGATAGGTAGAGATGGACAGTTGCCTGGACTCCACGCTCTCCAGACCTAAGCCCCATCGAATTTTATTTGTAGTGACATTTGAAACCTCTGGTATATGGAACCACAGTAGAAGACGTTCAAGAGCCTCTGTGCCCATATTATGGAAGGCTGAAGGACCGTATGCAATATTCCAGCGGTACATCAACGGGTCCGAGATTCACTATGACAATGCATCAGGGGCATATTGAACATCTCCTGTGAATTGCATGTAGTATGGTCGTTCGTTCTGTCCATTTGTGTTTCCCGTCTTAATGAGTAGTAATACGGAAACAAAGTGTTTCCAGACTTATGTTCAAACAAAAACAATTTCATCACGTACATGTGAGGAATGAGTTCCGGCGTAACCACAAGCGCCGGCATCAGGATGAAGAACGCAGGAGCAGAGAAAGCTGTGAGAGGACGTCGAGCTCGCTGACTAGGACCGCACCACGACGGGAGCGGCCTCTACAAGAGGAGAATACAAGCGCCGCTGCTGCCAGCCTCGGCCGCGCAGTAGCAGCACAGCAGCAGAGTCGCCGCACCAACTGTTGTACTGAGACAAGTGCCACGTATCAATAGCTTACACGCACATTCTATAAAGCATGTAGCCCATCGCCTGCGACACGTACTTGTAATATAGAGTTAAGTAGTGTCAATCTTCTTTATTGTAATAAAAACTATTAATGTGATTTTCTTGAATTGTTGTACAAACCACAGCAGCACCCCATCTCCAGGCCACAAGTGGCCCATCAGGACCATCTGACCGCCGTGTCATCCTCAGCTGAGGATGCAGACAGGAGGGGCGTGTGGTCAGCACACCGCTCTCCCGCTCGTTATGATGGTTTTCTCTGAGCGGAGCCGCTACTATTCGGTCGAGTAGCTCCACAGTTAGCATCACGAGGCTGAGTGCACCCATAAGAGACGAGTTGGCAGGACAACACAGAATGTGTCCTGTGATTTGTGCTACGCATTTTTGTTACACCCTGTACGATCCAATGCATAAAAACTTTGTCTCAATAGTGGTCGAAGATGAGTCTTTCTGCGAAGTCATTTGGACGCAATTAATTGGCTGAAATGCACTCCAGTTAGTCATTGGATGTTTTTTACCAGCCATCCGATTCCGCCGTAATAGCAGTAGAATGATCAAAGAAAGTGTATGCACAGTAGCGCAAATATTATTCGGAACCGTATTTACTCTACAATGTACACATTCATTGTAGGTGGTATGGGCAGAGAGTCTTAGGAACTACACTGCGCAACACGATTAGAAGTTTACTTTTTCGGAACTCCGTAAATGTTTCTGACGGCAATGTATATGCTTGAAATGTTGCTCAAAGGTGCCTACAATCTTCCTCTGTAGTGGTGCAGAAGTGAGGCGCCCTCCGAAGTCTCCTACTGGCTCGGCGACGCTTCCAACAGCGAGGTATCGACACGGGCGAAAGAACGGCCAGATCTCAGCAGAAGTTCACGTAACTTGCAAAGTGGGTTAATTATGTCACACCAGCGCCAAACTCCACCACAACGCTTTCCAACGCAGCCGTGGGCGTGTCACAAGATGAGAAAGACGTCACAGCCCGTAAACACTTACGGCTCTCGGACTGACGTTGGGGCCGGGTGTGCCTTCGTCATCGACACCCGTGTCTTTCGATATCGGCTTCCGGCACACTGCTCGGCATTTACAGCAGAGCTCTTCGGCCTGTATCGGGCAACGGAGTACATCTGGCGACACAGACTTTTCAGTTGTGTGCTCTGCTCACACACTCTCAGCGCCCTTCAAAGTCTACGTGCGCTGTACACCAGCCATGCCTTAGCGCAGCAGGTCCAGGAATAATGTCACTTGCTCACTTGGCCACATCGGTCTGCCAGCAAACGAGGCTGCTGACGCTGCTGCCAAAGCTGCAGTCCTCGTACTGTACCTTAGCCTGCTAGTTACTGTATTCCCTCCGATGATATCTGTGTTGCCGTCTGTCAGCAGGTGGTGTCCCTTTGACATCTCCAATGGTCCTCCCTTCACGGGAAAAAGCTCCGGCTTATTAAGCCTCTCCCAGCGGCTTCGACGCCCTTCTCTCGGCCCTCCCACCGGGAGGAGGTCATTTTAACTAGGCTGAGTATTGGGCGCTGACTTTTTAGCCATCGTCATTGGATAAGTGGCGCTACCCGACCACTTTGTACAGATTGTGCCCAAGTTTTGAACGCCATTTCCTGACGGAATCCTCATTTTTTAAGCGTTTACGTTCCCGCTTGGGTTTGCCTTCTGAGTGATCGGCCGTTTTAGCCAATGACGCGCTGGCTGGTCACCGCGTTTTACTTTTTGTCTGCCAAAGCAATATGGTGAACGCCACTTAATTTTCAGTTTTTCGACGTCCGTTTCTGTGTGGTGTCTTTTTTAGCCATTTCTCCACGTCCACGTTTTAGCTGTCTTCTCTTATGTCGTTTTTTAACTCCTCTTTGTCTTCGTGTTCTAAAGTTCTGACCTGGGCGCGTATGACCCCAGTTGTTTTTTACTCCCTAAAACAAAACAAAACCACAAACCAAAACATATCGCCCCCTCTTTTTGGGCCCCTGCGATGGAGGTCTGAACCGCGACAGCCAGCGTTGAAATCACGCGATTTTCTTATGACCGATCCAGGGAAACATTTCAGACACGCTGCTGCTTAGAATGGAAAGCAGAAGAGCTCAGGAGGGTAGCACAAAGGGCGTCAATGAATCCACCCCTTTCCCTGGGCTGTTGTTTTCTACACATTTCGCAGTCGAAAACGACAGCTAGATATTCTTTACTACCTGTGACAGTGCTGACGCACTCGGACGTTTCAATCCTTCTGCATGGACACTGTAACGCTGCAAGTGGTTCCATTAAACGCAATCGCACCCCTTTTTTAGGTCAGTTCTACCGCTATTTTCTCTCTTGTGTACAGGGTGGACCCACATTCGACGATATTCGAACGTGATCCAAAGCAGCCAAGAGCTTTTTATGCTGATGTTTGACATGCTCCTCTGGAGTGCTGACACAGAGGTGTGACATTCATACAGCTGAAGATAAGACGGTGAAGCATCCCTCCAAGACCCCGCAGTTTTACAAAACCGTCGGTGGCACCTGCACACATTTAGTGAAAATTTTAAAAATGCATCTTCATCGAGAACATTTGTGATGCAGTTTGAGGCGTCTATAGGTAGGCAACCGCTTTACACAGCTCTGAGTACAGTGGTAACACCGATGCCAGAAGTTAAGCGCTGTCGGGCTAGGCTAGCACTTGGATGGTGTAGTGGGACGAAATTAAGCGTCACCCATCCACCAAAGTCAGCCCAGTTTGCAGGTGACTATAAGTTTAATTTAGTTTTGTTTATGTGTTTTCTTATTATTTGTAATAGATGTGAATTATCTAAAAGTTTTGTATTTTTTTCATGTGTTTCATGTACGGAGAGGTCGGCGCAACGAACGGGGACAGCATCTTCGTTGCCGCGACCAGAGAGGAAATTGCTGGCCGCTATACGTCGCGGGTCGACAGCCAAGGAGCAACAGAAGATCCTGGAACCGAGTTGTTGCGTCGTGCTTCTAAAAATTAAAAAAATGAAGTTTTATACTCTTTTTGTACAACAATGACATCATATAGGTCTTAATCTTATTGAAATGTTAGTCACTGTCTGTCAACGCTCAAGTTCACATCTGTATGTGTAGGAAGCTAATAAAATAGTGTATGCTACTAAAGTTGAAACACGTGTCTTGAAGATTTATTTATGAAGAGTTATGTGAACGGATTAATAATATATTTGACAAGATTATTGATTCAGACAGCGTTGGCCGAAACTTTGAATCTAAAAAGTTTATTTAATGTGTGATTCTGATATCGATTAGATCAAGATAACGTGTGTCGATATAATTTTCTGAGGAGAAACAAACGAAATTTAAATTCGAAAAAGTTACGAAAACCAATTGGCCCAAGTGATGTAATTCTCTGCACACGACTCAACTGATGTTTTACAGTTTCGTTCAAGAACCATTCTATGACAATTTAAAAAGAATATGAATCATTTTTGAAGTGGGTTGTAACTGACGTAGGTGAAGAAGTCTGCACATGGTCATACATATATCAAACGAAACCTAATACGTCGTTACACCACACCGTGGCGACCTTAGAAACAGGACTTGTGTGCAACTAAGGCACACAGGTACGAAACAAAACATCAAGAGTCCTTCGGAAGTCAACGCGAGTTTTCGTGGAGCCTTCACCAGCCAGCGGCGACTTCGTGGGTGTGGGCATCTGACGGAGCCGCAGCCAAGCAGTACGGTCACGCAGTTGTTCCACGAGAAGGCGCATCTGTTGGGCAGCAGCTGAACGCTGCAAACCTCGACAACCCTTTTTCTCCCTAAACTAATAGGCCCAGTACGTCAGCTGCGGGGCGTTCCTCCGGCTGGTATTAGAGGTGTTGCTGAGGGCTTCGCCTGTCTACGGCGGTGCCGGGCGTGGTTGCAGCTAGCGACGTTTCCGGTGTTCGACTCAGCGTCCTGCCGGTTGCGGAAGCGGGGTCGCAGCATCTCTTCGGCTGCATCGACAGCTGTTTCTTCTGCAGCCCCATAGCAGCACTCTGATCATCGAGAACTACAAATTACAATATTAAGTGTCCGGTGAGTTTGTTTCAAGTTGGAAGTGGAGTGTTGTATATAGGGAGTGTGCTTTTATAGGATTGTTGATTCCAAGTCTGCGTGTGTAAATAGTTAATATCTTATAATAATGTCGGGAAGTGAAATGTCAGACGAAGAGCAATCTATGTCCGATAGGAGCATGAGATCCCTTTTTAGGGCGATCGCTAAATTGAAACAATCTAACGAAGAATCTACTGCTAGATTAAAAGAGGAATTAAAACAGGCTAACGAGGAATCTACTGCTAGATTGAAACAGGAACTAAAACAGGAATTAAAACAGTCTAACGAAGAATCTATGGCTAAATTAAAACAGTCTAACGAGGAATCTGCTGCTAGATTGAAACAGGAACTAAAACAGGAATTAAAACAGTCTAACGAGGAATCTACTGCTAGACTTAAAGGGGAGCTAACAAAATCAACAGACAGGTTGCAGGAATATCTTAATGAAACCAGTCGAGAATTAAGTGATAAAATAGAGTCTTCTAAAGTTGAAATGCAGGAAAAATTAGTAGGACTTAGTAATAAGATTGCTGATAATTGTAAAAGGTTAGAAGAACATATCCAGGAATCGCGCGAGGAAAAAGCTCGCATGCGACACGATATTACTGACTTATCCGAGAGACTAGATAGTGTCAATATCTTAGTTGTAAATGAAATACAGAAAAATAACGATATGTTACGAGATGAATTTTCTATGCAAACAGAAACTGTTCGCAGAGAATTATTGAAATCTATTAAAGAGGTCTCTACCAAACCTGTAGAGATTTCTTCAATAGATAATGTAGAATTAGAGACATTAACTCATCAAGTAGAAAAGGACCATACCGAAATCGAAAACATGAAATTTTTAATTACTGAAATATGCAGTAATCTTGAGACTGCCAAAGATAATAACATTGATGAAGGTACAGAGCGTTCACATCGTGAACACAGTGAAGAATCGATATTAGCTAGTCGCGTATCCAATACAGAAATGCGGATACAGGAAATTACTAAACGGTTACCGGAATTAGATAATAACGAGAACATTTCAGGTAGCAGAGGTAATAACATAATCAGAGACAACAGTCGCATCGAATTTGCTAGCTCGGACGACAACAATATGAATAAAGCAATCACGGCAAGCCAATCCGATGCAACTCCGTCTCTGCAATCTAAACAAAATCCGACTATTTCTCTCGCAGAATGTCTGGATGACATAACGACAAATTCAAATGTAGCAAGTCGATTTCCTGTATTCAAACCAGGAGGCGAACTTCACCCTATAATCTTTATAAAAGCTTTTGAAACATCATTATCTCCTAAATGGAGTAATGAAAAACGCATTCAATTTGTAATAGGACATTTAGAAGCAGAAGCTGCGGAATGGGCAGTACTGCATAGAACTGAGTTCAGGGATTGGGATGATTTTGTTAAGCAGTTTAAACAAAATTATTGGTCAAGAGGAAAACAACAACACTTAACTTTAGAGTTGTTAGACCCTCCTCCATATTCTAAACGGTGGGGAGGTTATAGGAATTATTTTGAATGGCATTTAAACCGTGCTAAATTAATTGAAGAACCAATTATTGAAAGTCATTTAATACAAGTCCTAATTAGTAGGTTACCGTATTATGTAAAGGAAAGAATGATAGAAAGAGAATGGTCACAGCCGTGCGAATTGTTAGGATATCTAGAACAGTTAGATATACTTAATAGAGAAAGGGAAGACGAGAAGTTTAGATTTGGTAGAAATGACAATCCTCGAAACAATAATAATAATTCAGAACCACGAAAAGCTAATAACAACAATCATAGCCGGTTCTGTTATATAAAACGTCAATCTAAAGATAAAGAGAGCCAACAAAATCGTGGTAATAACTCTAAAGTGCGGAAATTATACAATAACGATCATGAGATAAATCATCCTCAAGTAATTAATGAAGGTCAAGTGGTAGGTGACGTCATCATAGAAAGTTCGGAAAACTAGTGAAGTCCTTTAGTACGGGTCAACTAAAGGGAACTATTGGTCAAGATTATACAAGACCCAATTGCAATTTATCATTAAGCTGCCAAAAGGACGGTGACTGGCAACAAGATTTACTTCAGGAAGACAATCAGATAAGGGAGAATGTAACTTATAAACCCGTTATTAAAGGTTATATTAAAGATACCGAAGTAAATATTATAGTTGATTCGGGTAGTGAAGTAAGTGTTTTATCCAAAGAATTATTTCAGCTTAAAAGAAAATATTGGAATTTCCCGACTTTACCTGTAACTGGGGTGAAAATTATGGGAGTTACTGGTAAAAGAAGTCAAAATATTACTGAGGAAGTTTATGTAACTTTTGAAATTGCTAAACAATTAATTGCTCACTCTGTACTCGTCGTAGCCAACTTAAATGTGGCCATAATTTTAGGTATAGATTGGCTGTGTAAATATAAAGCTATATTAGATTTTAAAGATTCTTCCTTAATCATCCATAAGGAGGCATGTACTTTTAAGGTGAGGTTCTCTAATAGTCAAGTACCTGAAAATTGCTACGAATCCTTACAGATTAAGTACGCACCGACCGTGAATCTATTAACAGATTTTAGTGATCTTGGGTATGCAGTATACCAATGTCAGGCTAGTAATAGTATCGAAACCGAAGTGAAAGAAAAATGTTTATCTACGAATTGTCTATCCGAGAAAGAAAAGGAAGAGTTGGAATCTTTGATGTTAGAATTTAGAGCCGTCTTCTCAGATGAACCGGGGAGAATTAAAGATTACGTTTGTAAACTTAAGATTAAAGATAAAAAACCATTCTTTAAGAAACCTTATCCCATTCCAGTACAATTCAAAGAATCGGCTAGTAGAGAAATAAGTAAGATGCTAGAACAAAACATTATCGAACGATCATGTAGCGCTTTTAACAGTCCGTTGTGGGTAGTTAAGAAAGCTACTGGTGGGGTACGACTGGTTCTGGATGCCCGTGAATTAAATAAAATTATAGAGATGGAAAGAGACAGACCTATTCCTATGGAGGACGTACTTCTTAAGATCGCTGGTTCTCGTTATATGAGTACAATGGATCTAACCTCTGGCTACCATCAAGTAACATTACACCCGGATTCACGGCAATATACGGCTTTTCTTTTTGAAGGCAGATCATATCAGTTCCAAGTTTTACCTTTTGGACTTAATATATCAGTGTCAACTTTCATTAGGGCATTAGATTCTGCTTTGGGTCAGCAATTGTTACAAAAGATTATTTTATATGTAGATGATATTTTGGTAGCTACTAAAACGTGGGAAGAACACGTAACGATATTACGGGAATTGTTTAACCGTTTAATTGACAGAGGAATTACTTTAAAATTATCTAAGTCTTACTTCGGAAAGGAGGAAGTGAGATTTTTGGGGCATATAGTGGACAGTAAAGGTATTAGGCCAGACCCAGCACGTATTGAAGCTATTGCTCGATGCCCGAGTCCTAGAAATCGGAAACAATTGAAATCATTCTTAGGAATGGTAGGATTTCTGAGAAGATTTCTTCCAGGGCAGGATATTGTTAATCCTACATTACTAGATTTATTGAAAGAGAAGTCAGTATGGCTCTGGGGACAAAAGGAAGAGGAAGTTTTTAATAAGATAAAAGGAGCGTTAACCAAAGCCAAAATGTTATACCACCCAGATTTCGATCAGGACTTTGGTATGTGTACGGATGCCTCTGATTATGGTGTGTCTTGTGTAATATTCCAAGGTGATCTGACCAATGAAGAGGGATTATATCGGCCTATTGGATTCGCTAGTCGAACTTTAAATAAACATGAAAGAAATTATTTTGTATCCGAGAAGGAAGCTCTCGCAGTGGTATGGGGTTTTCAACGATTTAGAGGATTATTAATGGGAAGAAAAACAATTGTATATACTGATCACCAGGCTTTAATCTTTTTGAACAATTGCCGGTTACTTCACCGTAGGCTATTACGTTGGGTATTATACTTGCAAGAATTTCAGTACGAAATTAGGTATATAAAAGGATCTCAGAATGTAATTTCAGATGCTTTGTCAAGGCTTCCCGTAGGAATGGGGAATATTAATATTGCAGAAGAACCAGGAACAAATTATCATGTTTATTTCCTTTTAACTAAGGAGAACGAACGTAAGGTTAAACGGATAGTAACTGCTGTTAGATGCAATCAAAGAAATGACGATCAATATAGGGACCTTATACAAAACCTTAATAATGGGGACGAAACAGTTAACACCCGGGGTGTGTGGTTATATTTTAACGACTTGTTGTATTGGAAAGCACAGAGGGAACACCAGAGATAGAAAATCTGCATTCCGAAAACTGTTGTGGACGAGTTAATTACTTATATTCATGAAGGTTACGGGCATTTTGGAATTCATAAATGTATTAAACATCTAATGAAGTATTATTATTTCAAAAATATGTCACGTATTGTGAGAAGTATTATTAGGGCTTGTGAAACCTGTCAAAAGGTTAAAGTTAATAACAAATCCAAGCGTTATAAATTATATGCTGTAATTCCTCGAGGTTTGTGGGATCTACTATCATTAGATTTTTTCGGCCCTCTGCCTCGGAGTTCAGGAGGATTAACATATGTGTTTGTTGTAATGGAATGTTGGTCCAAACATGTGAAACTGTATACTTTGAAACGAGCGAATACAGCAAGCGTTATACGCTGCCTCACCCGAAATTACTTTGTTAACTGGGGCATTCCTAAACGACTTATGTCTGACAACGGTAGTGCCTTTATTAGTCAAAGATTTCAAGATATGATAAGACAATATGGAATCAAACATATCTTAATTTCGAAATATCACCCTCAAAGTAATTTAGTAGAAAGAGTCATGAAAGAATTAGGACGATTATGTAGAACTTATTGTGCACATAAACATACTCGGTGGGCCAAACTAATGCCTGAATTCGAAAAGATATTAAATGAATTGCCTCACCTAACGACGGGATTATCACCTATAGAAATTTTAGGCAAACGAATTATAGGTGAGCCTTTACTAGCTGCTTTACCTTGGCCACCAGTAAATGAGATACAACAATGTATTCCAGACGAAAAAGTTTGCGAACAGATTGTAAAAAATGCCGAACGGAGAATTAAAAATTATAATCAACAGGCTGTAGAACCCTCATTTCAGGTAGGAGATCTTGTGTTAGTACGATCGCATCCTAAAAGTTCTAAGATCGATAAGGAATGTAGAAAATTCTTCTTTATCTTTGAAGGTCCATATGTTGTACATAAGATTGTACATCCCAAAGCATTACTTCTTATGGAACCTTCATCAGGTGTAATTAAAGGATTATATAGTGTTGATCAAATGAAACCCTTCATTCCTAAATAAGTTAATATTTAGTATATGTTACACACGGTAGAGCATTCATAGTTTATTCATGTGAAGTTTTTCGTGATAGTTACGTGTTATTTTAAATAAATGACAGAAAGCTTAAACATGTGTTCTACAATAATCTACTGGTACTTCAAAAAAGAGAAAGATAACCAAAAGGGGGATTTATATGGAGGAAATTTTGCTCTTAGGTCAAAAGGAATTTTGGATATTTTAAATTTACTCGGATAGTAGGAACCAAAGGGGATGGTTAATAGTTTCAGGGACCATGGGCGTCCAGAGCTATATGGCTCATGAGAACATAGCAGAGTGCTTTTAATAGAGGTTTGTAATAGTGTTAATATAGAACACACCAAAAGGGGCTCTCTCGCTTGTTTCTCCTAAATAAATTGCCATTACCCAACAAGGTGTCCGAAGGTAAAGAAAGCCGTGCCGAGATTCTAAAGAAAGTTTTGCTTGATTTCTTCTTGACCTCAGGCATAAATAAGGCATTAGTGAAAAGAATGACGTAAAGTAAATAGTACTATTAGTTATTGTGAGAAACGTATTAGTAATATACATTCTTGGAAAGAATAACTCTAGTAAATAAATGAAACTATAACTAATCTATCACAATTTGAATGCTCTGTCCTAATGTACAACGTTAAAGAACGTACTAAATTAGTATTTATTAGCAACTATTAACTGAAGAGGAGCAATCTCCCTATATTCGGCTACGAATTACCATAATAGCACAATTAAGACTAAATGACAAATAGTCACAACAATATCGTATTAAAAGGATTAAATCTATCTAAGAGCAAGGGCTCTAGGTTACGTAAAATGTGAGAAAAATGTATTAACAGTTAAATATTGTATATTGAAAAGTTTTAATTCGGTTAAAACCTGACAAACTGAGCTTGTGGGTGGGGTATGTAGTGGGACGAAATTAAGCGTCACCCATCCACCAAAGTCAGCCCAGTTTGCAGGTGACTATAAGTTTAATTTAGTTTTGTTTATGTGTTTTCTTATTATTTGTAATAGATGTGAATTATCTAAAAGTTTTGTATTTTTTTTATGTGTTTCATGTACGGAGAAGTCGGCGCAACGAACGGGGACAGCATCTTCGTTGCCGCGACCAGAGAGGAAATTGCTGGCCGCTATACGTCGCGGGTCGACAGCCAAGGAGCAACAGAAGATCCTGGAACCGAGTTGTTGCGTCGTGCTTCTAAAAATTAAAAAAATGAAGTTTTATACTCTTTTTGTACAACAATGACATCATATAGGTCTTAATCTTATTGAAATGTTAGTCACTGTCTGTCAACGCTCAAGTTCACATCTGTATGTGTAGGAAGCTAATAAAATAGTGTATGCTACTAAAGTTGAAACACGTGTCTG
Organism: Schistocerca americana; assembly: GCF_021461395.2. Lineage (NCBI taxonomy): Eukaryota > Metazoa > Arthropoda > Insecta > Orthoptera > Acrididae > Schistocerca > Schistocerca americana. The sequence goes on along the minus strand of NC_060129.1, from coordinate 93,337,047 downwards.
GAAGATTTATTTATGAAGAGTTATGTGAACGGATTAATAATATATTTGACAAGATTATTGATTCAGACAGCGTTGGCCGAAACTTTGAATCTAAAAAGTTTATTTAATGTGTGATTCTGATATCGATTAGATCAAGATAACGTGTGTCGATATAATTTTCTGAGGAGAAACAAACGAAATTTAAATTCGAAAAAGTTACGAAAACCAATTGGCCCAAGTGATGTAATTCTCTGCACACGACTCAACTGATGTTTTACAGTTTCGTTCAAGAACCATTCTATGACAATTTATAAAGAATATGAATCATTCTTGAAGTGGGTTGTAACTGACGTAGGTGACGAAGTCTGCACATGGTCATATATCAAACGAAACCTAATACGTCGTTACACCACAATGGGTGACCATCCGGTCTGCCGAGCGCTTTTGGCAAGCGTGGTCCACTCAGCCCTTCTGAGACAAACTGAGGAGCTACTTGACTGAGAAGTAGAGGCTCCGGTCTCGTAAACTGACATGCGGCCGGGAGAGCGGTGTGCTGACCACATGCCCCTCCGCATCTGCATTCAGTGACGCCTGTGGGCCGAGAATGACACGGCGGCCGGTCGGTACCGTTGGGCCCTCCAAGGTCTGTTCGGACAGAGTTTCTCTCCAAAGGCTCATTTCTGATTATTCAATATATGTAGGCGGGCAGCTTTGAGCGTTTTACCGAAATGGTGGCTGTTGGAGGGACCCTCCGTCATTTTATTCTCACATGTGTCGATTTCATACCCCTCTGTCATCTTACCACAGGAGGGCGCGAATGGGTAGAACTGAAACAGTATAACAACCGTTTGCTTCTTCGTATGACGTTCGAGTTTGATGAATCGTTTCCAACAGTCCCTATTGGCTCCATCCTGGACACAAGAGCGAAAATGACGGTGCTACTGCAGTCCGAAAGGATGCGATCAGGCCTTAGGGGACGCAGCTCCACAATGTCCATACAGAAGGACTGAAACGTCCGAGTGTGTCAGTAGCGTAGAAGTTTGTCGAGAATATCTAGCTGTAGTTTTCGACCGCGAAATGTGTGGGAATTAACGTCCCGAGGAAAGGGGCGGGTTCATTGATGTCCTTTGTGCCACTCCTTGAGGTCTTTTCTTTTCGATTCTGAACGGCGGTGTGTCTGAACCGTTTTGCTCGGCCACTCTTTAGAAAATCGCGTGATTTCAACATTGGACGCCGCGGCTCTGACCTCCATCTCAGGCGCACCAAAAGAAGGGGTTAATTCGGGATAAGACCAGCCGTTACGACCTTCCTATTGCGTGACGCTTCGGCGGTGGCGTTGGACAGAATTGTGGCGAAATTTTGTCCCAGTGTGTCGTCATTAGCCCCCTTTACGCGTCACAGGTCACACGAATATTCAAGAAAGGTAGTAGGAGTAATGCAGTTAATTACAGGCCCGTATCATTAACATCGATATGCAGCAGGATTTTGGAATGTATATTGTGTTCGAACATTATGAATTACCGCGAAGTAAACAGTGTATTGACACATAGTCAACACGGATTTAGAAAACATCGTTCTTTTGAAACACAGCTAGCTCTTTCGTCGCACGAAGTGTTGAGTGCTTTTGACAAGGGATTTCAAATTGATTCCGTACTTCTGGATTAAAAAAAAAATGGTTCAAATGGCTCTGAGCACTATGGGACTTTACTGCTGAGGTCATCAGTCCGCTAGAACGTATAACTAATTAAACCTAACTAACCTAAGGACATCACAGACATCCATGCCCGAGGCAGGTTTCGAACCTGCGACCGTAGCGGTCGGTCGGTTCCGGACTGGAGCGCCAAGAATCGCTCGGCCACCCCGGCCGGCTTCTGGATTTCCTTTGCTGTTCCTTATCTATATAAACTATTTGGGAGTTAATGTCAGCAGCCGTCTTAGGTTGTTTGCAGATGACGCTGTCGTTTATCGACTACTAAACGCATCAGAAAATCAATACAAGTTGCGTAACGGTTTGGAAAATAAATATGTATGGTGCGAAAATTGGCAGTTGACCCTAAATGATCCGGCCGGAGTGGCCGAGCGGTTCTGGGCGCTACAGTCTGGAACCGCGCGACCGCTACAGTCGCAGGTTCGAATCCTGCCTCGGGCATGGATGTGTGTGATGTCCTTAGGTTAGTTAGGTTTAAGTAGTTCTAAGTTCTAGGGGACTGATGACCTCAGACATTAAGTCCCGTAGTGCTCAGAGCCATTTGAACCATTTTTTTACACTAAATGACGAAAAGTGTGAGGTCATCCACATGAGTGCTAAAAGGAATCCTTTAAACTTCGGTTACACAATAAATCAGTCTAATCTAAAGGCCGTAAATTCAAGTAAATACCTAGGTATTACAATTATGTACAACTTAAATTGAAACTAATACATAGAATATGTTGTGGGGAAGGCTAGCCAAAGACTACGTTTTATTGGCAGGACACTTACGAAATGTAACAGATCTACTAAGGAGACTGGCTACACTACGCTTCTCCGTCCTCTTTTAGAATACTGCTGCGCGGTGTGAGATCGTTACCAGATAGGGTTGACAGAGTACATTGAAAAAGTTCAGAGAAGGGCAGCAAATTTTGTAGTATCGCGAAATATGAGAGAGAGTGTCACTGAAATGATACAGGATTTAGACTGGCCATAATTAAAGCACAGGCGTTTTACGTTGTGGAGTAATCTTCTCACGAAATTTAAATCACCAACTTTCTCCTCCGAATGCGAAAATATTTTGTTGACGCCGACCTACATAAAGAGGAACGATCCCCATGGCAAAATGAGCTCGTACGGAAGGATATAGGTGTTCACTGTTTCCGCACGCTATACGGGATTGGAATAATAGAGAATTGTGAAGGTGGTTCGATGAACCCTCTGCCATGCACTTAAATGTTATTTACAGAGTATCCGTGTAGTTGTAGATGAGGTCTGACTTTTTCTTCGCCTGTGTTGACAGCCTGCTGTTGAAAGCGTCGTGCAGGTTGAGGGCAATATCGCAGGGATCGACGCTTCTCCACCATTACTGAGGAAGGCTGTAGGCACCTCTGGGCCACATTTGAAACTTATGCGCTGCAGTCGGAGACAGTTACGAGGTTCCGTAAAAGCGGTCCTTTAATTCTGTTGCGCAGTGTAGTGATTGAATACGTTTTGTGAGCCGGCTGGAGTGGTCGAGCAGTTCTAGGCGCTACAGTCCGGAAAGGCGCGACCGCTACGGTCGCAGGTTCGAATCCTGCCTCGGGCATGGATGTGTGTGTCGTCCTTAGGCTAGTTAGTTTAAGTAGTTCTAAGTTCTAGGGGACTGATGACCTCAGATGTTAAGTCCCATAGTGCTCAGAGCCATTGGAACCATTTTGAATTTTTTGTGAAGACTGTCTTCATCAGCTACAACCCAGCCGCGTGGAGTGGCCGCGCGGTTTGAGGCGCCATGTCACGGATTGCGCAGCCCCTGCTGCCGGAGGTTCGAGTCCTCTCCCTTGTTCTTAATTCGTAGAACAAGTTAGTTTAAGTAGTGTGTAAGTCTAGGGACCGATGACCTCAGCAGTTTGGTCCCTTAGGAAATCAGACATTTCTACAATCCACACGCAGTGAAATTATTTTAGGCCTTGCAGTTACGGACAGGCCTGAGCTTAACGTCAGTGTAAGTTTAGAGATAGAGATTAGTGATAATGATGTCAACATAGCTTTGATTGTTATCGAAGTTCGTAAACTCAACAGAAAGACTGGGGTACAAATTATGCTGGAAAGACCAGGTAAGCGGCAATTAGCTCCCTACTTAAATAGTGGATAGACAACATTTAGTTCAAATATTATTGAACGATACGAGTTATTGCAAGTTTTAAACTCACTGTAGATAACACTCTGGAGTATTATTTACCTAGTAAATATATCAAGGGCGGGAAACAAAGCTCAATCCTGGTTTTATGAGAAAATTCGGAAAATACTGAAGAAGCAGAGATTGTTGAACTCTCGGTTCAGTAAAGGAGGTGCAAATGTCGACCGGCAAAAGTTAGAAAGAAATTTATGGATCTTGAAAAAGATCGAAGCGTGAAGCGTACAAAATCTTCCGCTGTCACACGTTAGCGAAAGATCTCGCCGAGAATTCGAGAAAATTCTCGACCTATATACACCAAATGGGTCGCAGTCAGTCACTCGTCGACTAGTTTCGTGTGGCAGTCAAAGACAATGAAAGGAAAGGAGAAGCTGCAAGTGCCGAGTTCAAAAACAAAATCACATACCCGAGTATAAAAAAATCACATAGCCGGGTCATTGAGATGTACCGTCGTTAGGCCATTGCACCCACTCACGTCTGTTGGCAGCGGCGGAGTGTGGGGGGAAGGTGGGTGGGGGGTTGACTGGAAGCGATACCACCCCCGGCCGTCTGTACCCGGGGTGGCCTGCTTTTGTCAAGGGCCTCGTGATCTGGAGACCCCCCCCCCAGGACAGAGCTGGTTCTAATAAAATCTCAAACAAGGCCAAAACGTGTTCGGTAATTAAGAGGCAGTCTGCAGTTTGGGGCTGCATTATCAGCCTATTGCGCTTCAGAATTTTTAGATTTGCATGAAATCTAAAAAATACCGAACGATAAGCATTAGCTGATAGAAAACGACTCTATGCCGCCATCGTTCATTCCGCGTAAGGCACGGAAAGGTAAGAGAAATTAGCACTCCTACAGAGGTGTAAACAGTCGTCTTTCCCTCACTTTATTGAAAAGAGGAACAGGAAAGGAAATTAGTTCTAGTGGTGCGAGGTAGCCTCTGCCATGCACCACACGGTGGCTCGCACTATACGTATATAGATGTAGGTGTACATCTACATCTGCATCTACATCTACATCAGTACTCTCCTAATCACACTTAAGTGCCTGACAGACAGTTCATCGAACTACCTTCACAATAACTCTCTATTATCCCCGTCTCGAACAGCGCATGGGAAAAAACGAGCTCTGATTTTCCATATTTCAATATGATGATCGTTTCTCCCTGTATAGGTCGGCGTCAACAAGATGTTTTCACATTCGGAGGAGAAAGTTGATGATTGAAATCTCGTAAGAAGATTCCTCCACAACGAAAAACGGCTTTGTTTTAATGACGTCCATCCTAGATCCTGTATCATGTCCGCGACACTCTCTCCCGTATTTCTTGATAATACAAAACGTGCTGCTCTCCTCTGAACTTCCTCGGTGTACTCCGTTAATCCTATCTGGTAAGGATCCCGCACCGCGCAGTACTAGTCCAAAAGAGAACGGACAAGCATAATATAGGCAGTCTCTTTAGTAGATCTGTTGCATCTTCTAAGCGTTCTGCCAGTAAAACGCAATCTTTGGTTCGCTTTCCCCACAACGTTGGCCGGACTCTCTGGTCCAGCGGTTCTAGGTGCTTCAGTCCAGAACCACACGGCTGCTACGGTCGCAGATTCGAATCCTGCCTTGGGCATGGATGTTTGTGATGTCCTTAGGTTAGTAAGGTTTAAGTAGTTCTACGTCTAAGGGGACTGATGACCTCAGATGTTAAGTCCCATAGTGCTTAGAGCCATTTCGAACCCACCACGTTTTCTATGTGTTCTTTCCAGTTTAAGCGACCACACAGTGGTTCAGGTCGAGAAAACTCGATTTTCGGTTTTCATCATATTTCGATAGATTAAGGTTTTCTTTAAGTACTCTGAAAACTATTTTGCTGAAAAAAGTTTTTTTTTGAGCGTTTAAAGAGCATTTTCCTGCCACGTGTGTTTATATGCCACACCCACTTTTTTATCACCCACTTTTCTATCACCCACTTTTCTGCATATATTTTAGATCTTTACATCCTCTACATTGCAAGTTAGGGATTTTTTTTTTACTCCCAAGTGTGTTGGCTATCCTTGGAATGCAACGGTCGGTATTCTTTTGTATCTACTTTCAGACAGACGGTTACTTTTGTTCAAGTGTGATTGCGAGTAGTTGTTGTACTTACGTTTGCAGTACTTTTTCACGTGTGTTTTGTAGTGTTTATTGAAGATGACAAAACGTAAAGGCATTTTCAAGAAACGACAATTTAGAGGAAAGAATTTAGAAAGCTTTCTATACAAGAGGTTATGTCGCCTGACAACGATGTTTCTAATTGTATTTCTTCAACAAGTGCATCATGAAAGAATCTCTCACCATTTGAAGCATTTGAAGAGAGTTACAACGAATTTACTGTAAGTGACAAGGAGTGCAGTAACATTATCATTAATTTGAGAATATGATCAGATATAATTTCTAAATTTGTACAATGTAGACAGTGTGGTGAGTCACAGAGTGTGAAAATTTGGCCGGCCACGGTGGCCGAGCGGTTCTAGGCACTTCAGTGCGGAACCGCGCGACTGCTACAGTCGCAGGTTAGAATCCTTCCTGGGGCATGGATGTGTGTGATGTGGTTAGGTTAGCTAGGTTTAAGTAGTTCTGAGTTCTAGAGGAGTGGTGACCTCAGATGTTAAGTCCCGTAGTGCTCAGAGTCATTTGAAGCCAATTAATCCTGGTGCAAGTTTGATCACTGGGCTGCAACATTGCGCTAAAATGAGGATAGCCGATGCAGACAGGTCTGCATGTAATATGGCCAAGAAAACTGGACAAACATCCAGGAAGGTGAAAAAGAAGCTGGAAGACCTGCTAGAGGCCAAAGAAAAAAAAGAGGCTTTCACCAAAAGCGTAGGGCACAAAGAGAGCGTCAAACGAAGGAATGTGAGTACAGAAAATACAGGTCGCCGTTAAGCATTTAAGGCGCTGCGGCAGCATGAAAACGGTGGTCAGTTACAACATTTTCCATACATGCTCCTGTTAATTAAGTGGTGGCTCATTTTTCACTTTTTTTAAATATACTCAAACAAGAAACACGGGCATGTGATTGTCCTCATTTCTGAAGAAGTACTGTCTCGTTCGTCAGCTAAATGCGATACACGTGTTTGTGACGCTTGAAATTTATCTTGTTCTCGTCGTGACGACTGGTTAGTGCAAACATTCTGTTTACGTATACATTTTCTGTAAAATACCTATCATTTTGAACAAGGGCCTCAGTGTGGCAGATTTCAATTACGTTCCCGTAGCGCTGAAAATATGCATTTACGACTCTTAGTTGCCATACACGCATTCCTATGTTTCATGCTGTCCTTCCGCCCTGCATTTTTGTTTCTCCACGCCCTGTATAACGGTGCTGGATGGCAAACCTCGCTCAAACAGCACTGTTTAAATTAGTCGCTTCATACGTTCGTTGCACATACGTCACTGAATGACACCCAGCCAGGTCGTCCGCCTATATTCCGCCACGTCACTGGAAAGCCAGCACGCGGTTCACAAAACCACGAAACCAGCACCAGATTCGCATAGTGACACTGTACTAGTGGTAACCACATTCGGACATTAATCGCAATTGCAGATCGTTGTAATATAGAAGCCGACTTTATCTTTCCGTTAATTCTCCGTCTACCGCAGACCACAGAGCTCTGTCGCTGCATCAGCGGTCGATTGTTGCTGCTGGCGCCACGGGATGATGTCAGTTACATTCAGAGTTTCTCCCGAGTAACTGGGAATGAAAACAGAAAGAAGTAACGAATGAGGCAACTCGGAATCAAACAGTACGTTTCTGGGAGTTTGATGCGATGACAATTTTGAATGATAACTTTGGTGATGCGACTGCGTTACCAGCAATTACAGAAACCCAGGTTTTAAGTTGGGCCCTCCACAGACAAACTCACTATAGTTATCGTCCGTGCCAAGTTTCATTTTAAACACAACGGAATTGTACTGTTTCCAATGAACTACACATAACTGAGCCTGTAATTCATGACCAAGTTGACTATTACTACTACTACTACTCTCGTATTTTTTTTTTTTTAGGTAAAGAATTAGCACAATGCTCACACGACAAAGCAGTCTTGCGTCCATCATGCAATCACCCTGGAAACAATTCCTCCAGAAAGAGCATTTCTTTTTCCGACACATGAATGATTTTACAGTTACCTTTGCATGTAATTCATACTTTACTGTATAAACTGAATATTTAGTAAAAGGGCGAACCGAGTCAAGTACTGCATAGTGTGAATGAATGCTGCGATTTTCCAACAAAGAACTACGGGCACAAAATACTGAGACTCGGCTACAGATATCTGCCGTCACCGAGCTGCAGTGGCAGCTGAGTCATTCGTGAAATCTTAATGGCGGCCACGGCTGCCGAGGCTCGTCCACGGATGCAGCAGCAGCCCACAGTGTGGAGCGACGTCACAAGGCACCGCATCTCCAACACAACGCACGACGTGTGTTACTATATCTTATCACTTATTTCTCTTTATCGGGCATTTCCATATTTACTCACCTCTGAACTCCAGTATATTTTCTCGGTATCAATACAATCAATTTAAACGCTCTGTATAATACTTTTTTACGAGCGGCACGATTATTAACAATTTTACATTCAATTTTTGTCGGATACTTGTTCGTTATTTACTGTATTTCCTCATTCCAAACCCAGCATCAAGCAAGTTGCGTGCACCTCTGACACTTGGCCCGCCTTTACAAGGTACATCTCTAGTAGTATTAGGTGCTTAATACGTCTGTAGGATTTGCAAGCAAAATTTGATCTTCCACGAAAAAGGCAGACGTCATTTCGTGTCTGCTGCCAGTTGTAAGATGCATTCCAGTAACGTGTCCCACTCACTGACCAGTTACGCCGATTTTAATCTGTCCACCCGGTGCCATATCGCCGCCC